>NC_038049.1:14874536-15197107 GCF_002211085.1 Panicum hallii
GATCCTACGGCTCGGATTGAAAATGAGGCCGAACCGGTATCTTCCAATCCGGACGCTTGGATCTAGATCTGGCGGCTCTGATCTACTCTGGCACGATCTAATCTTGACTATCCACCTTGAATCCTATGGCCCGAGGCAAATGGCCGCTCGGGGCGGTGGAGCGGTCGCCGGAATCCGGTTTCCGCGGTGGCGCCTCGCCGGCGTTGGCCGATCTCAGCCGTCCAGGCTCGGTTTTGGACGAGGTCTGGCCCGGGAGGAAGCTCGTGGCACGCGTAACACACCTGCGCGGTTGGCATGGGTCTGCAGCGGCTGTGGCGGCGCGCTCGGCGGCGGGGGCGGGTCGGTGCGGCGGCGCTTGCCGGTGCGGACGCGTTCGGGCTGCTCGGGCTCGGAACGTTTGCGAACCGGGACTGGGTACATGCATGGTGCTAAGCAAGCCGGCAACAGGGCACGCCCGGCAGTGCAGGGGGCTCGCCACGGCGGCCTGCAGTTCAGCGCGGCGATGGGGCACTGGTGAGCGGCGGTCCGGCCGTTGCGGGGAACTAGGGACCACAACACCTAGCGCAAAATGATCCGAGGAATGATGTGATGCTCACCGAGGCTGGAATCGGCCGGAGACGTGGCGGAGCTGCCGGACCACGGCAGAGCAGAAGTGGTTCCGCTCCGAGCTCCAATGCGCAGCGGCGGCTAGGGTTTGCAGGGTGCTCTGGTGAGTTAGGGTTCGAGAGCAATCGGGCGACCGACTTATAGGCGGCTAGGTCATCCTCGGCGTGCGGGACGGAGGGGGCGGGCGCGGAGATCCCTGCGGGGCCGTTGTGCGGCCGGTGGAGGCGAGGAAGAAGGGAGGGAAGGGGGAAACGGGTGCTGCCAGGTGGGGTTAGCCGGTCAGAGGGAGCAGCGAGGGGGGCGCGGTGCTGGCTTGGGCCGGGGCAAGCGGCCGGCCCAGGAGGGAGGGGGAGAAAGGAAAAGGGCGCATGCGGGCCTTTGGGCCGGGGAACAGTAAAGATGGGGAGGCCGTTCGTGCGGGTGGCTGAGAGGAGAGGCTGACGTCCGGGGCCCACACGTCAGCGAGGGTGACGAGCTCGTGGGCCGAGCTGGGCTGAGCGTGGAGGGGAGATGGACTGCGGCCACGTGCGGGAGAGAAGAGAGGAGAACGGGCCGCGCGAGGGGAAGAAAAAGAGGAGAGTGGGCCGTAGGGAGAGGAACCGGCCCAAGGGAAAGAGAGAGTTCCTTCTCTTTTTCTTTTGCAAACTCAAACTCAACCTATTGAATTCAAATAAATTTGAATCCAACTCTAACCACACAATCAAATAAATCTTATGCACCAGCATGAATGCGCAAACATGTTGAACCTAAAAAAATAGATTTTAATTATTTGTATAATTTAATTAGATTAAATGCAAGCTAGGCATAGTAAATCCTTAGAAAATTAATGGAGCCAAATTAAATTCATTATAAATCTTGGAATTTTACATTAGGGTGTTACAGTTTCAGACCCGGGACTAATGAGAGAATTAGTCCCAGGTCCAACGGCTATGTGCCTATCAGGAGGGGAGGGATATTTGGTCCTGATTGGAGCACCCAACCAAGACTAAAAGTCCTTCATGTGTCTCGATTGGTGGCTCCAGTCCGGACTATAGGCCCATGGGCCCATTTGTTCAGCTGGAGCCACCGACCGGAACAGATGAGGGACTTTTAGTCCCGGTTGGTGACTCCAACCGAGACTAAATTTCCCAAGCCCTTTTATCCCCTTCTTCCTCCCCTACCCGAGCCATTCCTCCATTTGTGTTCTTCCTGTTCCTGGCTCTTGGGTGAGGGGAGGTATGCCAATTTTCTCCATGATTTGTGAAGGCTCTTGATTCCCCCATCCATCCAACGGTTTAAAGGTTAGAAACTTCATCCTCTCATCTTCCATTGCTATTGCAGCTCATTTTATGGTTTAGAAATAGAGATTTTCAGGATTTTTAGATTGGAAAAAGTGTTGGAGTTTTTTCGATTTATACACCATTTGAGCTTAAAATACTTAAGGTTTGCATAGAGTAGAATGTTATTTTTTGCAATGGGAGTATATACATAGAGAGAGAGGAATACTATTTAGAAAAAATATGCATGTGAAAATTAGTATAGTAGGATTTTTTTAAATTTACAATGAGAGTATGTATATATGACCATATGTGGATTTGAATGTGAAATGTCAAATGTGTGAATGTGAAATTTCAAATTGAATGTTTGTGTGCAATATGAAATGTCAAATTGAATAATTATTGAAAGTGAAAAAAAGTTGTATACTTGGTATTTATTCTGTACTATGAATGAATTACTTTGACACTCTAATGATGTATTTATTCAGGCTCACATTGAAACCGTCGAGAAGTAAAAAAAATCTTTGTTTTAGAACATGTATCTGTCGTTAAGCTTGACCATGCGGTGATGATATTGCTATTCGGGACCAACATGATATTCGCGGCAGGGTGCGGTATAAGGATGTGATGAAGGAGTATGGCCTAGGTGAGGATACTACCATTCGGACCAAGGTCGTACTCCTTGATCACGTCCCTATACCGCTTGTGCATCGGTACACAATCATTTGAAGTGCACTGGATATTCCCTTGAGTTCTGCCCTGAAGAGCGCCTTGGATGTGTTAGCGTTCGTATTCGTCGTTGGATTAAGAAAGCATTTCATTACCTCACGCTTGAAAATGCAAGTCACAAATTTAATCATAAATTTGATGTCGAGTCGCATGGTACTGATGATGATCGTGAGGTGATGGCTCAACTTAAATTAAGGCGCGAAGCATCGGGGATGGCAGAAATTGATCGTTCGATGTTGAGAGTTGGCACGGCGGTTCACGAGGCATCAATCAATAGGTCTTGTGAGTAGTTTGTATTAGTATGTAGCTTATTCGGTATTTTAGACTTTTTAATTAATCATGTTGTGTAATGGTTCGTGTAGACCTTTTAATTATTATTCATATTGTGTGATGAATATTTTGGACCTTTTAATTATTCATGTTTTTAATTATAAGAATTTATTCATTTTTTACATTTATTTGATATGTCTAACAAAATTAACATTTTAGATATTTTAATTAATTATTCTGTGTAATTGTTCATGTTATATAAAATACCATATCGTGCAATGCAGATGGACCGACAATGGATGTATAATGCATTCCAAGGAGTTCACTCATAGCCTCCTGTTATCGCCATAATTTGGTTGGACCAGAAGGTGGGCCGCGAGCAAGATGGGCTCAAAGGATAATTGTAATGGGGTTGCGAATCGGCTCCTGCGCGGGCGGTTTAAGGCCAGGATTGGCCATATATCTAGATAGGTGTATGCGTTTAAATTAGTTTAGATATAGATAATCAGGATTCGTCGGTCAGGATTAGTTAGGAAAGGCAAGTCTCCGGTCTATAAATATGTACCCTAGACTACGAATAAAAGGACGAACAACATCCATTCACAAATAACTCTCGGCGCATCGCCACCCCTATTCTAGGGTTCTCCCGAGGTAAGTGCTATGCGGCCCCAATCATGCCTCGCGTGATCGGGGCAGCATTGTACCCGTATGTTATCTTTGTGTTTCTCGTGCTGAAGCATTGTTGATGGGGAGTAACACTAGTTATCTTAACGTTTATAGGGATGCATCGGCTTTTCATACTGTATCTGTGCATTGTTAATCACCTGTAAACGTTTAGCTATCCTCGTGCCCGATCCCGGGTGTAAGGGCATCTTGCTCTGTTTTGATTAGTAGATCCGATCTGTTATGGTTAGTCTTTGTTCATCAAAGATCTGGCTTAATATCCGCATGGTTAGACCCTTCAAACGAGTTGAATGTTCCAGCAATATGTTTGATGCTTTATATTGATCTAAAGGGATTGTTCCGGGAATCGGCTTTCTGTTAGTTTTTAGGCCTCTGTTTAGGTTGGTATTCTGTTGTCTTTCGTATTTGTTAGGCTTAACTACGCGTGGGATGTTCTGGTCATGTGGTGAAAGCTTTAACCATTGTAGATTGAATCAGCTTGTTGATTACAGAGCAAATTCATATTAGTATCAGATATATGCACTTTGTTTAGATATATAGATCCGATCTGATACTGGGAGACAATCAGCTCTTTACAGCCGATATCGGGGATCATCCGATGAGCCGATCTAGCTCGGACTAATGTTTGAACGTGTCTGTGCATGCAGGAGACTAATTCAAATCACATCTACACCTTCCTGATCCGATACGCCTAGCAAACCCAGACGCCAAGTCGTGTGCTAGATCCTGGGCCGTTGACTGAGGGACCGGGGCCCACCAGCAGTCCCGGGAGCCTCACGGCTCCTCGTGTTGCCTGTCGCTACTCGCCGGTGGGTTTCGACAGACAACACATTCTGGCACGCCAAGTGGGACACATCTTCATCGACTACATCGACTTCCACCGTCGGGATGTCGAGGGAGGATCCAATCACGTACGAGGAGCTGTCTGCTGAGCACAAGCAGAAGTATGATGAGATCAATGCTCTTTTCGAAGCTGATCTCATCGGCTCTTTTGAGAGAACCCGCCACCATGGCGTTAGGTGGAAGGGGTTCTCACCTGAAGGTGCTCTTGCTGACGTGGACCTATCTACCCCTTCAGAGGATCGTACCAGAGCTCTGCGCCACGAGGTGAACTACATGGTGACTCATTCACTGCATCGGCACTCCGAGAGCCTGGTGATCGCTCTTGAACATGTCGTGCTGCGCGTGGTCCAGGAAATCATGAAGCATCAGTACTCTCCAACGGGACCTACCCTAGGGAGTCACAAAGGAGAATTGCCATTCTAGGCCAAGCCACCGCTGCATTATGCATTCGCGGCTCCAGAATCACATGGTTCACCGGCTTATGTCATCTAGAAGGTAGGAGGTGACCCTGTGGATCACCAGTTTTTCAGCGAGCCGCCCAAGGAGATCCCACATGGGTACATGTGTGCATACATACCAGACAGTAATAATCTGGTACATTCGGTGCAGAGGGCAGCTGGAGGAGTTTCTGGGATAGATACGGATAAGCAAGCATGGCTAGCTAAGTACGCTACCAGGCTGAGTCATGATAGCACGCACTCGGCCCCAGGAGTTCAGGCGGTAGACCAAATCAGCGCCATCTTGAGGGATCAATTTGTTATTTTACCAAAAAAGTGAGCGATCGGCTATACTAAGCCGTATCCCAGTGAATATGTTTTAATTCCTCTGCCACCCAAGTATCGGCTCCCCGAGTTCACCAAGTTCAGTGGGTTGGAAGGGTCTAGCTCTATCGAGTATGTGAGCCGATAATTGGTGCAATTAGGGATGATCTCAGTGCCGGATCCTCTATGAGTAAGGTTCTTCTCACAATCTCTTACAGGGCCAGCCTTTGGATGGTACATTTCACTGGGCCCTAACTTGATCCGCACATGAAAGCAGCTAGAGGAGCAGTTCCACATCCAATACCACTCGGAAGCTGCGGAGGCTGGGATTGCCGATCTGGCGCAAGTCCGGTAGAAGCGAGGGGAAACTGTGGCAGAATATATCCAACGCTTCATGGAAGTCAAGAATCGATGCTATTAGACCCGAATTTCAGAAAAGGAGGCGGTCGAGTTGGCATCCTTGGGACTGGTGAAGCCGATCAAGGATCTAGTTTTTCAATTGGAGTTCAATTCTTTGGTGCACTTGGTGTAGAAATTGACATCATATGAGCAGCGCCACCTAGAATTGTACCAGGATAGGTTCAAGCGTCAGGTAGCATTGATCGATGCAAAAGACACTGAATATTCTAGGGATGATCAAGAGGTAGCGGTTGCAGAGTGGACTCGGGGGGCAAATCCTGTATCCTATAAGTGGGTGAAGCAGCAAGGACCTGCAAAGGGTTTTGACTTGTTCGTAAGCAAGGTCGAGCAGATATTTGATCTATTATTAAAGGAAAAGTAGTTGAAGTTGCCGAAAGGCTGTAAGTTTCCTACAGCACAAGAGCTACAAGGGAGGTCATACTACAAATGGCATCATTCTTTCACCCACAACACCAGCGACTGCAAAGAACTCCGTCGACAGATCCAATCGGCTATTGAGCAGGGCCGATTGATCTTAGGTCAGTGTGCCATGAAGGTCGACACTCAGCCTTTCCCAAGCGTGAACATGGTAGAGGGTTGTGACTGATCTGCTCGACGACAATTGGATTTCGCATTTGGCATCAATATGGCGGGGCCTGCGCCACATCGCTATGCAAGGAAGGAAAAGACCGATCCCTGCAATCGGCCCCAAAAAGGGGAGAAGGAATACATCACGGAAGAGCAAGTAAGGCACGTCAGGAATCAGTGGCCGGCTTCCTCCCATCTCCTTAAGAAGTACGAATACCAGTGCCAGCAACGTCTCCAGCATGAATCGGAGGATGAAGAATATGAGCGCCGTACTGGAAGAGTTTGAAGACACACTCTGGCACACATGATCATTGGCATTGCCCGTTCTTCAAGCATTGCTGGAACTCCGGTATGATCCGATTGCCTACTGTCAATGATTGCCCAGAGTGCAGATCTCAGAAATGTGATGCAGAAGGGATCTTGGTGTTTCGCCGCTTGGGACTTGTGCCGCCCCAGCATGAGCAAACTGAGCCACGCTCAAACGGGAGGACTTTGAAGAGGAAGAGGACAAATATCACCGGCTGCGCTAGTGCCCTGATGGACTTAATCATTCCCAGAAGCGCAGGGTGCAGCGGCTACACAGTTTGGAGGAAGCCGTGGCCAAATACCTCAAGATGCTAAGAAAGGCGCGCCCAGATCTGGCGGATAAGGTTCACCACACCCAGAAAAAGGAGTTGCACCCTCTAAGGAAGTGTGGCGTCCTAAGCCAACAAGAGCCGATGCGAAGGAATCAGCTGACGCACATATGGTGTTTGTACTTCCTGCAGAATTCTACGCACCAAATCGTGAAGAGTTACCAGTAGCCCAGCTTGACTTGGGGCCATGGCCAGTCATATTCGAGAAGCCCCAAGGAAAGAATTATAAGCATTTGAAGGCTCTATTGTACCTCAAGGGTTACATCAACGGCCAGCCTATCAACAAAATGTTGGTCGATACCGGTGCAACGGTCAACATATTACCATACTCAGTGTTGCATCGGTTGGGGCGTTCTACTGGAGATTTAATCAAGACCAACGTCACGTTGAGCGACTTCAATGGCCAAACATCAGAGGCACAAGGCGTTCTTAATGTGGATCTGACTGTGGGAAGCAAGACTATCCCTGTAACGCCTGCGTTTTTATCTTATTTAAATTGCAATACCAATCACTCGCTTAAAAATCTTTTAAACCTTTTCAGCTGCTCGAGCTCCCAAAGCCCACCCCCCGATTTTCCACCGTCCCTGTGGCACCCTAGGTGTCAAAATTTTAAAACACTAGGAAGGAATGTGTAATGTGTGTATTGGATTGAGTGAAATTAGATGAATGTGTGGCAATAAGGACTTGTGTGTAATTATTTCAAAAATATCAGTCCTTTTGTGTAAAATGTTTGAATTACAAAGGTAACTCTTAAATTTCACTAGGGGTCAAAGTGTAAAAATGTTAGTCATCATTGCAGTGCATAAAACTTGCAATTAAGTCCAAAAATACATGAAATTTACCTAACTAAGGACAAAAACTTGGAAAACTTTGAGTTGAGCCCAAAGTTTTAAAATAAAGCTCCATCTCTTGAGTTTTTGAATCTGAACCCTAAACAGAAGTTGTAGGGTTTGAAAAGTTTTACAACTTTTATTTTGACCATTTCCTAATTTGAGCTTTAGAACAGTGGGTAATTTTGGTTTACAGTAAGGTCCCTGGAGTTTTAAAGTTCACAATTTAGCCCCTGGCGCCCCCACCCCTTCTTGTTCCTCCTCTGTTCCTCCTCTGCCGTGCAGCAGTGCCGCCGCAAGTCGTGTGCCGCGCCGCCCGAGGCTACCTCCTGCTCCGGCGCCGCTCCATGCGTCGCCCCCGAGCTCGCGCACCGCCTCACCTCCCTCCTGCTGGCCCTCCGCGAGCACGCCACGACGCTCTGCCGTCCGCCCAAGCTGCCCCTCTCTGCCGCCGCAGACCGCCGCCGCTCACCGCCACTACTACCCTGCCGGCGCCATCTCCTACTTTTGGCAGCACCCACGCGTCGTCTCCAGGCTGGCCGCCGCTCTAGCTCCTCCCCTCTGGCCTTCTTCCGTGCACTCCACGTCGCCCTGCCTCTTCCGAGCTCTGCCCGGCCGCTGCCACGCCCGTCGTCGGCCGCCAGCAGCAGCTACTGCTAGCCATGCCCTCTCCTGATCTTGAAGCATGTCCTAGGATGCTCCTCGACTTCTTCTATCCCCTCACACGCCTGCTATTGCCTTCTTCTTCCTCTGCTCGACTACTTTCATAGGATCTCCGCCGCCCGACCGAGCCGCCAGCTCGCCGTCGCCGTGGTCAGCACTCCAGCAGCCTATAAAGCCCTCTCTTTTCTTGCCCCGATGCTTCCTGAGCTCACTATTGTGCTATTACACCACTTCATAAGCACAGAACAAGATCGCAGCCCCGGATCCGCCATCGCCGCCCGTTCTTCGTTCCCGGCAAGCTCTGCTCACCGTGGGCAACCGCCGTTAGACTGCCCCTGCTTAAATTGACCCCTGAGCAAGCTTCCCCATCGCCCACCGGTGCTCCCCGAACTTACCCCGACATCAATTCCCCACTAGACTGCTCTACCAACGCTCGCTGTCGCAGTTCTTCTCCGCCGCCATTCGGCTCACCGTCGACCTGCTGCTCTCGTCGTTCTCCGCCCTCGACAAGCGTACCACCAGAACCACATCACCCTGCCGCAGCTCCTACACCACACCTGATGTGTACCTGTTAGGGTTTGTTCCTGATCTTTCGATGAGAGGCATGGAATAACTCGATTGATAGAGGAGATGACGTTCACGGCCCGACTACAGCCTTCCAAGGATGCTGCGCCTTAGCAACCGATACACCACCTCCTTTGGTTGCCACGATCTTGTGGAGCGCGACACCCGGCCACTAGGGCACTCGTCCTGCAAGCAATCGAAGAACCAGCAAGAATAAGTAGAACAAGTACTAAAATTACAAGATGTAATTGAAGGTCTCAAACCAAATCTCAATTATGGTGGGGTTCCGAAAACAAGTGGACGGGCGGCTGGATCAGCACGCGCGTCTACAAGGAAGTAGCAAAAGTTAAACTTGCATCTAACAAAACCTGAGTGTTCTTGATGGTGGCTAAAAGGTTATAAAGAAGTGGAAGAATAACCACAAGGGTGCTGGGGTCATGTTCCAACACTAGGACGCATCTGACTTGGACTCAACTTGATACACGGCCCGTTGGGCCAAATTAGGGTGACGCAGCACCGTGGCTGAAAAGGACTCTATAGTAAATCTAGGATTGCGGTTGACTCCTAACAGATATGGAGGTGATTCCAGATCCATTGGAAATTAGATTTGATAAGCTTTCCAGGAAGTACTTGACCGACCAGAATGGAGTCCGGATGAAGTCGTGGCAGCCGTCACAAGTCGTGTGTGTCCTGCAGTCCGAATCCAGCCTGCGCGATGCCTCTTCCCTTTTGATCCAATCCATTGTTCCTGAGTAAAACAAGAGTGTACGTGTCTCCATTCTCTAAATATGTTGAACCTGAGCTTAAGAGTGAACTTACTTGATGGGTAAGCCAACGAGCATGAGCGCGAGTAATAGGACCAAGAGGTGTTGTCGAAGTAGATACTGGTGTAGGTGTGGATGTATCGTTAGTGGCGATGTCCTCATTATCACCCCCACCCCTCTCCAATCTCCAGCATGCCGAAACACCGCCGCCATAGTCGAGCTCCACAGCCACCGTCTCGGGTCATCACCGTTCCACCTACTCCGGTCAACCCCGACCTGCACATCACCTCTAGCAAGGTTCCCCCTAGTCCCCTGGTCCTCCCTGGCCGGTTTCCCCTCGCCGCCAGCGACCACCGTCGCCGGAATTTGGCCGGCAAGTTCCAGCTTCTCTGTCCCGAGGAACCAAGAACCCAATTGCATGGATTTAAATCTTCCTGAGGGCCTGGCTGCAAGATTCCAGTCCCTCCCCTCAATTCAAAATTAGTGATCTTTAGAAATTTATAGAAATTCGTAGGAAACTCAGAAAAATGTCAAACCAGTTTTGTTTGAATCCTTGAAGTAAATTCTACAACTTTTGTTACTAAAGTTTAATGTGAAACCAAATGCTTTTTGAGCTATTTTAAAGTTTCGCAAAAGGGTATCTTATATGTAACTTTTGCATGCTAGCTCTCTTGCTTGTGATTTTTGGTGTGTAGCTTGTTTAGGGTATGAGTAAGCTTATGTGCAAATTTCACTTACAGTACTAAAGCCTAGCTTGAACTAATTTAAACTTATGCAAATCAAGCTTGAAATGGTTTAAATTTATTCAAGCCCATTACTAAGGTTTTCATGCTTGGATCTTTTTACCATGGGATGTTCTGTAATTGAGTAATTCATATTAAATCTTTCAAAAATTTATGGCACTGTTTTGTCTAAGGTTTGAATTTAAACTTGAAATTTGAACTTAATTCAAATGCTTTAGTTTCTATTTTCAGAAAATTATGAAAAATTCATAGTAAGCTTATCTGTTAGAAGGAAGCTTACCCACAAAAATTCAAGGTCATAACCTTTGTGGATTTCAAAAGAAAAATCAAACTTGTTAACCTATTTCAATTAATTCAATTGATTATGATAATTGAATTAAGATACCAATAGTGGGGTTGAATTCAAATTTCTTGTATTATGAAGTTGTGTTTATCCATTGTTAGATTGGAACTTTATCGTGAAGTAAAATGCTTAACTCAAGAACCATCTAATTCAAATCATTGCATATCATGTACAGTCAATGACACTCGACGAAGGGAACTACGAACTAGTCCCGGAACACGAGCAAAGGTTTGGAAGTTTATGACATACCTGACCCCAACCCCACCAGCGAAGGCAAGCCCCGAACATAAACCGCTATTTTATTACACTGCAAATTATATACTCATATTTATCTACTTGTGCATTTAAGTTTCCAGGAATTGTATTGAAACCTTAGTTGCATATTCCTAGGAACCTATGTACAGAATACTAGAACCTAAGTCTGACTAGTGGCTAAGCTAGTAGGACCGGTAGAAGTCGAGTAATTTCCTATCACTCGCGAGCTCATAGGAGTCGCAATGTTTACATTCTTGCAACCACTATAAGGATGATGGACGGGGTTGTGATTATGATTCATGACCTTGGCAAAATCCCATCTGTGTTGATGAAAACTTGATAAGGTCGCAGTGTGTGGTAGAGGTGGTTAAGCGTTTGAAAGTACTAGCCACATACCACGAAATATGGTAAGCGGTAAGCCTAGTAACCGATCGGCCCGAGGAGTGGACATACCCCCACCACTTGTATTTTGGTTTTTCACACGCACCGACGTGCAGGAGTACGTTCTGCACAGCGGACAGGAGTACGGTCATGTAGTCGCGCTACAGACATACGTCCTGCACATTGGTGTGCGTATGGTCCTACAGTCGCTTGTGGTGGCACTGATCCACGAGTCATAATGAAAGGCAAATGGTTGCTTCGGAATAATCAGTGGATATTCCAGCGTGTGAGTTAGGTTTGCCCTTCCAAGGTTTTGAAATTTGATTCAGAATCGTCCGTCTCACACGGAGATTGAGACTGCTTGATCCCTTTGCCACATAGAGTAATAAGAGCAACCTGATGATGATCAAAGATGATGTTTGCTTTAAAAGGATCTACCATGCTTGGGTAGCTATTGTTGCCTACTTAGAATGGATAACCAACTAGAATTTGAAAGCTAAAAGTTGAAATTAGGGATCTACTCTTTGTTACTTTTCAGCTGAAATTAAACCCAGAACCGTTACAAGCCTTCATAGTCTAGTTACATGGCTAAGTATACCATGAAATAGGTAAGTCTTGCTGAGTATTAGAATACTCAGCCTTGCAATGTAACTTTTGTTCCAGGTAATCCCCCAGAGGACTCTGCTTTGCCTGTACCCTGGCCCTATGCTCTTCCTGATGGTTGGTCCATGGAATGGGATCCGTCCCTGGCCAACACAGGTTCCTCCGAGTGATGTTGAGCTTGGGCTTAACTCAATATCCGTTTCGCGACGCCCCGTAGTGTCGAGTTTTAATTCCGCTGCAGCTACTGTAAGTTTGAACAGTTTTGTATAAATTCATACTAGTTAGGTCGTGCTACCATATATGTTTAAAGGCTAATGTAATATTATGCCTGTGATGTAAAATTGTCGGTGATTGTATCTCTGGACTCGCCTTCGTGCGAGGTACCTTGTTTTGATCCTGAGTTAGGTGGTTTTATCGGGACTTTACCCGATAGACCATGGGGTTACACCGTTTGAAGTGCAGTTGAGCTTTTACTGACTTTTGAGAAAGGATCAGTGCACTTGAGCGGGTATAATTCAAGTTGGTTCTGCCACAGTCCCGACATCGCGCAGTCCTCTTTTTCCACGGATTTGCTCGTGCCTTTTCCTTTTCCACCGGCCCTGTCGTCCTATCGCATCACCATCATGTTGCGGTCGGACGCGTGCGCCTGCCCGGCCGGGATCGTCGATGTCGCACGCGTGTCCCCTCTTTTCTTTTCTCATATTTTGTTCAAATCCATTTTATTTCTCTCTTCTAACTTTTTTTCCAGACTCTTTTTTTCCCCGGCACTGGCTTCCTCTTTGTTTTTCTCCCCTGTGCTGCCTGCTGCATGCTCGACCTGTAGCCCGCTCCTTGCGCGCACGCGCGGGCTAGCACACGACCCGCCGCTGCCCCCGTTGCTGGCTGTGCACGCGCGCTTGCATCACGCCGCCCGCGTCACGCCACGGCCGCCGCGGCTGTTGCTCCTCGCTGTGCTACTGCGTGCTTGCTGCCCGTGCACGCCAAGCCGGCGTGCGACCCGCTGCTGCGCCGGCCCGTCTCTGTCCCGTCCCCTCGCCCTCGCAGCTTGCGCCTTGTCCCCGAGCATCCCGGCCACCATTAATGGCGAGGTTCCTGTACTACCCGTGACCCCCCCATGCCGACCATCTCCCCTGTTCCTCTCGGCCTATAAATCAGACCCCAAGCCGCCCCTCACTCCGCCCACATCGCCCTAGCACCTCCCCTCCTCTACCTCGTGCTGCAGCTCGCCGCCGCTGCCCACCATTGCCGGCCACCACCCATCTCCGTGGACAGCCCTCCGTAGACCATCTCCGCACGTGGTGAGGGCCAGAATCGGACCCCCTCGGCCTCCTCTCCGTTTTCCCCTCCTCCCCGGGCATTGCCATGCACCAGAGGGCCGGCGCCCATGGCCTAGCTGCCCCCCATCCTACCGTTCCTCTCCCCCTCCTTTTCTATCTCGAGGAAGAAGAAAGGCAGACTTGTGCATAACCCCCTCCACTTGTCTTCCTTATGCAGTCCGCAGCCCTCCATCTCCCTCTCTCAAATTTTTAACCAGAGCTCCTTCTATCTCTTTATTTCATTACAAATAGGTCCTCATCCTTTTAAACTACTCCCTAAATGACCTATAACTCATCAGTTCATGCGACATTTTGTTCCGAATCGATTCCAAAATCCACCACGCATCAAATATTTTCTCCAAGTCTCATGATCCACATCTGACAAATATAATAGTCTTCTCTATTTTTTTTAATCGAAGCTCTCTATTTTCTCTCTCTTTATTTAAGCTCGTCAGCGAACTATGTTTTTATTGTGTGATTGTTTGTGCGTTGTGGCCGACAGAGTGACCGAGGAGGAGCAGGACCGTGAGCCGGAGCCTGAAGACCCGTACCTCGAGGAGGAGCTTCCGGAAGGCTTTGAGGCCGGCAAGTCCAATCCCATCCTTTGGTACATATTTATCCCAGTTTTATAAACACAACCTATTGACCTATTTTATAAAATACATTGTTGCAAGACATGGTTGGATAGCCACCCCTTGATTGCTATGACTATTCCTTGATGACCTAGGTTAATGTCTATATAGGGTTTGCTCTGCTGGACGTCAACTACTGCTAGAGATGCTTAGGACCTTTTATTCCCTTTATTATATTTTAATCATGACCACAACGCGCTTTATCAAAAATAAAGGTATGAGTGTTTTAAAAGATAAAATGGATTTCTGGAAAATAAAAAAGGATATAACCTGATGAGATGGACGGTATTTTCTGTGTGAAATGCCACTGGTGAGCTTGTACCTTTGTGGTTAAGCATGGTTGGAAGATGTCCGTCTTGTCAATGTAAGTATGAACTAAGGTGTCATCTTGCCTAACCCACTTATCGTACAACCACTCGACCGTTGTGTGGGCAACGGCTTAGCAAAAACCCCACTATTTGTTCTGCTAGCCAAAAGGAGAGCTGGTGAGCAACGGGAGATCATGGAGAAGGAATACGATCTGTGTGAGTTATGTCCCGGTTATGACTTTGTTAACAGGTCATTAACCCCATGGTTGCTTCCATGTTGGCTAGTTAGATTTAGCTAAGGTGGGTAATGGCTTTGTTAGGATCCGCAGCGACACTAAGAAATTTGTAGTGCGGTACCCTACTTGTGGGTAAAGTGTACAACCTCTGCAGAGGCAGAGTGTAAAATCTATTCGAATAGCCGTGTCCACGGTATTGGACGAGTTACGGTATGGTCACTTCAATAGACATTTTTGGATGGTTGATTTTTGTAACGCCCGCGTTTTTATCTTATTTAAATTGCGTTACCAATCCCTCGCTTAAAAATCTTTTAAACCTTTTCCGCCGCTTGAGCTCCCGAAGCCCACCTCTAGATTTTCCGCCGTTCCAACATCGCGTAGTCTCTTCCTCTTTTTTCGTAGAGCCGCCCGTCCCTCTTCCTTTTCCACTAGCCCCGCCATCCCGTTACATCACCATCGTGTCGCGGTCGGCCGCGTGCGCCTGCCCGACCGCGATCGTCAGCGCCGCACGCATGTCCTATCTTTTCTTTTCTCATATTTTGTTCAAATCCATTTTATTTCTCTCTGAAAACTTTTTTCCCAAACTCTTTTTTTGCACTGGCTTCCTCTTTCTTTTTCTCCCCTGTGCTGCCTGCTGCCTGCTCGAGCTGTAGCCCGCTCCTTGCACGCACGCGCGGACCAGCGCACGACCCGCCGCTGCCCCCGTTGCTGGCCGTGCACGCGCGCTCGCATCACGCCGCCCGCGTCACGCCACGGCCGCTGCGGCCGCTGCCTCTCGCTGTGCCGCTACGTGCTTGCTGCCCATGCATGCCAAGCTAGCGTGCGGCCCGCTGCTGCGCTGGCCCGTCCCTGTCCCGTCCCCTCGCCCTCGCAGCTCGTGCTTTGTCCCCGAGCATCCTGGCCGCCATTAATGGAGAGGCTCCTGTACTGCCCGTGACCTCCCCCCCCCATGCCGACCATCTCCCCTGCTCCTCTCGGCCTATAAATCAGACCCCAAGCCGCCCCTCACTCCGCCCACACCGCCCCAACACCTCTCCTCCTCTACCTCACGCTGCAGCTCGCCGCCGCTGCTCACCATTGTCGCCCACCACCCATCACCGTGGACAGCCCTCCGTAGACCGTCTCCGCACGAGGTGAGGGCCGGAATCGGACCCCCTCGGCCTCCTCTCTATTTTCCCCCCTCCCCGGGTGTTGCCATGTGCCAGGGGGCCGGCGCCATGGCCTGGCCGCCCCCCCCCCCCTACCGTTCCCCTCTCCCTCCTGTTCTGCCTCGAGGAAGAAGAAAGGCAGACTTGTGCATAACCCCCTCCACTTTTCCTCCTTATGCAGTCTGCGGCCCCCCATTTCATGCGACATTATGTTCTGAATCGATTCCAAACTCCACCACGCATCAAATATTCTCTCCAAGTCTCAAGATCCACATCCAACAAATATAATAGTCTCCTCTCCTTTTTAATCGAAGCTCTCTATTTCCCTTTTTTTTAGCTCGTCGACGAACTTTGTTTTTATTATGTGATTGTTTGTGTGTTGTAGCCGACGGTGTGACCGAGGAGGAGCAGGACCGTGAGCCGGAGCCCGAAGACCCGTACCTTGAGGAGGAGCTTCCGGAAGGCTTTGAGGACGGCAAGTCCAATCCGATCCTTTGATGCATATTTATCCCAGTTTTATAAACGCAACCTATTGGCCTGTTTTATAAAATGCATTGTTTTATTGCAAGACATGATTGGATAGCCACCCTTGATTGCTATGACTATTCCTTGATGACCTAGGTTAATGTCTATATAGGATTTTCTCTGTTGGACGTTAACTACTGCTAGAGATGCTTATTACCTTTTATTCCCTTTATTATATTATAATCATGACCACAAAGCGATTTACCGAAAATAAGGGTGTGAGTGTTTTAAAAGATAAAACGGGATTTCGGAAAAATAAAAGAAAGATATAACCTGATGAGATGGACGGCGTTTTCTGTGTGAAATGCCACTGGTGAGCTTGTACCTTTGTGGTTGAGCATGGTTGGGAGATGTCCATCTTGTCAATGTAAGGATGAACTGAGGTGTCATCTTGCCTAACCCACTTATCATACAACCACTCGACTGTTGTGTGGGCAACGGCTTAGCATAAACCCCACTATTTGTTCTGCTAGCCAAAAGGAGAGCGGGTGAGCAACGGGAGATCATGGAGAAGGAATACGATCTGTGTGGGTTATGTCCCGGTTATGACCTTGTTGATAGGTCATTAACCCCATGGTTGCTTCCGTGTTGGCTAGTTAGATTCAGCTAGGGTGGGTAATGGCTTTGTTAGGAGCCGCAGCGACATTAAGGTATTCGTAGTACGGCACCCTACTTGTGGGTAAAGTGTACAACCTCTGCAGAGTGTAAAATCTATTCGAATAGCCATGTCCACGGTATTGGACGAGTTACGGCATGGTCACTTCAATAGACATTTTGGGATGGTTGGTTTTGTGGCGTGAGTTGTTTTGAAAGTGCCCGGCAGTTGTGCCGTGAGCTACTGTGGATGTGGAGTCTGGTAGCATTAAAACTTGGATCCTTTGTGTAGGATCAACCCCACTTATTATTCGATTACTGTAGAAATGTCTTGAGAAAACTCTTTTATTAAATGAACCCTTGCATGTGTAAAACCCCGCTTTATCGCAAATGAACCCTAGCCTCATCCTTGATATATCCTATGCATGATCTTTATTATTCTGCTCCGTGGGTGTGGTTGGACTTGTTGAGTATGTATGTACTCACTCTTGCCTAGTTTTTACAGAGGAGGATCCAAACTTCATTCCTGAAGACGTCGAGTAGGTCGCCGTCCTGCACCTAATCTTGCCTGTGGTTCAGGGTCTCCACAGGAAGCTTACCATGGTGCAAGACTTTGATGTTATCTTATTTTTCGTTGGCACTTTTGTTTGGTTTGTAGTCCTTATGTTGTCCCTCTTGATAGTGCCGCTTCAGTGCCCGCTACCTCGACGGTTTGTATGGTAATGAACCATCTGTTGTAATAAATATGTTATCACCTCTGATGAGGGAATGCTTCAGGTGGTATCAGAGCCGTAGGTTGGCTGTAGGACGTGACCCTTAGGACCGAGGACATTTTCTAAGCTGTTTCCCACTAGATCTTTCCCCACTTAACTCACCTTTCCACATGGCACTTACCTTTGGCCCTTGTCTGGTTCCAGATGGCTGACAATGGATGGAGTGATGGAATCTGCCCCGCAGAGCCTGGCCTCCCGAAGTTATTGCTACTCAGCCTAGAACGCGTCGGAGTTGTGGACCCACCGGAGTACACCTACCAGGAGTACAACTTCAAAGGCACCCTTCGTGTGACCTGATGATCTTCGTGGGAAAAAGCACACATATGGCGAAGCAACGCTCAAGGAAGGGAACATATCAAGGCACGCAGAAGAGAAGCTGGATTTCTGGAAGGAGAACCCGAAGAAACCCATTGGGATAAGGGCACTCAGACCAAAGATGGGGTATTGGAGCAATGTCTTCCGCCAAAGAAGCGACCTAACCGGATCGGGGAAGAATCCCCTTGGGAACAGTAGAGTACCTAAGCTAGAGCTATCATCCTAGTAATAATGTATCCTTGGGAGATGTACCCGACCCTAATGAAAAATAAAGACCGTCTATCCTTCTTGTACCCTACCATGTGTGCAAGGCTTGTTCACTCTACCTTCATTTTCAGATGGCCGAGAATGGTTGGACCCAGTGCATTTTCCAAGAAGAGCCTGGTTTCCCCCGCCTTTTGATCAACTCCCTGGAGCGCCTCGGTGTTACTGAGCGCCCAAGGTACTACAGCAGAGAGTACGAACACCTCGGCCCTCTTCGCTGTAGGGTGGTTCTTTCCATTGCCAGAAGCACCCGCTACCCCGACATCGAGCTGTGGTGAGTGACTGCCACAGGATTTCAACATTGGGATGCCTATCCCTTGGGAATCAGAAAGGCTCTCCGCTACCTTTGCCGGATCTTCGAGGAACACCTCATTCCCACACCGATGAGGCTTTTTCCTCCAGCCATTAGGACGCAAGTCTGGCAGGCCCGCATGAGGAACTTGGAATAGCGCCGCCATCAAGAAGACCTTTTGTACCATGTGGTCGCCTACCTCGTCTCCTTGGACAAGCTCTTCGACGAGCAAGCCCGATTCCTAAGGGAGCAAACTCACCGGGCCGTGCAAGCTGAGCTTGTAGTGAGGATGCACCAAATCCGGGTGGCTCAAGCCGAAGCAAGGACTGTAGCTGCTATAAGTAGTGAGGCCATCGCTCATGAGAACCTCAGGCAGATCCAGGATCGGCGCATGCAAGAATGGACCAGCAGTAGAACGCCCGTCCTATCAATCGGGGAGACCCAAGTCCTAATTGGAACACCCATCATAGGATGGGGAGGACTTTTTGGAACCCCGCAAGCTCCACCCGAAGGTGCCGAAAGGTCAGCTGCAGCCACAGAAGAAGGAGCTGTCGAACAGCCCTGAGAAAATGGGATCCTAGAGGACGACGAGGAAGAGCTACTCATTCCACTAGAAGTGCACTCTGCCCAGGAAGATGACTCGCCCCGTGAGTAGCATGCCTCAGAGAGGCCCCCAGGGATGAAGCCATCCCGACCCCAAGCTTAGAAGTTGTGCCCCTTCCATCTGTTGTGCCCTTTGTACCCGACCGTGTAGTGCGTGTTTTGGCTGTACCCTCCCAAGTGTTGTACCCCCAGCTTAATAAATAAAACTGTTTATGCTTGATGCTTGTTAATCTGTGTGCTTGTCGGCAGTAGGTGGATTCTGCCTTTTCAAAAATATGAAAATAAAACATCACTTAATTCCAAATCTAAATCTCATAAATGTTTTACCCAATCCACAGATGGCCCCCAGGCGTAACACCAGGACCTTCCAAAGTCAGGCACATACCACTCCCAGTGCGGAGAGGCAACAGGGTGTGCAAGGACAAGCCCCCAGCCATGAAGATCAGGAAGATCAGGAAGTAAGCCAGCGGGGAGGAGAAAGCCAAGTAGGAGCACGTCAGGCCCCACCCCCGCCGGCCATTGACCTGGTGCAAGTGTTGAACAACCAGAACCTCCTACTGGAAGCTTTGACCAATGTCATCACAAACCCAAGGCCCCATGAGCAGAGTACAAAAGACAAACTGACAGCTTTTCTGAGGACCAAGCCACCCACCTTTGCAGGATCCTACAACCCCTTGGATGCAGATGACTGGCTGCGTGTTATCAAGAGAAAACTCGAACCATTTGAGCATGGAGACCGTGACAAGGTCCGTTTGGCTGCTCACCAGCTCACTGGAACTGCTTTGTCTTGGTGGGAGAACTACTGTGCAGCTGCTCAGGATGCCTCCACTATCACTTGGAAGGAATTTGTGGATGAGTTCCATCGCTATCACATCCCAGCAGCCACCATGAAGCGCAAGGTGGATGAGTTCCCTGAGCTGCAACAAGGCAACAAGTCCGTTGAGGAGTACACATATCAGTTCATAGAACTGGCTCGCTATACACCGGAGGAAGTAGACAAGGATGAAAAGAAGCAGGATATGTTCAGAAAGGGTTTAAATGCAGAACTTAAGAAGCTGCTTTCCCCATGTATCTACCCAGACTTCAACACACTGATGAACATGGCTATCATCACCGAGAGAGCCATGGTAGAGGAAAAGAGAGACAATAAGCGTAAGTTCCTGGAAACCAAGGCTCACCAGCAGGACCGTTTCCAGAAGCCGAGGCACTTCGGCCCTCCAGTGCCTAGGTCCCAAGCCCCTATGCAGTACAGGACCCAGTCACAAGCTACTGGCTCTCAGGCCCCCAACACCCAGTTTAGGCAGTTCAAGAGCCAAAACACCATGAAGGCCCCACAGAACAATGCAAGCCAAGTTACTGCCAGCAACAATGCCCGAGCATGCTTCAACTGCCGTGAGATAGGGCACTTCATTGCCAACTGCCCATATGCCAATAACAAGCCGGCAGCATCAGCCTTCTCCAACTCGGTGAATGGACCAAGGCCAGCTCTATCAGGAGCCAATCATGTACCCATCCGCAGTAACAATACCGGCAACAACAACCAGCAGATGGGGCCGCCCCAGCAGTCCTTCGGATGAGCCCGCGTCAACCACATCAACGCGCATGAGGCTCAGGACGCTTAGGGCGTAGTGCTCGGTGAGTTTCTAGTCAGCTCAGTTTTGGCAACAATATTATTTGATTTTGGAGCATCACATTCATTCATATCCTCAAGTTTTGTGGAAAAACACAATATACCTACAGTACTACTAAAAACACCCCTATTAACCCGAACGCCTGGAGGTGACATTAAGTGTCGACTGGGTTGTTCTCGGGTAAAGATCATTTTAAGTGGGGTAGAGTTCCTAGCAGACCTAGTAATACTTAAGTCTAAAGGTATAGATGTGATTCTTGGAATGGATTGGCTAAGCCTGCACAATGGCCTTATAAGTTGTGCTGACAAGGTGGTACACCTAACCAACCCAGAAGGAGTACAAGTAACCTGCCATACTCGGGGAAGTGGACCCGACCCAATGGTTTTAAGTATGGAAGCTAAATCCTTGGAAGAAGTTCCAGTAGTAAATGAATACCTAGATGTTTTCCCTGAAGAACTCCCAGGAATGCCGCCAGATAGGGATATAGAGTTTGTCATTGACCTTGTCCCTGGAACCTCCCCTATAGCTAAGAGACCTTATAGGATGGCAGCCTCCGAATTGGCAGAACTAAAGAAACAACTGGAAGAGTTACAACAAAGTGGTTTCATTAGACCAACCTCATCACCATGGGGAGCTTCGGTCTTGTTCGTCAAGAAGAAGGATGGAAGCATGAGGATGTGCGTGGATTACCGTGCACTAAATGAAGTCACCATCAAGAACAAATACCCCCTTCCCAGAATTGATGACCTCTTCGATCAGCTGAAGGGAGCCAAGTATTTCTCCAAGATAGACTTAAGGTCAGGATATCATCAGCTCAAGATTAAGGAAAGTGATATTCCGAAGACGGCCTTCGTCACCCGCTATGGGCAATATGAGTTTACGGTGATGTCCTTTGGACTCACCAATGCACCTGCTTATTTCATGAACCTCATGAATAAGGTGTTTATGGAAGAGTTAGATAAGTTTGTCGTAGTTTTCATTGATGACATACTTATTTACTCTAAGAGTGTCGAAGAACATGAGCAGCAACTACGAGTGGTTTTGGAAAAGTTGAGAGCACACAAGCTCTACGCCATGTTCAGCAAGTGTGAATTTTGGCTTGAGAAAGTAGCATTTCTTGGTCATATCTTGACCGCAGAAGGAGTAGCAGTGGACCCCGAAAAAGTTGAAGCAGTCTCCAATTGGCAGCAACCAACCAATGTTAGTGAAATCAGGAGCTTTCTCGGTTTAGCCGGGTATTATCGGAGATTTATTGAAGGATTCTCCAAGATAGCCCGACCCATGACAGAACTACTCAAGAAAGAGAAGAAGTTCACCTGGACCGAGTCATGTGAGAGAAGCTTCCAGGAGTTAAAGAGAAGACTGATAACCGCCCCGGTATTAACCTTGCCGGATATTCAACGGGACTTTGTCATTTACTGTGATGCATCCCGTCAAGAATTAGGATGCGTCCTTATGCAAGATGGGAAATTAGTGGCATACGCTTCCCGACATCTCAAGCCTCATGAGCAGAATTACCCAACCCATGATTTGGAGTTTGCAGCCGTAGTACATGCCCTCAAGATTTGGAGATACTATCTGATTGGGAATAGGTGTGAGATCTACACAGACCATAAGAGCTTGAAGTACATTTTCACCCAACCAGATTTGAACTTAAGGCAAAGAAGGTGGTTAGAACTAGTTAAGGATTATAATGTGGTAATTCATTACCATCCTGGTAAAGCAAACATGGTAGCAGATGCCTTAAGCCGGAAATCTTATGGACCTAAGGATGCCCACCTACAAGAAGAAATGGCACGATTAAATGTGCACATCACCCCCCATGGTTCCAATCGCAAGTTGAGTGTTCAACCCACTTTGGAGGATAAGATCAGAAAGGCCCAAGGTTCAGACAAGGACTTGATGAAAATCCACATGCATACTGGAGAAAACAAGGCACCGCATTTTAGAGTGGATGACAAAGGAACCTTATGGTACAAAGATAGAATTTGCGTACCCAAGGAAGGAGACTTCCGGCAGACTATTATGGATGAGGCCCACAACTCAACATATTCCATCCACCCAGGATCCACCAAGATGTATGTGGATATAAGACAAAAGTATTGGTGGAGTGGAATGAAGGCGGACATTGCACGGTTCGTCGCCCATTGTGATACTTGTCAAAGAATCAAGGCCGAACATCAGAAGCCAGCAGGATTGCTGCAACCCTTACCCATCCCGGTTTGGAAATGGGATGAGATAGGAATGGATTTTGTAGTGGGTTTACCCAAGACACAGAAAGGACATGACTCCATATGGGTGATAGTGGACCGGCTCACAAAAGTCGCTCACTTCCTACCCGTACGGACCAATTATGGTGGAGAAAAGCTAGCCCGGCTCTATGTGGACAACATAGTGAAGCTGCATGGTGTGCCTAGCAGAATTGTTTCGGATAGAGGAACCCAATTCACCTCTAGGTTTTGGAAAAGTTTGCATAAGGCCATGGGCACCAAGTTGGATTTCAGTTCGGCTTATCACCCGCAGACCGATGGTCAAACAGAAAGGGTGAACCAGATTATGGAAGATATGCTAAGAGCATGTGTCCTTACTTATGGCAAGGATTGGGAACAAAGTTTACCCTATGCTGAGTTTTCGTACAACAATGGTTATCAAGCAAGCTTGCTGTCACACCCGATTTATAAGAACATAAATCGAGCAATCATATATGCGCCAGGATCAAGTCACGCATATATACGACGGATTATCAAGATATCACAACACATGTCACGAATAACATTAATATAAATCGTAAATAAATCATGAATATATTATTTTATTACAACCGAATCAAGAATCGGTTCAAGAGTGCGGAAGCGTAAAAGAGATACATGAAGAGCTGGGCGCCACAGGGACGTCGACTGGGAGACAAACGCCTAGAAGTCGTCGAAGCCGCTGACGTAGTCCTCCACGTTGCCGGGCACTGAGCAGCAGTCGAGGATATCCAAAATAGAACAGAAGAGTAGAGAGGCAAGTGTGAGTACAAACTCGTACTCAACAAGTATAACACGAGCATGAGGCTCTAAGGTTAGCTGACTCAACTGCATTAGCTTTTAGTCTTGGCAAATTTTATTAAAGCTAATTACTACAAGTGGATGATTTACCATAACCCAAATTGCATAAGAATTAATCAATATTAATTGAGAACTACTGAGAACCATCCAAACCAAACCACCCGGGGAATCGCCCTCGTCAAAGGTTGATAACCCCACTAATCAAAAGGAGGATCTGGGCCGCTCATGACTGTGAGCACAGCTGATATATCAGTTTTACACTCTCGAGAGGTTGCACAACTTTACCCACAAGTCGTGAGCTACGCTAGTGGTTCATCACACTTCCTTAGGTGAGATGGCTAGCAAGCACACTACGAGACCGTTACAAAGGACACGTTGGTAAGGTGTAACCGCTAAGGATTCTGGATCAGCGACGATGGGGCCCACCTCCGGGGGTACAAGACACACAGCACAGACCAAGCCGGAGGAGCAGGGACCATTGAAGCTTACCACCCCTCTTGCCCACGCAGGTAAGTTACTCCCGAACCAAAATGACCTAATTAGTAAGTCAAGACCGTCCCATACCAGTCTTGTGGTTGCGCGGTTGTCCCAGGTTGTCGCTCTATGAACCGGTCCTTATGGAGAGTGGCCAACCAAGCACTAAGCACCGTGCTGGCCCCCTAAACCATGTTTCTAACAAAAACATCTTTTAAGGGTGCTCAAACCACTCAAGCACACAGCACAGAGGGTCGGCTCCAGAATTAAGTTGCATAAGACCATTAATCAAATTAATTAAAAGGACCAAGGTTTGTTATAGCGCAGCAACCTAGCACAACTAACCAAAGATGCAACCCATAGGATACATATAAGGATATAAAAGTGGCTAGGAAGTCCTTATAGGTATACAGTATTAAAATGCAGTATGAAATTGTATTTAAAAGTGATAGGAGGTTCCTGTTATACTTGCCTTCCTCGTACTCTCCCGGCTGCTGCTCGAACTGCTCGGAAGACGGCTGCTCCGGGTACTGATCCAAAGGCTCCGCGTCTACTCACGATCGTAACAGCAAGACATGGGCCACACATGCACACACATGCAAACAATAGCAAAATATAAGAAAAACAGTACACCAATACAATAAAACAACACGTGAAACTGGCCTAGATCTATTCTACGCGTTACAACGATCGCGTGGATATAAAGAACACCTAAAACGGAGCTAAAACGCGAAAACTACGCTTAAAACAGGATCCAGGGACCTATTTGTAAGAAAAACAGAGAAACCAGGAGCTTCTGGACAAAACTCGGGGACTAAAACGTAATTAAACCCTAGATACAGGGGCTAGCACGAGAAAACCCAAGATATGGACTGCGGGTACTAAATCTGGAAAGCTCAGGGGCCTAAACGAGAAGAAAAGGACCTGATCGTAAATACTTTTGAACTGTGGGTGGACGGCGGGTTGATTCCAGGGAAACCCGGGGGTTCTTTAGCAAAAGAAGCGGGCTGAAGCGGTACCTTCTGTTCTGAATCGTTGGATCATCCTCGGGCGGCTCAGATTAGATCTGCTAAACGAAGGGGTACGCGCGGGTCTCACCCATCCGATCGGGATCTAACGCGCCAGAGCCGATCATAACGGGGATTCAATCCCACGCGCCGGATCCATGACGGACGGCCTGGATTTAAAATAAGGGCGAACCGGTACGGGGGAATCCCATCCACTGGATCACGATCCGACGGTCTGGATCAAGAGCCTAAGGATCTAATCCTGTCTACTGATCGCGGATCGGACGGCTCAGAAGAGAGAGGGGTGCGGCTGGCGGCGCTGACCGCCGGAGAAAGGAGGGCTGCGGCGGCGCGGCTCGGAAGCTCGCCGGAGATGCGCGATCACGCGTTTCCGGGGTCAGTTCACGACGAGATCACGCCCAGGATGCTCAGCACGACACGGGAAATCTATCTGGGCACTTGTAGGGGTGGATTTGGGCTCGGTTAGAGTAGAACGGCGGTGAGGGCGGCTCGGGACGGCGGCGCAACGGCGGCGCTCGCGTTCCAGGCTCGGGTGCGGCCTACGGCCTACGACAACTGGCGCAAAAGGAGCAGGGGATGGAGGAGGAGCTCACCAAGGTGTTTTAGAGACCGGGGCGGCAGCGGACGGTGGAGAACGACGACGACCGGCGGCGGAAGAGCTCGGCTCTTCGCGGGGGAGGATAGTGCCGGGGCGGCCGGGCCTTCTGAGCTGCGGAGATCGGTCCTGGAGGCTCCTGCGGAGAGGGTAGGGGGGTCAGCACGGCACGAGGAGGTACGAGGGCCGACAATTTGGACTCACCGGCGGCGACGGCTCGGGTCCAATCCGAGGCAAGGCGGCGGCCGCTTCTAGGGTTCGGGACGGCGCTGTTGGGGGGGACGGGTTCCAGGGGTGGCGCAAGGGGATAAGAAGAGCGGGGCCAGGGGGCTCGGGGCAGGTTGCAGCGGGGGAGGGCCGGGGATCTCGGCCGTGCCTTGGCGCGGCCGTTGCGGGAGCAGGGGTGCGGGAGGAGGGGGATGACGGGTGGGGTCGTGTGGTCAGCGGGAGAAAGGAGGGTGCGGCTGAGAGGACTGGGCCGGGGCGCGCGAGGGGAGGAGCCGGCTCGGGCTGGGGAAAACGCGGAGGCCCAAGCGGGGAAGGGAAAGAGGGAGAGGGAGGAGCTGGGCCGCGGGTGAAGAAGAGGGGATGGGCCGGCGTGGCCCATGCGGGGAGACGAGGAGAGGAGAAAGAGGGCCCGAGAGAAGAGAGGGGGAAGAGAGAGTGGGCCGGGCTGCTTTTCTTTTATCCTTTCTTCTTTCCTTTTCTTTTTCTATACCCCACTAATTCAAACAATTCTACTTGAATTCAAATACAATTTGAATTCAAACCTATACACTCAACACAAACAAAAATAATGCACCAGCATGAATGCACAATCAAGTTGATCTTATAATTAATTTTATTTTCTTGCGTTATAAATTGCTTTAAATGCCACGAAAATTAAAGTAAAGCTTGGAAAATTTATTTAAGCCCAAATAAACTCATTAAAAAAAATATGAGAAATTTACCTTAGGGTGTTACAAACCTACCCCCCTTACAGGAATCTCGTCCCGAGATTCGGATGGGCTAGCTAGCAAAGAGATCGGGATATGTATTCCTCAGCTCATCTTCTTGCTCCCAAGTAGCCTCATCCTCCGTGTGATGACTCCACTGAACACGGCACATCTTGATCCTCTTGTTTCGGGTGACTCTCTCAGACGTCTCCAAAATCTTCACCGGATGCTCGACATAGGTCAGATCCTCCTGCACATCCAACCCTTCTATCGGTGCTTGTTCTTCTGGCACTCTCAAGCACTTCTTCAGCTGCGATACGTGAAACACATCGTGCACTCCTGAGAGATTGAGTGGCAACTCCAGACGATATGCCACCTCACCTTTCCGTTCCAACACCTTGAACGGACCAATGTACCGAGGAGCTAGCTTCCCTCTTACATTAAACCTGCGGATTCCTCTCATCGGTGAGACCTTCAGATATACATGATCGCCCACTGCAAAGGTCAAATCTCGACGACGCACATCCGCATAGCTCTTCTGACGAGTCTGAGCGACCCTCAGGTTCTCTCGCACCTGCTGTACTAGCTGTTCGGCCTCCTCAACAATGTCCGGACCAAACACCTGCCT
Source organism: Panicum hallii (assembly GCF_002211085.1). Lineage (NCBI taxonomy): Eukaryota > Viridiplantae > Streptophyta > Magnoliopsida > Poales > Poaceae > Panicum > Panicum hallii. Next base: position 14,901,801 of record NC_038049.1, read on the forward strand.
CTCGCCAATCTGATCCCAATACAGCGGAGTCCTGCACTTTCGACCATACAAGGCCTCGAAAGGGGATTTCTTCAGACTGGCCTGATAACTGTTATTATAAGAAAACTCTGCATACGGCAAGCATTTATCCCAGCTGGTACCATACTGAATAGCACAGGCTCGAAGCATATCCTCCAACACTTGGTTGGTTCTCTCTGTCTGCCCATCTGTCTGAGGATGATAAGCAGTACTGAAGCGCAGCTTCGTATCCAACGAATCATGCAACTGCTCCCAAAACCGTGAAGTGAACTGAGATCCTCGATCAGATATAATCTTCTTCGGAACACCATGCAGACAGACAATCCTGGAGATGTACAACTCTGCGAGTCTAGCACCGGAGTAAGTAGTGTTCACCGGGATAAAGTGAGCAACCTTCGTCAACCGATCCACTACTACCCATATGGAGTTGTACCCTTTCTGAGTACGAGGCAAGCCAACGATGAAATCCATAGTGATTTCCTCCCATTTCCACTCTGGAATCTTCAACGGCTGCAATAACCCGGCTGGCCTCTGATGCTCTGCCTTGACACGCTGACAAGTGTCGCAGATAGCCACGTACTCCGCAACGGAACGCTTCATTCCGGACCACCAGAATCGTTCCTTCAGGTCGTAATACATCTTCGTGCTGCCTGGATGGATAGAATATGCTATATCATGGGCCTCACTCAGAATCAACTTCCTGAGATCTGCTACGTCCGGCACACATATACGACTCTTGTACCACAAGGTACCCTGATCATCCTCTCTGAAATGAGGGGCCTTGCCAATCTTGAGCAACTCACGAATCTCCTGCAACCTCTGATCTTCCTTCTGATGCTGCCTGATCTCAGCCTCTAGAGTGGGCTCCGCCTCGAACGACGTACCCGAGGTGTGATGCAAGAAACCCAGACTCAACTGCTCAAACTCCTCGCATAACTCCTGAGGCATCTGAAAAGCCACGGCCATGTTAACATAGCTCTTCCTGCTCAGAGCATCTGCTACAACATTGGCCTTGCCCGGATGATAGTGAACCTCCAGGTCGTAATCCTTGACAAACTCTAGCCATCTTCTCTGCCGCATATTCAGCTCACTCTGAGTGAAAATATACTTGAGGCTCTTGTGATCGGTGTAAATATCACACCTCTGCCCAAACAAGTAATGCCTCCATATCTTCAGAGCATGCACAACTGCAGCTAACTCCAGATCATGAGTGGGATAATTCAGCTCGTGCCGGCGCAACTGCCGCGAAGCATAAGCTATCACTCTGCCTTCCTGCATCAGAACGCAACCAAGACCATCCCTCGAAGCATCACAATACACTGTGAACCTCTTGCTCTGGTCTGGCAGAGTAAGGACTGGCGCCGTAGTCAACTTCTTCTTCAGCTCCTCGAAGGCACTCTGACGCTCATCAGTCCAAGAAAAACCCACATCCTTCTCTAGCAAGGAAGTCAAAGGCTTCGCAATCTTGGAGAAATTCTCAATGAACCTCCGATAATAACCTGCTAAGCCCAGAAAAGAGCGGACTTCCTTCACCGTCTGCGGTACAACCCAGTCAAGCACATCCTTCACCTTTCCGGGGTCCACAGCAATACCTCCCTTGGAGATAACATGACCGAGGAACGGAACCTCGTCAATCCAGAACTCGCACTTGCTGAGCTTGGCATACAGCTTGTGCTCTCTGAGCCTCTGCAACACAAGCCTCAGGTGCTTTTCATGCTCCGCTTCTGACTTGGAATATATCAGGATATCATCAATGAATATCACCACAAAGGTGTCCAGATAATCCATGAAAACCTTGTTCATCAGATGCATGAAGAAAGCCGGAGCATTAGTCAAGCCGAAGGACATGACCGTATACTCGTATAACCCATACTTGCAGGTGAATGCCGTCTTCTGAATATCCTCAGGACGAATCTTCAGCTGATGATAACCCGAACGCAGATCAATCTTCGAGAATACACAAGCACCCTGAAGCTGATCAAAGAGATCCTCAATACGGGGCAAGCGATGCTTGTTCTTGATAGTGACTGCATTCAGATCCCGATAATCGACGCACATTCTCTTCGCACCATCCTTCTTCTCTACAAGCAACACAGGGAAAGCCCAAGGAGAGAAACTGCGACGGATATAACCCTTAGCTAGCAACTCGTCGACAGTCTTCTTAACCTCCTCATGCTCAACAGGAGCCATACGATAGGGCCGCTTAGCAATAGGAGCCGTGCCAGGCAAGAGATCAATAGAAAACTCAATGTCGCGATCAGGCGGCATACCTGGCAAATCATCCGGAAAGACATCCGGGAATTCAGACACCACGCGAACACCATCCGTGGGTCTAGCCTCCATCTGATGAAGAAATCCAGAAGGTTCTGTGGCACCAACAGTGACTTCCTGACCATCCGGTGCTGACAGAAGAACAGTCCTCTGAGCACAATCGATCCGGACTCCCCATTTAGCAAGAGTCTCCATCCCGAGGATCACATCAATGCCCTTGGAGTCAAGCACCATCAGATTCGCACTGAAATCTACCCCCCTTATAGCCACACTGACTCTGGGACAGAAGACATGAGACCTCAACTGTCCTCCCGGTGAAGATACTAACATGCACCTCTTTAATGTGCTAGTAGGAATACCATGATGCTCAACAAAAGACTGGGTGATGAAAGAATGTGTAGCACCCGTATCAAAAAGCACTGTAGCAGGATGGGCATTAACCATGAACGTACCAATAACCACGTTGGGAGCCTCGGCCGCTGACTCGGCCGTCACGTGGTTCACCCTGCCCTGAGCTGGAGCCTTGGGCGGTGCTGCACGCCCCTGCTGTCCTGCCTGCGCCTTCCGGGGGCAGACGTTGGCGTAGTGCCCTGGCTCGCCGCAGTGGAAGCACACTCGAGGAAGTGCCGCGGCCTGCTGCCCAGGAGGAGGAGTGGGCGCTCCCTGCCTCTGAGCTGGTGGGGCCGGAGGCGCCGGAAGCCTCTGACCCTGTCCCGCCTGCTGCTGCTGCTGAGGACGAGGCGGAAACTGCTGCCGCTGCTGGTACTGCTGGGGCGGCCTCTGCTGCTGCTGCTGCGGAGGGTACTGGTAGCGGGGACGGGTGTTGCTGCCCGAAGAGGATGGAGCCATCTTCCTCTTCTTGTCCTCAATCTCCCGGCGCTTGCGCTCGGTGTTGAGGGCCGCATCAACCAGCTGGTTGAAGTTGTCGAAGCGGTGGTTCAGCAGCGCATACTGGATATGATCATCCAACCCCTCCTTGAAGTACTCCTGCTTATCGCTATCACGAGCGACGTCAGCAGGGGCGTAGCGGGCAAGCTGAAGGAAACGGTCACGATACTCCATCACCGTCATAGATCCCTGAAATAGCGAACACAGATAACAAGGATGGAAATTGCTCAATTGGTCAGGTTACAAAAGAAATCAAGGATGGATCAAGCTCAAAAGAAATGGTAGGGGGTTTCCGTTAAATTTTTACCTGCTTAAGGGCACGGAACTCCTTCTGCTTCATCTTCATGATGCCCTCAGGAATATGGTGGTTCCTGAAACGCTCACGGAACTGGTCCCACGTGAGAGCCTCACGATCCCGAGCGGGGTAGGACTCCCACCAGTCAAGAGCGGAGCCTCGCAGCTGCCCTGCTGCGTAAAGGACTCGCTCCCGGTCGTCGCACTGCGCAACAACCAACTGGCGCTCTACCGAACGAAGCCAGTCGTCCGCCTGGAGTGGGTCCGTGGCGTGAGAGAAGGTCGGCGGGTGACCTCTCAGGAAGTCCGCACGCCGGTCACGGGGCTGAGGCGGCGGTGGAGGCGGTGGCTGAGCGTGAATCTGCTGCAGAGCCTGAACAGTGTTGTTCAGGGTAGCCATCATCTGCATCTGGAGCTGAAAGAACTGCTCCGGGGTCAGTGGTGGCGGCATCGGCAGCGGCTGACCGGTACTCTGGTTGTTCTGCTCCTGCTGGTCAGAACCGGAACCGGTGCGCCTGGTGTTCACCATCTGATTGCAACAACCGAAATTTATAAGGATAAGATATTGTGCAGCTGCGGAAATGAAACTTCGGAAGGATATGACAGAAAGGAAGGATTATAAGTTTTACCCCCAACGTTCTAACTCAATTTTATTATTTAGTTCAGGTTGGGTTAGGTCGATTTGCATGAACAAGTTTAACTACTAGCCTATGCAATCAACCAAAAATCCAAATCAAACATTTGCACAATAACAAACATTCAATATTCACAACTTAGTCGAGTTTTCCACACTACTCGACTAACACACTCGTCCTAGCGTATTTTTATCGGGGCAACTTAAGCTTATAACTTATAAGATTAGGCAACTCAGGCCAACGTCTACGGAAAACTCAAGCTACTTCTCAGAAAAGACGGGGAAAATGGCCAATCTAGGGCTTAAGACTCAAGGAATAGAAGCAGAAAATGATGCTTGAAGATTTGCGGAAGCAAGGCAAGTGAAAAGAAGTTCTAAACTCGTCCAGATTTGTCTAGGCTTCGTCCTACAGTCGACACGGCTCTGATACCAATCTGTCACACCCGATTTATAAGAACATAAATCGAGCAATCATATATGCGCCAGGATCAAGTCACGCATATATACGACGGATTATCAAGATATCACAACACATGTCACGAATAACATTAATATAAATCGTAAATAAATCATGAATATATTATTTTATTACAACCGAATCAAGAATCGGTTCAAGAGTGCGGAAGCGTAAAAGAGATACATGAAGAGCTGGGCGCCACAGGGACGTCGACTGGGAGACAAACGCCTAGAAGTCGTCGAAGCCGCTGACGTAGTCCTCCACGTTGCCGGGCACTGAGCAGCAGTCGAGGATATCCAAAATAGAACAGAAGAGTAGAGAGGCAAGTGTGAGTACAAACTCGTACTCAACAAGTATAACACGAGCATGAGGCTCTAAGGTTAGCTGACTCAACTGCATTAGCTTTTAGTCTTGGCAAATTTTATTAAAGCTAATTACTACAAGTGGATGATTTACCATAACCCAAATTGCATAAGAATTAATCAATATTAATTGAGAACTACTGAGAACCATCCAAACCAAACCACCCGGGGAATCGCCCTCGTCAAAGGTTGATAACCCCACTAATCAAAAGGAGGATCTGGGCCGCTCATGACTGTGAGCACAGCTGATATATCAGTTTTACACTCTCGAGAGGTTGCACAACTTTACCCACAAGTCGTGAGCTACGCTAGTGGTTCATCACACTTCCTTAGGTGAGATGGCTAGCAAGCACACTACGAGACCGTTACAAAGGACACGTTGGTAAGGTGTAACCGCTAAGGATTCTGGATCAGCGACGATGGGGCCCACCTCCGGGGGTACAAGACACACAGCACAGACCAAGCCGGAGGAGCAGGGACCATTGAAGCTTACCACCCCTCTTGCCCACGCAGGTAAGTTACTCCCGAACCAAAATGACCTAATTAGTAAGTCAAGACCGTCCCATACCAGTCTTGTGGTTGCGCGGTTGTCCCAGGTTGTCGCTCTATGAACCGGTCCTTATGGAGAGTGGCCAACCAAGCACTAAGCACCGTGCTGGCCCCCTAAACCATGTTTCTAACAAAAACATCTTTTAAGGGTGCTCAAACCACTCAAGCACACAGCACAGAGGGTCGGCTCCAGAATTAAGTTGCATAAGACCATTAATCAAATTAATTAAAAAGGACCAAGGTTTGTTATAGCGCAGCAACCTAGCACAACTAACCAAAGATGCAACCCATAGGATACATATAAGGATATAAAAGTGGCTAGGAAGTCCTTATAGGTATACAGTATTAAAATGCAGTATGAAATTGTATTTAAAAGTGATAGGAGGTTCCTGTTATACTTGCCTTCCTCGTACTCTCCCGGCTGCTGCTCGAACTGCTCGGAAGACGGCTGCTCCGGGTACTGATCCAAAGGCTCCGCGTCTACTCACGATCGTAACAGCAAGACATGGGCCACACATGCACACACATGCAAACAATAGCAAAATATAAGAAAAACAGTACACCAATACAATAAAACAACATGTGAAACTGGCCTAGATCTATTCTACGCGTTACAACGATCGCGTGGATATAAAGAACACCTAAAACGGAGCTAAAACGCGAAAACTACGCTTAAAACAGGATCCAGGGACCTATTTGTAAGAAAAACAGAGAAACCAGGAGCTTCTGGACAAAACTCGGGGACTAAAACATAATTAAACCCTAGATACAGGGGCTAGCACGAGAAAACCCAAGATATGGACTGCGGGTACTAAATCTGGAAAGCTCAGGGGCCTAAACGAGAAGAAAAGGACCTGATCGTAAATACTTTTGAACTGTGGGTGGACGGCGGGTTGATTCCAGGGAAACCCGGGGGTTCTTTAGCAAAAGAAGCGGGCTGAAGCGGTACCTTCTGTTCTGAATCGTTGGATCATCCTCGGGCGGCTCAGATTAGATCTGCTAAACGAAGGGGTACGCGCGGGTCTCACCTGTGGCAGAACCAACCTGAATTATACCGGCTCAAGTACGCGAGTCCACTCCCGAGGGCTCCAACGTGCTTCAAACGGTATAATCCCTTGGCCTGTCGGGTAACGTCCCGATAAACCACCGATACACAGGATCAATAAGGTTACCTCACACGAAGGTGAGTCCAGAGATACAATCACCATCACAATTTACATAATAGGGAATTACATTACAAGAGTTTATGAAAGTAGTACAAAGTTTCAAACCTAGAGAAAATAATACAAACCATTTAAGCTATGATTTTTAGCAGCGGAAAACATACGCGATGATCTACAGCACGTCGACAAGACGGATGTCATTCTAAGCCCAGGCACGACTTCACTCGGTATCACCAATGTTGGTCGGGGACGGACCCCATTCCACGGACCAACCTTCTGGGAGAGCACAGGGCCAAGGCAGGGAAGAGTAGGGTTTTCCAGAACATTACCTGCAAAACACATAACTAGCAAGGCTGAGTATACTAATACTCAGCAAGGCTTACCCGGGATTGGGTATACTTTAGCCCATAACTAGACTCATGAAGGCATTGTGAGGGTTCTGGATTTATTTTCAGCTGAAAAGCAACAAAGAGTACGAACTACTTTCAAGTTTTAGCTTTCATTTTCTAGTTGAGTATTTATTCTAGATTAGCACCTACACTAAGCAAGCAAGGTAGTGATTATCATCCATCAAGATTATCCATCATTAGTTCCACTTCTTACTCAATGTGGTAAAAGGGATAAGCAGTCTCAAGCATCGTGAGAGGCGGACGATTCGAATCGAATTTTTAACCTTGCAAGGTAAACCTAACACACACGCTTGGGATTACCGGCAGGGCTTTCCGAAGCAACCGTTTACCTTTCATTCCGACTCGTGGGCAGGCCACCACAAGCGACTTGCAGGACCGTACGCACATCACTCGTGCAGGACATACGTCTGTAGCGCGACTACAAAACCCGTATTCCTGTCTGCCATGCAGAACGTACTCCCACAGGTCGGTGCGTGAAAAGAACCAAATAGATCGAGTGGTGGAAATATACCCACTTGCCGGGCCGATCGGTTACTAGGCTTACCGCTTTACCATATTTCGCGGCATGTGGCTAGTACTGTTCAAGCGCTTAGCCACCACTACCATACATTTCGGCCTTAAAACTTTTATCAAAACAGACAGGGTAATCCTCAGGTCATGTTACAGCACATGACCCTGTCCGTCATCCTTATAGTGGTTGCAGAATTGTAAACAAGCAACTCCTATATCGCGCGAGTGACAGGAAATCACTCGACTTCTGCCGGTCCTATTAGCGGAGCAACTATCCGATAAGGACTCGGGAGCATTACATTGGATTCCTAGGATTCATGCATCTAGGGTTTCACTTCAATTCCTAGACTTAATGCAAGATATAATATAGATAGACATAGATTGCAGTGTAAATAAAGTAATGGGATATGTCCGGGGCTTGCCTTTACTGGTGGGTCTGAAGTCAGTAAGTCAACATCTTCCGAACTTTGGTTCGGGGCTTCAGTTGATCTCTTGGTGACATTCACTCGGTCTTCAGGAACATCCTCCGTAGACTCCGGGGAGATCTCGTAGGTACCGTTGCCGAAGTAGTCGTATCTACATGTAATGCAACATTAAATTCAAGCGTGCACACAAAACTATTTTATTCCACAGCAAAGTTGCAATCCAGCACTTATATAACACACTATTCACATAACAACCCAAAAAGATTTGAGCTAACCCTAGACAGAGTTTTAGGTGGACAACTAAATAAAATCGGCTACTCGTTGCAGATTACAACAGAGCCGATTGGAAACAACAGAGGTTTAGTTGATGAAAAGGTACATCGGTTTCCTAGATGATCGATGAAAGCATCGATTACCTTGGCAGAAGGATGATTCCTAAAGCAATGGTCTTAACTAAGATGTGCTTAAGTGTTATTCTAGGCAACTAAGTGTGGTTGTATCGACTCGATTACGTCAGCACCACAATTGAGTGACGTACAGCCGATTGGAGTGTGGTTAAGGTACGTGACCGATAAGTAATAAGCTGACCTCTCAGTTGATAAATCGACCGATAGAAAGGTGCGGATATGGATGGGGAAACTAAGGGTTGATCGGCCATATTTGACCGATATGGAAAACGACTAGAATCGGCTTGGATCGGCCGATAACAAGAACCCTAAGATTGTGTATACACCTTTGATATATCGACTATATGCAGTCGATGTAGGACAGAACAAAGGAATTGTATCGACAGTAGCCGATACTAGAAAGATAACAACCGTTTCAGCTAGTCAGCCGATGGTAGAAGTATACTAAACGAAATGCATCGGCTGATAACTATTACACAGAAGTATTCTAAACTCACAGGAAACGAATGTTTAGCGGTTGACTGATAGTCGACGTTGAAGCATAGCCGCAGAGGTGTATAAGCTAAGCAACAAAAGTACATAAACTAACAGGGATCCTTTTACGAAAAGGATCTCAAGGAAACGGCAATCAAAACAAGGATAACGTCTTGACGGTAAGGATATGAGCACTTCGTGGGAAAGGATTAACTAGATATCGCATATCTCTACCTATGACATAACTTCTATAGCTTACACTTTAGCTATAATACAAGCATACAATATAAAGCACAATATAACATTCATTCCCTAATATTTGACCTAGACCACACATCAAAGACTTTCACTTAAGATCACAACATAAAACTTATAGGTTTTGATTTAGGGTTTCAAACGAAACTGATTTTACATTTTTATGAATTTCCTACGAAAATCTATGAAATGTAGAAGTTCATCGATTTGAAATACAGAAAGCTTTGGAAATTTTACAAAGAATACCCTCGAACTTTTCTAAAACGTAGTAATTAAGTCCCTGGTCGGGAAAACAGATAATAGGAAGTTAACGACGACATTCCGGCAAAGGAATCGCCGGCATTAAGAAGATTCAGTGGATTAGGGCAAACCTTGGTTAAGGAGAAGAATAGACGGAAAGTGATTTTCCGTGGCGAACAAAATTGGTGAGGAGAAGAGCTCAACGGTGACGAAGAGTAGAAGTTGCTGGATGTCGTGGATTCTGAGACGTGACGATGGAGCCGAACTGATTCGCTATGCTAACTCCTCCTTCTGACTTGCCGCGCCATAAGCGCTTCTCCGCCTCCACTAGGATTAAGGGAGCTCACCGTGCGTGGTTCTTCTGAGCTCACCGCATCCGGTCACCACCTCCACACATTATCGCCCTGCACGTCGTCACTCTGCATGATTATTCCTCTTCCTCCGGTTGTCAGGCCCGCACTCACCTCGGCCTTGCCGCATCGCAGGTTCCTCCGCGACCGTCCTTGCCAAGGTACTGCCGTGCGCGACCTGGTCGCCCTTCGTGTGGGTCTGTCCCGATCCGCCATGTCTCATTTCCGCCCGCGCACGCCCGAACCGCGCGCGTTCTTGGCCCGCATCGCACTGCTGCTCACGTGTCTGAAACCGCCTTGCACGTCACTGCTCGCTCCGGGCCATTCACCTCCGCTCAAGTTCTGCTCCTGCACTCACACGCCCACGCCGCCTGCATCTGTGCCGTGCTTACTCCGGCCGCCTAATACCTGCACACCCTGCCAGCTTCTGCGTGTCACTACGCGCACGCTCGCGCCACCCGCTCGGCGTCACTCACGTTCTTGCCGCTCCAGCACCTGCACCGCCGAAACCATGCCGCTCTAGCTCCCGTACTCGCTCGACGCCAGTTCATCTGCGTCGCGCCGCATCAGCTCATGCCTGAGCCGTTCGCGCGTTCTGCCCTGGCCTTTGCGTCAACGCCGCCACTGCTCGCTCCAACACCTGCTCCTGCCTGCGCCACTTCCGAGCCGACGCGCTACTTCCACTGCGCTGCGTTTCAGCTCCCGCTCCTGCGTTCGGCTCAAGCGCGTCTCCGCTCGCCCGGACTGCCTTCGCATCCGAGCCAGCGCTCTCGTGCCAAGCTTCGCACGCCGCCAGTGCTCGCCGTGCGCCTGCGCTACTGACCCTCGCCACCCGAGCCGCTCCGCTCCACTCCACGCGTCGCAACCGCCTGCGCCAGCCATGAGCGCCGGCCCACCTACTCCTGCCACTCGCCCCCCTGCGACGCTCACCGCGCCTACTCGCCAGCGCCTCCTGCCGTGGGCCGCCGCCCCGCCTGGGCCTGCACCGCCTGGGTTCGCTCGCCGCCCCTGTGCGCCTGCTGCGCGCACACGCCGCCTGCCGCTGCTTGCCTGGAGCCGCTCGCTGCAGCCGCCGCCTGGGCCGTGCCTCCGCTCGCCCGCGTGCTCCTGCGACTGCCTCCAGCCTGCGCGCCTCCAGCTCCCGCTGCCAGCCGCGCTCGCGCTCGCCTCCCTGCGCCCTGCACCGCGCCGCGCGCCGCTCCTCTCCGCTCGGCCGCAACGCCCGCGCACAGCCGCCGCTCGCGTGGGCCGCAGCCGCGCGCGCCTGCTCAGGCGCCGCCCGGACGCCTGGCGCTTCCGCCTGCACGCGCTGCCCCAGCGCCGGCCGCCCAGGCCGCCGCCCCGATGTCCGCGCAGCACTCCCGCTGCCGCAGCTCGCCTTGCCCCAGCGCGAGGAAGGAAACAGAGAGGGGGATGGAGGGGAAGAACCGGTGTGGACCAGAGAAAAGGAATAGCATCGGCAGGGGATAAGGGAGCACCAGGGAAAAGAAAAAAAAACAGAGGAGAAGTAGGGATGGAATTCTCCAAGGACCTATACGTAATTACAGAAAACTATAGGGGCCTCTTTGTAAAACAAAATTTTCCGTTGATTTAAAACCTAAATGAAGAAATGCCCAAAATGAAAGTTGGAGAGTTTTTCAAACTCTACAACATTGCTTTAGGACTCAAATTCAAAAACTCAAAACTTATATTTTTACGCGTGAATCTTTGAAGAAAAGTCGGATTTAAATTGCTTTTGTCCTAAAAGTGTAATTTTATAAAATTCAGGACCTAAATGCAAGCATTTATGACATGTCATGATGACTTGCACTTTTACACTTTAGTCCTGAGTAAATTTGAAAGTTACTTTTGTAAATCAAACATTTGCATAAAAGGACTTGTACTTTTATAAAATTACGTAAATATCCTTATTTTTACCATCTTACCCAAACTTTTTACCCACTTCAACACAGGCATTTCAAATGCAATTTTTGGATAAATATATATTTTTTTTACAGGGAATAAAATAAGAAAAGCATATTTACAAAACCATCTTTTACTTATTTTGAAATTACCCTAATCCAAATACATTTTACGAAAACAACCCTAGATTCTTCTGTAATTACAAAAATACCCTTTTTACTTGTACTTTTAAATTTTCAAAAACTTCACACAAACATACACAAGCTTTGTACTAACAAATACATACTTCACACTAACAAATTATATGCCTAGTTTACAAACACACGAACTGTCACAGCCCTCCCCCCTAAAAAGAATCTTGTCCCGAGATTCGGACAAAAGATTCTTAAGGGAAGAGAAGCAGGTCACAAATTAAAAGTGGCAGAAAGCAATCACACCAAAGAAACTTGAGGTTGAGGATAAAAGCCGTTGAAGTATGACGAGATGAGTGTAGCGAGAGCATGGATAGATGGTACATGGATGAGTTTAACAAGATAAGAGATTATACATAAGGACGATAAATGTCGATGACATTCATCGCAAAACTCATGGATAACAAGTAAGGATAGTACAAGGGATTGACAAAGTGATGTTTGAAATATTCTTGCTCAGAGTTTGTTACCTGCATAATTTTAGATGATGTTATTGCAAAATATGCCTATTTAGACCGATGCAATCAAGGGATAATAATAAAATGCTCTACCCCGAGTGCAATGCTCAATATATAATTATGAATATGATGCACTGTTGAGATATATGATTGCGATGATGGTGCAACATGAGGATGGAGGATTCTATGCATAATCGAAATGGTGCATATGACACAATGCATTACCATGATGCTGACCAAATGATGCATACACCATGATGCAAGGATGATGATGTTTGTGATGTATGCACATAGGGAATGCATGATGCATACCCACAGGAGTTGATGATGCACGGGACTCGCGCCCTACAACCGTTCTCTCGGGACTAACACCTGGGTAGTTCTATATCCTTAAGCGAGGATCAAAAGTTAGGACACTAGTAAGGTTGCATAAGAAGAGATTGCAGTGTTGTTACGTCACATGTACCTAGTCACCAGTGCGCCCCTAATGGCTCAATCATGTGACTGCGGTGCACATGAGGCCTTAGGTTCCGACACGGCATCATGGTCATGTGATTAAACACCACCACAAAAGAGGAATAGCAACCCTATAGTGCCAACAGCAGCAAGATAAACTTAGGAAACCGAGGACAACCCGAAGTTGCACTAGAGGCATACCCGTAAGTCAGTCTACGGATCTTTTCGACGACGATGCAATACTATGCACTGACCAAAGATGGTATATGTTATGATGCTTGACTTTTGCCGGAAGTTTTGTACCAGAAGTAGTTATGGTCATACATCTTTTTAATTTGTCAAAAATCATCTGAGCAGAAATTGAAGGTGCAACTTTTAGATGTTGTAACCAGAATAGCCAACGATATAAGGTACAACACCAAGAGAGGATAGATAGATCACTAGATGATGAATTAAAGGGTTTGATGATAATCATCAAGGTTTAATCATCAAAGGAGAAGTTCAATGGTTCTGTCGAAACAGATTTAAAGCAAAATCAAGGATTTGATTTGGCTGTTAAGCTTAGATCGGGGATAGGGTTCAAACATAACCCAATCCACTTGATTCACCAAAGACTGCTTTAACTCTAAGTTAGTCTAGCATATTACGTTAACTCCTACAACGCAGAGTCTAGGCAGGCATTCAGATACAAACATATGTTTCAGTACATCAACATAACAAACAAGACAATCAAAGCAATCCAAGATGACATGACGCATGCACGTTTCTACACGTCCTCACAAACAAAAATAACTGCCAAGTAATCTTGGTCTTACGTGGTTAAGTACGGTGGCATCATATAGATACGTCTCTCCCTATATATATACTAGTCGTTCTTACGTTCAAACTTACGTAACGAGGTTAGCGTACCTGCAGAAAATCATAATATATATATGTTGAACCTTTCATGCCAGCATATCATGAAAGCGTCCCCAAACATTACTGTTCACTATAGAAACAGCATCTGTACAATTACCGCCGTACAGACAACGTTAGCATACGTTATCGAAACAACGTATTCACGGGGGTACCGCAAAATGCGGGGATGTTGCTGTTCATACCCCGTACCTAACTATATACTCCCAATGTAATCAACCGAAGTTGGTACATTGGCAGCATCTCAAGTAGGCCACTGCTTGAGAAACAGCGTTCGGTTCGCATCACCGACGGGAAGGCCAAGCTCTCTCAGTTGGCTGAGGATCCTTACCTCCTTACCTCACGATCGAAGATGTCGTTACAGAAAATAAGGTTGGGTTGTACATGAATTTAAGTTTTGACGGAAAAGTAATGCTGGTAGTTAGGGTTATATATATATAATACAGCCACCTCTATTTTCCCTTAAACATTACCCTAGGGCTTTACGTACTATACATAATCCTTAACGGATCCAACGCGGCTTTGCCAAACATTTTGTTGATCAAACTTTTATACTGAAAGCATTTTTAAGGTAAAATATATCTCCAGGGTAACCTTATAGCTCTGATACCAGCTGTGGCAGAACCAACCTGAATTATACCGGCTCAAGTACGCGAGTCCACTCCCGAGGGCTCCAACGTGCTTCAAACGGTATAATCCCTTGGCCTGTCGGGTAACGTCCCGATAAACCACCGATACACAGGATCAATAAGGTTACCTCACACGAAGGTGAGTCCAGAGATACAATCACCATCACAATTTACATAATAGGGAATTACATTACAAGAGTTTATGAAAGTAGTACAAAGTTTCAAACCTAGAGAAAATAATACAAACCATTTAAGCTATGATTTTTAGCAGCGGAAAACATACGCGATGATCTACAGCACGTCGACAAGACGGATGTCATGCTAAGCCCAGGCACGACTTCACTCGGTATCACCAATGTTGGTCGGGGACGGACCCCATTCCACGGACCAACCTTCTGGGAGAGCACAGGGCCAAGGCAGGGAAGAGTAGGGTTTTCCAGAACATTACCTGCAAAACACATAACTAGCAAGGCTGAGTATACTAATACTCAGCAAGGCTTACCCGGGATTGGGTATACTTTAGCCCATAACTAGACTCATGAAGGCATTGTGAGGGTTCTGGATTTATTTTCAGCTGAAAAGCAACAAAGAGTACGAACTACTTTCAAGTTTTAGCTTTCATTTTCTAGTTGAGTATTTATTCTAGATTAGCACCTACACTAAGCAAGCAAGGTAGTGATTATCATCCATCAAGATTATCCATCATTAGTTCCACTTCTTACTCAATGTGGTAAAAGGGATAAGCAGTCTCAAGCATCGTGAGAGGCGGACGATTCGAATCGAATTTTTAACCTTGCAAGGTAAACCTAACACACACGCTTGGGATTACCGGCAGGGCTTTCCGAAGCAACCGTTTACCTTTCATTCCGACTCGTGGGCAGGCCACCACAAGCGACTTGCAGGACCGTACGCACATCACTCGTGCAGGACATACGTCTGTAGCGCGACTACAAAACCCGTATTCCTGTCTGCCATGCAGAACGTACTCCCACAGGTCGGTGCGTGAAAAGAACCAAATAGATCGAGTGGTGGAAATATACCCACTTGCCGGGCCGATCGGTTACTAGGCTTACCGCTTTACCATATTTCGCGGCATGTGGCTAGTACTGTTCAAGCGCTTAGCCACCACTACCATACATTTCGGCCTTAAAACTTTTATCAAAACAGACAGGGTAATCCTCAGGTCATGTTACAGCACATGACCCTGTCCGTCATCCTTATAGTGGTTGCAGAATTGTAAACAAGCAACTCCTATATCGCGCGAGTGACAGGAAATCACTCGACTTCTGCCGGTCCTATTAGCGGAGCAACTATCCGATAAGGACTCGGGAGCATTACATTGGATTCCTAGGATTCATGCATCTAGGGTTTCACTTCAATTCCTAGACTTAATGCAAGATATAATATAGATAGACATAGATTGCAGTGTAAATAAAGTAATGGGATATGTCCGGGGCTTGCCTTTACTGGTGGGTCTGAAGTCAGTAAGTCAACATCTTCCGAACTTTGGTTCGGGGCTTCAGTTGATCTCTTGGTGACATTCACTCGGTCTTCAGGAACATCCTCCGTAGACTCCGGGGAGATCTCGTAGGTACCGTTGCCGAAGTAGTCGTATCTACATGTAATGCAACATTAAATTCAAGCATGCACACAAAACTATTTTATTCCACAGCAAAGTTGCAATCCAGCACTTATATAACACACTATTCACATAACAACCCAAAAAGATTTGAGCTAACCCTACACAGAGTTTTAGGTGGACAACTAAATAAAATCGGCTACTCGTTGCAGATTACAACAGAGCCGATTGGAAACAACAGAGGTTTAGTTGATGAAAAGGTACATCGGTTTCCTAGATGATCGATGAAAGCATCGATTACCTTGGCAGAAGGATGATTCCTAAAGCAATGGTCTTAACTAAGATGTGCTTAAGTGTTATTCTAGGCAACTAAGTGTGGTTGTATCGACTCGATTACGTCAGCACCACAATTGAGTGACGTACAGCCGATTGGAGTGTGGTTAAGGTACGTGACCGATAAGTAATAAGCTGACCTCTCAGTTGATAAATCGACCGATAGAAAGGTGCGGATATGGATGGGGAAACTAAGGGTTGATCGGCCATATTTGACCGATACGGAAAACGACTAGAATCGGCTTGGATCGGCCGATAACAAGAACCCTAAGATTGTGTATACACCTTTGATATATCGACTATATGCAGTCGATGTAGGACAGAACAAAGGAATTGTATCGACAGTAGCCGATACTAGAAAGATAACAACCGTTTCAGCTAGTCAGCCGATGGTAGAAGTATACTAAACGAAATGCATCGGCTGATAACTATTACACAGAAGTATTCTAAACTCACAGGAAACGAATGTTTAGCGGTTGACTGATAGTCGACGTTGAAGCATAGCCGCAGAGGTGTATAAGCTAAGCAACAAAAGTACATAAACTAACAGGGATCCTTTTACGAAAAGGATCTCAAGGAAACGGCAATCAAAACAAGGATAACGTCTTGACGGTAAGGATATGAGCACTTCGTGGGAAAGGATTAACTAGATATCGCATATCTCTACCTATGACATAACTTCTATAGCTTACACTTTAGCTATAATACAAGCATACAATATAAAGCACAATATAACATTCATTCCCTAATATTTGACCTAGACCACACATCAAAGACTTTCACTTAAGATCACAACATAAAACTTATAGGTTTTGATTTAGGGTTTCAAACGAAACTGATTTTACATTTTTATGAATTTCCTACGAAAATCTATGAAATGTAGAAGTTCATCGATTTGAAATACAGAAAGCTTTGGAAATTTTACAAAGAATACCCTCGAACTTTTCTAAAACGTAGTAATTAAGTCCCTGGTCGGGAAAACAGATAATAGGAAGTTAACGACGACATTCCGGCAAAGGAATCGCCGGCATTAAGAAGATTCAGTGGATTAGGGCAAACCTTGGTTAAGGAGAAGAATAGACGGAAAGTGATTTTCCGTGGCGAACAAAATTGGTGAGGAGAAGAGCTCAACGGTGACGAAGAGTAGAAGTTGCTGGATGTCGTGGATTCTGAGACGTGACGATGGAGCCGAACTGATTCGCTATGCTAACTCCTCCTTCTGACTTGCCGCGCCATAAGCGCTTCTCCGCCTCCACTAGGATTAAGGGAGCTCACCGTGCGTGGTTCTTCTGAGCTCACCGCATCCGGTCACCACCTCCACACATTATCGCCCTGCACGTCGTCACTCTGCATGATTATTCCTCTTCCTCCGGTTGTCAGGCCCGCACTCACCTCGGCCTTGCCGCGTCGCAGGTTCCTCCGCGACCGTCCTTGCCAAGGTACTGCCGTGCGCGACCTGGTCGCCCTTCGTGTGGGTCTGTCCCGATCCGCCATGTCTCATTTCCGCCCGCGCACGCCCGAACCGCGCGCGTTCTTGGCCCGCATCGCACTGCTGCTCACGTGTCTGAAACCGCCTTGCACGTCACTGCTCGCTCCGGGCCATTCACCTCCGCTCAAGTTCTGCTCCTGCACTCACACGCCCACGCCGCCTGCATCTGTGCCGTGCTTACTCCGGCCGCCTAATACCTGCACACCCTGCCAGCTTCTGCGTGTCACTACGCGCACGCTCGCGCCACCCGCTCGGCGTCACTCACGTTCTTGCCGCTCCAGCACCTGCACCGCCGAAACCATGCCGCTCTAGCTCCCGTACTCGCTCGACGCCAGTTCATCTGCGTCGCGCCGCATCAGCTCATGCCTGAGCCGTTCGCGCGTTCTGCCCTGGCCTTTGCGTCAACGCCGCCACTGCTCGCTCCAACACCTGCTCCTGCCTGCGCCACTTCCGAGCCGACGCGCTACTTCCACTGCGCTGCGTTTCAGCTCCCGCTCCTGCGTTCGGCTCAAGCGCGTCTCCGCTCGCCCGGACTGCCTTCGCATCCGAGCCAGTGCTCTCGTGCCAAGCTTCGCACGCCGCCAGTGCTCGCCGTGCGCCTGCGCTACTGACCCTCGCCACCCGAGCCGCTCCGCTCCACTCCACGCGTCGCAACCGCCTGCGCCAGCCATGAGCGCCGGCCCACCTACTCCTGCCACTCGCCCCCCTGCGACGCTCACCGCGCCTGCTCGCCAGCGCCTCCTGCCGTGGGCCGCCGCCCCGCCTGGGCCTGCACCGCCTGGGTTCGCTCGCCGCCCCTGTGCGCCTGCTGCGCGCACACGCCGCCTGCCGCTGCTTGCCTGGAGCCGCTCGCTGCAGCCGCCGCCTGGGCCGTGCCTCCGCTCGCCCGCGTGCTCCTGCGACTGCCTCCAGCCTGCGCGCCTCCAGCTCCCGCTGCCAGCCGCGCTCGCGCTCGCCTCCCTGCGCCCTGCACCGCGCCGCGCGCCGCTCCTCTCCGCTCGGCCGCAACGCCCGCGCACAGCCGCCGCTCGCGTGGGCCGCAGCCGCGCGCGCCTGCTCAGGCGCCGCCCGGACGCCTGGCGCTTCCGCCTGCACGCGCTGCCCCAGCGCCGGCCGCCCAGGCCGCCGCCCCGATGTCCGCGCAGCACTCCCGCTGCCGCAGCTCGCCTTGCCCCAGCGCGAGGAAGGAAACAGAGAGGGGGATGGAGGGGAAGAACCGGTGTGGACCAGAGAAAAGGAATAGCATCGGCAGGGGATAAGGGAGCACCAGGGAAAAGAAAAAAAAACAGAGGAGAAGTAGGGATGGAATTCTCCAAGGACTTATACGTAATTACAGAAAACTATAGGGGCCTCTTTGTAAAACAAAATTTTCCGTTGATTTAAAACCTAAATGAAGAAATGCCCAAAATGAAAGTTGGAGAGTTTTTCAAACTCTACAACATTGCTTTAGGACTCAAATTCAAAAACTCAAAACTTATATTTTTACGCGTGAATCTTTGAAGAAAAGTCAGATTTAAATTGCTTTTGTCCTAAAAGTGTAATTTTATAAAATTCAGGACCTAAATGCAAGCATTTATGACATGTCATGATGACTTGCACTTTTACACTTTAGTCCTGAGTAAATTTGAAAGTTACTTTTGTAAATCAAACATTTGCATAAAAGGACTTGTACTTTTATAAAATTACGTAAATATCCTTATTTTTACCATCTTACCCAAACTTTTTACCCACTTCAACACAGGCATTTCAAATGCAATTTTTGGATAAATATATATTTTTTTTACAGGGAATAAAATAAGAAAAGCATATTTACAAAACCATCTTTTACTTATTTTGAAATTACCCTAATCCAAATACATTTTACGAAAACAACCCTAGATTCTTCTGTAATTACAAAAATACCCTTTTTACTTGTACTTTTAAATTTTCAAAAACTTCACACAAACATACACAAGCTTTGTACTAACAAATACATACTTCACACTAACAAATTATATGCCTAGTTTACAAACACACGAACTGTCACATCACCCATCCGATCGGGATCTAACGCGCCAGAGCCGATCATAACGGGGATTCAATCCCACGCGCCGGATCCATGACGGACGGCCTGGATTTAAAATAAGGGCGAACCGGTACGGGGGAATCCCATCCACTGGATCACGATCCGACGGTCTGGATCAAGAGCCTAAGGATCTAATCCTGTCTACTGATCGCGGATCGGACGGCTCAGAAGAGAGAGGGGTGCGGCTGGCGGCGCTGACCGCCGGAGAAAGGAGGGCTGCGGCGGCGCGGCTCGGAAGCTCACCGGAGATGCGCGATCACGCGTTTCCGGGGTCAGTTCACGACGAGATCACGCCCAGGATGCTCAGCACGACACGGGAAATCTATCTGGGCACTTGTAGGGGTGGATTTGGGCTCGGTTAGAGTAGAACGGCGGTGAGGGCGGCTCGGGACGGCGGCGCAACGGCGGCGCTCGCGTTCCAGGCTCGGGTGCGGCCTACGGCCTACGACAACTGGCGCAAAAGGAGCAGGGGATGGAGGAGGAGCTCACCAAGGTGTTTTAGAGACCGGGGCGGCAGCGGACGGTGGAGAACGACGACGACCGGCGGCGGAAGAGCTCGGCTCTTCGCGGGGGAGGATAGTGCCGGGGCGGCCGGGCCTTCTGAGCTGCGGAGATCGGTCCTGGAGGCTCCTGCGGAGAGGGTAGGGGGGTCAGCACGGCACGAGGAGGTACGAGGGCCGACAATTTGGACTCACCGGCGGCGACGGCTCGGGTCCAATCCGAGGCAAGGCGGCGGCCGCTTCTAGGGTTCGGGACGGCGCTGTTGGGGGGGACGGGTTCCAGGGGTGGCGCAAGGGGATAAGAAGAGCGGGGCCAGGGGGCTCGGGGCAGGTTGCAGCGGGGGAGGGCCAGGGATCTCGGCCGTGCCTTGGCGCGGCCGTTGCGAGAGCAGGGGTGCGGGAGGAGGGGGATGACGGGTGGGGTCGTGTGGTCAGCGGGAGAAAG
The DNA here is from genome assembly GCF_002211085.1 of Panicum hallii. Taxonomy (NCBI): domain Eukaryota; kingdom Viridiplantae; phylum Streptophyta; class Magnoliopsida; order Poales; family Poaceae; genus Panicum; species Panicum hallii. Next base: position 14,922,470 of record NC_038049.1, read on the forward strand.
GAGGGTGCGGCTGAGAGGACTGGGCCGGGGCGCGCGAGGGGAGGAGCCGGCTCGGGCTGGGGAAAACGCGGAGGCCCAAGCGGGGAAGGGAAAGAGGGAGAGGGAGGAGCTGGGCCGCGGGTGAAGAAGAGGGGATGGGCCGGCGTGGCCCATGCGGGGAGACGAGGAGAGGAGAAAGAGGGCCCGAGAGAAGAGAGGGGGAAGAGAGAGTGGGCCGGGCTGCTTTTCTTTTATCCTTTCTTCTTTCCTTTTCTTTTTCTATACCCCACTAATTCAAACAATTCTACTTGAATTCAAATACAATTTGAATTCAAACCTATACACTCAACACAAACAAAAATAATGCACCAGCATGAATGCACAATCAAGTTGATCTTATAATTAATTTTATTTTCTTGCGTTATAAATTGCTTTAAATGCCACGAAAATTAAAGTAAAGCTTGGAAAATTTATTTAAGCCCAAATAAACTCATTAAAAAAAAATATGAGAAATTTACCTTAGGGTGTTACACTTGGGCATGTCACCATTTGAAGCTCTCTTTGGGAGAAAGTGCAGAACCCCCCTAATGTGGTCAGAAGTTGGAGAGCGTGCCCTAGTTGGACCCGCACTCATAAAGGAAGCGGAAGAAAGAGTGGCCAAAATTAGAGAAAAACTGAAGGCCGCCCAATCTCGACAGAAGAGTTACTCAGACAAGAAGAGACGAGAAGTAAGCTTCAATCCAGGAGACTTCGTCTATCTCAAGGTTTCACCTATTTGAGGGACTCGAAGATTTTAGGTACAGGGGAAACTAGCCCCTCGGTACATCGGACCGTACCAAGTACAGAAGAAAATTGGAGCCGTAGCATACCGTCCAGAGCTACCAGAAGGAATGGCTGACATACACCCAATATTCCATATATCCTAACTGAGAAGATGTTTGAGGGTACTCAAGAGAGAGCGTGTGCCGGAAGAAGAAATAGCTTTACAGACAGATCTTCGGTACCAGGAAGTACCTGTCAAGATTTTGGACACTGTCACAAAAAGGACAAGAAATTCTGAAGTACGAATTTGCAAAGTTCAGTGGAGCAGACATAGAGTAGAAGAAGCTACATGGGAATGTGAAGATGCCCTGAAGAAAGAGTTTGCCCATCTATTTAGGAGCCAGCCGAATCTCGAAGACGAGATTCATTTTAAGTGGGGTAGGTTTATAATGCTCGCATTTTTATCTTATTTAAATTGTGTTACCAATACCTCGCTTAAAAATTTTTTAAACCTTTTCCGCCGCTTGAGCTCCCGAAGCCCACCTCCAGATTTTCTGCCGTACCAACATCGCGCAGTCTCTTCCTCTTTTTCCGCAGAGCTGCCCGTCCCTCTTCCTTTTCCACTAGCCCCGCTTCCCGTTACATCACCATCGTGTCGAGATCGGCCGCGTGCGCCTGCCTGGCCGCAATCGTCGGCGCCGCGCGCGTGTCCTATCTTTTCTTTTCTCATATTTTGTTCAAATCCATTTTATTTCTCTCTTAAAACTTTTTTCCCAGACTCTTTTTTTTGTGCTGGCTTCCTCTTTCTTTTTCTCCCCTATGCTGCCTGCTGCCTGCTGCCTACTCGAGCTGTAGCCCACTCCTGGCGCGCACGCGCGGGCCAGCGCATGACCCGCCGCTGCCCCCGTTGCTGGCCGTGCACGCGTGCTCGCATCACGCCGCCCGCGTCACGCCACGGCCGCCGCGGCCGCTGCCACTCGCTGTGCCGCTGCGTGCCAGCATGTCATGAAAGCGTCCCCAAACATTACTGTTCACTATAGAAACAGCATCTGTACAATTACCGCCGTACAGACAACGTTAACATACGTTATCAAAACAACGTATTCACGGGGGTACCGCAAAATGCGGGGGTATGAACTGCGATCGCCATACCCTGCGCTGAACCATATACTCCCAATGTAGTCAACCGAGGTTGGTACATTGGCAGCATCTCAAGTAGGCCACTGCTTGAGAAACAGCGTTCGGTTCGCATCACCGACGGGAAGGCCAAGCTCCCTCAGTTGGCTGAGGATCCTTACCTTCTTACCTCATCGTCGAAGATGTCGTTACAGAATGTAAAATTGGAGTTGTGCACAAAATTAAGTTTTGACAGAAAAGTAATGCTGGTAGTTAGGGTTATATATATATACTATAGCTACCTCTATTTCCCTCATAAGCATTACCCTAGGGCTTTACGTACTAAGTAAAATCCTTAACGAATCCAACGTAGTTTTGCCAAACATTTGGTTGATCAAACTTTTATACTGAAAATATTTTTAAGGTAAAATGTACCTCCATGGTAACCTTATAGCTCTGATACCAGCTGTGGCAGAACCAACCTGAATTATACCGGCTCAAGTACGCGAGTCCACTCCAGAGGGCTCCAACGTGCTTCAAACGGTATAATCCCTTGGCCTGTCGGGTAACGTCCCGATAAACCACCGATACACAAGATCACATAAGGTTACCTCACACGAAGGTGAGTCCAGAGATACAATCACCATCACATTTTTACATCACAGGGATTTATATTACAAAAGTTTCCAAAAGAAGTACGAAGTTTCAAATTTAGAGAAAAGATTACAAACTGTTAAAACTATGGTTTTTGGCAGCGGAAAACATACGCGACGATTACAACACGTCGCCAAGACGGATGTCATGCTAAGCCCTGACACGACATCACTCGAGATCATCAGTATTGGCCGGGGACGGATCCCATTCCTCGGACCAATCTTCTGGAAGAGCACAGGGCCATGACAGGGAAAGAGTAGGGTCGTCAAAGGCTTTACCTGAAAAACATAAAACTAGCAAGGCTGAGTATACTAATACTCAGCAAGGCTTACCCGGGATTGGGTATACTTTAGCCCATAACTAGACTTATGGAAGCTTGAAATGGTTCTGGATTTAGTTTCAGCTGAAAAGCGATAAAGGTAGATCCTTAATGTCAACTTTTAGCTTTCAAATTCTATGTGATTATTCAATCTAGATGAGCACCTATAGCTATTCAATCATGGTAGAATCTTTGGTCAAACATCACCTTTGATAATCATATGATTGCTCTTATTACTCAATGTGACAAAGGGATTAAGCACTCTCAATCTTCGTGAGAAGCGGACGATTCTGAATCGAATTTAACCTTGCAAGGAAAACCTAACTCACACGCTTGGAACACCAAAGGGTCGTTCCGAAGCAACAGTTTGCCTTTCATTCCGACTCATGGATCAGATCCACCACAAGCGACTGCAGGACCATACGCACTTCCAAAGTGCAGGACGTACGTCTGTAGCGCGACTACAAAACCCGTACTCCTGGTTGCCCTTGCAACACGTATTCCCACACGTCGAACATAAGTAACCAGAAGAAGCAAGACGAGTGGTGGGAGGTATGTCCACTACTCGGGCCGATTGGCTACTAGGCTTACCGCTTACCATATTTCGCGGCATGTGGTTAGTACTTTCAAACGCTTAACCCCGATCACCACACGCTGCGACCTTATCAAATTTCAATAACACAGACGGGGTATCATCTCAACCATGATACCTCACAAAACTCCCGTCCGGCATCCTTATAGTGATAACAGGAATGTAAGCATTACAACTCCTATATCGAATCACCCGACTTCTACCGGTCCTATCTAGCATAGTACCTAGTCGGACTCAAGTGCTAGTATTCAATACATTGGTTCCTAGGAGAATGCAACTAGGGTTTTCAAGCAATTCCTAAAAACTTAATGCATAGAATACGTAAATAGATATATATTGCAGTGTAATAAAAATAGTAGGTTATGTCTGGGGCTTGCCTTTGCTGGTGGGACTGAAGTCAGAAATGTCAATATCTTCCGAACTTTGGTTCGGGGCTTCAGTTAATTCCTTGGTGACGTTCATTTGGTCTTCAGGAACATCCGCCGTAGACTTCTGGAAGATCTCGTAGTTACCGTTTGTAGAAGTAGACGTATCTACATGCAATGCAACATTACAGTCAAGTGTGCACACAAAACTATTTTACTTTACAACAAAGTTGCAATTTAACATTCATTTAACGTATTACTTACATAACAACCAAAAAGATCTGAAACTACACTTAGATAGAGCTTCAAGAGGACATCTAATTAGGATCGGCTACTTGTTGAGGGTTACAACAGAGCCGATGGGAACAACATGGGTTTAGCCGATTGATGAGTGCATCGGGTTCTAGATAATCGATGAAAGTATCGATTACCTTGGCGGAAGGATGATTCCTAAAGCAGTTGTCTTCACTGAGATGTGCTTAAGTGTTATCCTGAGTAACTAGGTGTGGTTGCATCGACTTGTTTACGTCAGCACCATAAGTGAGTGACTTATAGCCGATTGGAGTGTGGTTAAGGGTAGGTGACCGATAGATACACAGCCAATCTTTCAGTCGATAAATTGGCTGATAGAAGTGTGTGGATAAGGAAGGGAAACTAAGGATCGATCGGCCGTGTTTGACCGATATGGAAAAGCAACCAAAATCGGCTTGGGTCGGCTGATGGCAAGAACCCTAAGATCGTGTGTGCATCTCCGATACATCGACTATATGCAGTCGATGTATAACAGAACTAAAGAACTGTATCGGCAGTAGCCGATACTAGAAAGGTAATAATCGTATCAGCTAACTAGTCGATGGTAGAAGTATCGACTGACAGCTGTTACACAGGAATATCATAACTTAAGGAAATGGATGCTTAGCGGCTGAACCAAAAACTGATGTTGAAACGCAGCTGCAGAGATATATAAGCTACGCAACAGATGCACATGAAATAACAAAGATCTTTATACGAAGAGAATTTTACGGAAACGGCAATCAAGACAAGAATAACGTCTTGACGGCAAGGATATGAGCACCAGGGTGATAAGATCAACTTGATGCCACACTCTATAATTTATCTTCCAGCTATATCACATGCATACACTATAAGGTACAAACAAAGCATTCATTCCCTAACATTTAACCTAGACCACAAATCAAGACTTTCAATTCAAGAGCACAACATAAAACTTGTAGAGTTTGACTTAGGATTTCAAACAAAACTGATTTTACATTTTTATGAACTTCCTACGAAAATCTATGAAATGTAGAAGTTCATCAATTTGAAATACAGAAAACTTTGGAAATTTTACAAAGAACACCCTAGAACTTTCTAAAACATAGCAATCAAGTCCCTAGTCGAGGAAAATAAATAACAGGAAGTTAACGACGATATTCCGGCAAAGGAATCGCTGGCATTAGAAAGATTCAAAGAATCAGGGCAAACCTTGGTTGTGGAGAAGAACACGCGGAAAGTAAATTCCCGCGGTGAATAGGATTGGCGACGAGAAGAGCTCGACGATGACGAGATTCCATGAGTGACGAAGAAGCTCGCCGGGGATTGTAGTGGTTAGAGAATGGCCGAAGAAGTAGTCTTCGCAGTGACTCGTGGTGATAGCGGTTGAGCGATCCACGAGGGTAGGAACTGCTGAACGTCGTGGATCCCTGGGACGAGATGATGGAGCCGAATGGGTTCGCTATACCGACTTTAACGCGAACCTCAAGGTTTTCCTGCTTACGGGCTAAACCTCTTTTGCTCACGCACGTGTGCCACTGAAACACGGCCGGCACACCCGCGTAGCTCCCTGCAGGACTGCCGTGCTTGGTTGCATCGAGGTTCCACCGAGCTCGTCACGCCTAACTGCCGCCTTCGCTCCACAACTCCTCCTTCCGACTCGCCTCGCCATAAGCGCTTCTCCGCCTCCGCGAGGATCGAGGAAGCTCGCCGTGCGTGGCTCCTCTGAGCTCACCACAGCCGGTCGCCACCTCCACACATCATCGCTCTGTACGACGTCGCCCTGCATGGTTATTCTTCTTCCTTCTGTTGCCGAGCCCGCACTCGCCTCGGCCTTGTCGTGCCGCATTTGCACACCGTCGCAACATCCGCCCGACGGCGTCTTGCACCCTTGACTCCTCGTCCAGCACTAGGACCCTCGCGTGTTCCAGCACCACGCGTATCGGCATTTCGTCGAACACCTGAGCTGCGTCCTCAATACTGCCATCGCGTTCTTGCATCTCGCGCAACAGCTTTCCACCGCAACTCCTCCTGCGCGCGCCGTTGCTTGGCACGTCGCACCCAGCACTGCCTACTCGCGCCCATGGGCCCGCTCTGCTCCGGCCACTCAACACCTGCCCACACCACCAATGCCCGCACGCCACCGCGCGCACGCTCTCGCCACTCGCTCGGTGCCGCCCACGTTCCTGCCGCTCCAGCGTCTACATCGGCTCTCCAGCACGCGAGCTCCTGCACCGCCTGAACCATGCCGCACCAGCTCCCGTGCTCGTCTGACGCCAACTCGCCTACATCGCGTCGCATCAGCTCACGCCTGAGCCGTTCGCGCGTTCTGCTCTGGCGCCGCTCTGCCTCGGGCTCGCCCGTGTCTGAGCCCGCGCCGCATCTGCTCCTGCGAGTCGCTCCTCCTTTCTACGCGCCAACGCACCTCCACCCGCCCGCGCACACGCGCTTGCTTGCGCCACAGGAGCCTGCGCGTGCCCTGCCTCTGCGCATGCTTGCCGAGCCGCCGCGGCTGCGCCGCTCACCTGCCGCGCACGCTTGTGCACCGCTCACTCCAGACACGCGTGCGCTGTGCCGCCAGCTGCCCACTTGCGCACGCCCGAGCCGCTGGACGCCGCCAGGGGCTGCTCGCCAGCCGCGCATCCCGCGCGCTGCGAGCCGCCACTCCACCTGCGGCCGGCCGCCCGAGCTGCACAGCGCTCCAGCTGCCGCCAGCCCCCGCCTGCGCTCACCCGGGCCCGCCGCTCCGCGCGCTGCCAACGCTCACCCGCGCGCCACCGGCTCCCGCGGCCCGCGCTCGCCGAGCCGCCGCGCAGCCGCGCCGCGCGCGCCCCGCGTGGGGCCGCCCGCTCGCTCTGGCGCCAGCACGCCCGCGCCTAGGAGCCGCCCGCCGCTCGGGCTGGCCCCGCGTGCTGCGCCGCCTGGGGCCGTGCTCGCCCAGAGCCAAGCCCCACGCCGCCTTGCCTGGTTGGAGGAGAGAGAGAAAGGGGAGGGGTGGATAGGGATTGGGAACCAGGGAAGGAGAAGCCAACGGTGGGAAAAAGAAAAGAAGATGCCAGATAAGGATAGAGGAGGAACAGAGAGAGAAGGAGGAATGGATTTCTCCAAGGACTTATACGTAAAATCAGAGAACTGCAGGGACCTATTTGTAAAACAAAATTTCCCGTTGATTTAAAACCCGAATGAAGAAATGCCCAAAACGAAAGTTGGAGAGTTTTTCAAACTCTACAACATTGCTTTAGGGCTCAAGTTCAAAAACTCAAAACTTATATTTTTACACATGAATTTTTGAATAAAAGTCGGATTTGAATTACTTTTGTCCTAAAGAATGAAACTTTATAAAATTTATTACCTAAATGCAAGCATTTATGACATGTCATAATGACGGGATAGACTCGTCATAATGATTGGATAGACATGTCATGATGACTTGCATCTTTTACACTTTAGTCCTGAGTAACTTTGGAAATTACTTTTGTAAATCAAATATTTGCCTAAAAGGACTTATACTTTTATAAAATTACATAAATACCCTTATTTTTACCACTTTACCCAAAATTTTTACACACTTCAACGCACACATTTCAAATGCAACTTTCGGATAAATATATATATTTTTTTACAAGGAATAAAATAAGAAAAACATGTTTGCAAAACCACCCTTTACTTATTTTGTAATTACCTCCCATCCAAATACATTTTGCAAAAACAACCCTAGGTTTTTCTGTAATTACAAAAATACCCTTTTTACTTGTACTTTTAAATTTTCAAAAGTTTCACATAAACACACATAAGCTTTATACAAACAAACATATATTTCACACTAAAAAAATATTTGCCTAGCATTGCAAATACATGAACTGTCACAAAGGTGGTCGTAGTGCGGTACCCTACTTGTGGGTAAAGTGTACAACCTCTGCAGCATGTAAAATCTATTCGAATAGCCGTGTCCACGGTATTGGACGAGTTATGGCATGGTCACTTCAATAGACATTTTGGGATGGTTGATTTTGTGGCGTGAGTTGTTTTGAAAGTGCTCGGCAGTTGTGCCGTGAGCTACTGTGGATGTGGAGTCCGGTAGCATTAAAACTTGGATCCTTTGTGTAGGATCAACCCCACTTATTATTCGATTACTGCAGAAATGTCTTGAGAAAACTCTTTTATTAAATGAACCCTTGCATGTATAAAACCCCGCTTTATCGCAAATGAACCCTAGCCTCATCCTTGATATATCCTGTGCATGATCTTTATTATTCTCCTCCGTGGGTGTGGTTGGACTTGTTGAGTACGTATGTACTCACTCTTGCCTAGTTTTTATAGAGGAGGATCCGAACTTCGTTCCTGAAGATGTCGAGTAGGTCGCCGTCCTGCACCCAACCTTGCCTGTGGTTCGGAGTCTCCATAGGAAGCTTACCATGGCGCAAGACTCTGATGTTATCTTAGATTTTGTTGGCACTTTAGTTTGGCTTGTAGTCCTTATGTTGTCCCTCTTGATAGTGGCGCTTCAGTGCCCGCTACCTCGACGGTTTGTACGGTAATGAACTATCTGATGTAATAAATATGTTATCAGCCTCCTAGGACTGATATTTGTATCACATTTAGTCACCTCTGATGAGGGGACGCTTCAATCCCCACCTCTTTCTTCGTCGTCAACAGCAAGAGTACTTACACCGTCCTACTTGGGAGGGATTGGATTCACGCCAATTGTTGCATTCTTTCCACGATGCACCAATGTCTGATTCAGTGGGATGAAGATGAAGTGGAGGTGGTTCATGCGGATGATTCGATCGAGATTTCACATGCCACCATGAGCATTTGGGACGCAGAAGGTCAAGAGCCAATTTTAGGAATCAGTTTGGAAGGCTGTGATCGCGTGGAAGCTAAAAAAACGGGGTGATGCTGGTCTTATCCACTGGCCTTACAGAGTAGATGAAACATCAAGGGCGAGCTATTCTGACGCACTTGGCAAGGCCGATCCCTGCAATCGGCCCCAAAATATAAAATGTAAATCCTTGACGACAGGTACATTGCATGATGGTAACAATTACAAGGAGGCCCGCTCTAGCAGCCGGCCATACATCGATTGTAAAGTTTCAAGGATTAATGAAGATTGTAAGGCGGCCGATCTTAACGATCGGTCGAAACTCTTTTCGTCATATTCTTTGTCTATTTACAGCGTTGAATTGACAGATGATAGAAAGCTAGGATACGGGTTTACATCGCTGATGAGCTCGAAGAGGTCGACATTGGTCCTGGGATAAGCCACGACCAACATTCATCAGCAAAAAGTTAAGCCCGTGTCTACGAGAGCTGATGATAGCTTTGCTAAAGGAGTACGCAGATTGTTTCGCCTGGGATTACACGGAGATGCCTGGGTTGGATAGGAGCATCATCGAGCATCGGCTCCCTCTCAAGAAGGGATATCAGCGGTTTCAGCAGCGAGCATGACAAATGAAGGCTGAAGTTCTAGAAGAAGTCAAGAAAGAGGTGGACAAAATGCTAGAAGCAGGATTCATTAGGCCGTGCAGGTATGTCGAGTGGATTTCAAATGTTGTACCTATGCAAAAGAAGGATGGCCGATGGTGAGTCTGTGTGGATTTCAGAGACCTCAATAGAACTACACCGAAGGACGAGTACCCGATGCCTATCATGGAGATATTGATCAACGCGGCTACTAGTCACAAGATTTTGAGTTTCATGGATGGCAACGCTGGCTATAACCAGATTTTCATGGCTCCGGAGGATATACACAAGACTGCATTCAGAGTACCCAAGGCAGTAGGATTGTTCAAGTATGTGGTCATGACCTTCGGGTTGAAGAATGCCGGCACCACGTATCAACGTGCCATGAATTACATCTTCCATGATCTGATTGGCAAGCTAGTGGAGATATACATTGATGACGTCATGGTTAAATCTGCATCAGTTGAGGGACACTGAGAAGACGTACGACAAGTTCTAGAACGAACCAGAAGGTTCGAGCTTAAGATGAATCCGAAGAAGTGCGCCTTCTGTGTATCGGCCGGTTAGTTCCTGGGTTTCTTGGTTCATGAACAAGTAATTGAGATCGGCCTAAAGAGTTAAGAAGCTGTAAGAACGATGGTGCCACCTACCACGAAGAAGGAGCTCCAGCAACTCATTGGCAAGATCAACTTTGTCAGAAGATTTATTTCCAATCTCTCCGGGTGGATCGAGCCGTTCATGGAGTTGGTGAAGATTAAAGCCAATGATGAATTTTGCTAGGGGGCAGAGCAACAATGGGCATTCGAAGAGATCAAAGAATATTTATTAAAACCACCTGTGTTGGTTCCACCCCAGCAGGACAAACCGTTCTAAATTTATTTGTCAGTAGGCGACACTTCCATCGCTTCGGTGGTGATACAAGTACATGACGTCAAGGAGAGGGTCATGTTCTACCTCAGCAGAAGGATGCTAGATGTGGAGACCAGGTACCCCGAGATTGAAAAGCTATGCCTTTGTTTGTTCTTTACCTGTATAAAGCTCCGTCATATCTTGCTATCTACCGAGATGATTGTTATCTGCAAATTGGATGTCATCAAGCACATGCTATCAGCTCCTATGTTGAAAGGCCAACTCAGGAAATGGATGTTTGCAGTATTAGAATTTGATATCCGGTATCAACCCGCGAAGGCAGTCAAAGGGCAGGTGCTGGCGGATCTTATTGCAGAAAGGATCAATGCTGATATAGCGGCACTCGCCTTGCACGCATGGGCCATGTATTTCGACGGATCGGATTGTGGAGACAGATGTGGCATAGGTATCCTGCTTGTGTCGCCTCGGGGGGCAACATATTCTTTTTCAATCAGGTTACCTACCCCTTGCACCAACAATCTAGCAGAATATGAAGCATTACGTAAGGGTATGGAGTTGCTTCTTGAGGCCGGAGCTGAAGCAGTGGAAATTTTTGGGGATTCAAAGCTGGTGATTTCTCAGCTCACAGAGGAGTACAGGTGCGAGAGCAAGTTGCTCTTCCCTTTATGGGTACAATGTCAAGAGCTGATGGCACAATTTAGGTACATAAATTTCTACTGGATACCAAGGATACAAAATTTAGAGGCCAATGATGTTGCACAGATGGCTTCGGGATACAAGGTTGTGGCAGACGGAGCCGATTTCCAGGTGCATTTGCTAGAATAAGGCGACTGGAGAGCCGATATCTTCAATTATTGAAGAATTCGGCTCGGGGGGCACGTAAGAGGATATGTTACAAGGCCATGAAGTACATCCTGATAGGATACGACATGTTCTACAGGACTTTGGAAGTACTGTTGCTCAAGTGCTTGGGGCCGATTGAATCGAATTGGCTCTTACACGAGGTCCACGAAGGCACTTGTGGGACTCACCAATCGGCTCATGAGATGAAATGGCTGATTAGGCGACCGGGAGGTATTACTGGCCCACCATGCTTGAAGATTGCTTCAAATATTATAAAGGATGTCAGGCATGTCAGAGGTTCGGGAAGATATAGATGGTACCGGCGTCAGTAATGAACCCCATCATCAAACCATGGCCATTCACAGGCTGGGGTATGGACATGATCGGCAAAATTAATCCTCCATCCAGCAAAGGTCACCAGTTCATTTTGGCCATCACAGACTATTTTATTAAGTGGGTGGAGGTTGTCCCTATGAAGTCAGTAGCGTCTAAGGATGTCATCAATTTTGTTAAAGAACATGTCATTCACAGGTTCGGGATTCCTCAGACCATCACAACAGATGGAGGGTCGGTCTTCATATCAGAGGAGTTCAGGAAATTTGCTACTGACATGGGCATCAAGCTGATCAGGTCATCCCATACTATGCTCAAGCAAATAGACAAGTTGAGGCGTCCAATCAGAGCCTTATCAAGTTGATCAAGAGAAAGATTGACGAGCATCCTAGGCGTTGGCATGAAGTCTTATCAGAGGCATTGTGGGCATACCGTGTTTCATACCACGGAGCAACAAAAACTTCATCTTATCACCTAGTGTATGGATAGGAGGCCGTATTACTGTGGGAGATTACGGCCGGCTCAAGACGTATAGAGTTCCAAAATGACCTAACAACTGAAGAATATACCACTCTGATGAACGACAACATTGAAGACCTTACGGAGCTCAGACTTAAGAAGATCAAACAAAACAAGGCCAAGGTAGCCCGTGCGTACAACAAGAAAGTCAAGTCAAAATAATTCCAAGTCGGAGATCTGGTTTGGGAAGCGGTGTTACCATTGGGGACTAAGGACGCAGCGTATGGCAAATGGTCTCCAAATTGGCATGGGCCTTATAGAGTTGACCAAGTCCTAACTGGGAACGCATATATGCTTGAGGAGTTAGATGGCGTCAAGTTTCCAGTGGCTGTCAATGGTTAACATCTCAAGAAATACTTCCCAAGTATGTGGGATGACGGATAGTAAAAGTCGATGCTACGCATCAGCTATGTGTCGATACGTTGAGTTGGCCCATACAAGCAAAAGCCGATGCTATGCATCAGACTGCGAGCCGATACGTTCAGTTGGCCTATACAAGCAAAAAGCCGATGCTACGCATCAAGCTGCATGCAAGAAAAGAGGCCGATGTGTTCAGTCGGCCCGTAAAATAAATTGTACCCAACACACTGAGTTGGCCAAATAGCCGATATATAACCATCGACTTTAGAATTATAATTTGAGTACATGCAGGTTTTGAACGACAACTGGCTATAGAAGGTGATTACAAAGTAGTCTACTGAAGGAACTCATCGATGGCTGCGATAGCTTCAAGACGGACGCGATCAGCTTCAGCAATCACTACTTCATCGTCCTTGTCCTCACCTGACACTACCTGCTGACTCAAAACACTCAATTCTATGAGCTCTGTCTTCAGCTAGGCAGTTAGATTCTCTGCTTCTTGTTTGGAGTGGGCTATGAGGTTCTTTTCATCCTGAATGCGCTGCTCGATTGCCCGGACATTTGCTTTGAGGTCTTCCAACTCCTTCTCCAGAAGTTGAAGCCTTTGGCAATGTGCAAAAGTGTTAGCTTTGGCGTCTAGAGCTGCCTTCTTCTCGTTGAGCAATCGGCACCTCTCAGTAATGTCGACTCTTAAGGGGGCTTGTGAGCGACGTGCTTCAATCCTGCGCCGAGCCTTTTGTACCTTTGCCTGAAAGAAGGGGAGATGTCCGGTTTGCCAGAGTTTGATCTGGAGGGTTTCTGGGAGCTGGGACTGGATCTCTTCAAGGATTTGCTTCACCGCATCAGAGTCCTGGACCAACGCATCAATTGGAGTAGAAAGCAGATCTTTTATGCGTAGAAGTTGGCTTGCAACACCAGCTGGCTGCTATTGATAATCATCCACTCCAAAAATGGCCGAGCCCACGGATGCAGGGTCAAATGAAAGCAATTCCGAGAGGTTCAATCCCTGATAGAAGGCAGAAAATTAGTACGGTACAGGGAAAGGAAGACACAAATGGCTCAGAGATATAACACACCTTTTCTTGAGAAGGATTCATAGCCGATGAGGTGACAATCGGCTCCTGCAGATCCTGAAGGTTGAACAAAGTATCAACTGCCATTACAAGATTCTCTGGAGTTTCTAGGATCGGATCCTGGAGGTTGACCAAGGTGTCAACTATCGTCGCAGGATTCTTTGGAGCCTCTAGGGTTGGGTTTTTTTGGTGCGCTTGCTCTTCCCCGCTGGAAATGTCCACGATATCAACCTGCAAACAAGGAAAGAGCAATTGAGTCGAAGTATATCTGTATAGAGGACCAATCCTAAATGGATAATCCAAACCTGGTTGATGTTGGGAGCTTCTTGATCTGAAGAAGATGGTCGGGCCTCCTTCCGGACCTTTCTGGTAATCATCTTCTTTGCCTTAATCTGGGCTCGGGGGGCAGCAACATCGGGGACTCGTTTTTGCTTGGAGGCCGATTTTGTAGAATCAGGCTAGATCCGCATTACGACCTTCGACAGGGGATGTGCGTTCTTGCCAAAGAGGACTACGGGAGCAACCGCTGAGAACTTGAAAGTGGAGCCATCATCGTTCTTAGGCTCTGGACCATCCTCCTGCTATAGAGAAAATAAATGGAATTAGAGAAGGGGTCAAGCAGAATCATGAAGAATTGATGGTGATACCTCTTCCTCAGGTGCTTCATACTCAGCGTTAATCTGCTGCAACATTGGCCCTAAGGCTTTCCGAAAGATGTGAGTCTTCCACATTGACCTCCAATTCTCGAAGCCAATGGCCGAGGAGGTAAATGATATGTCGACAGGAATTGGGATGTCAAGATCAGTGAACATGCTATAGCGAAGCCAATGGCCGAGGATGTAAATGATATGTCGACAGGAATTGGGATGTCAAGATCAGTGGACATGCTATAGCATCTGTGGCTGGTGAGGGAGTCGGGCAGATCAGCTCTACTTATTGTTAAATGGTGAAGGAAGAAGTGGGGAGGAACTTGCCCAAGACCAAATTGCCGGGCTACTATGACCGGCTGGTAAGACTCATAACCCGGCTTGATGATTCTGTTGGAGGTGCTCATGCCCACTGGAAGGAAGTAAGGGCGAATCATGGTAGGGTATAAATGCCGAGTGCTATCATCATCAGCAAAGTCAGCCAATCTGAAGGCAATTGGATTCTCAAAGTTTTCAGGGGCTGTGTAAGGGAAGTAGAGTGGATTGGTTAGACCTTGGTAGAAAATTCTAAACTGTGGCAGAACCAACCTGAATTATATCGACTCAAGTACGTGAGTCCATTCCTGAGGGCTCCAACGTGCTTCAAACGGTATAATCCCTTGGCCTGTCGGGTAACGTCCCGATAAACCACCGATACACAGGATTAAATAAGGTTACCTCACACGAAGGTGAGTCCAGAGATACAATCACCATCACAATTTACATAACAGGGGATTACATTACAAGAGTTTATAAAAGTAGTACAAAGTTTCAAACTTAAAGAAAACAATACAAAATATTTAAGCTAAGACCTTTAGCAGCGGAAAACATACGCGATGATCTATAGCACGTCGACAAGACGGATGTCATGCTAAGCCCAGGCACGACATCACTCGGTATCACCAATGTTGGCCGAGGACGTATTCCATTCCACGGACCAACCTTCTGGAAGAGCACAGGGCCAAGGCAGGGAAGAGTAGGGTCTTCACAGATGTCACCTGAAAAACATACAACTAGCAAGGCTGAGTATACTAATACTCAGCAAGGCTTACCCGGAGTTGGGTATACTTAGCCCATAACTAGACTTATGAAAGCTTATAATTGTTTTGGGTTTAGTTTCAGCTGAAAAGCAACAAAGAGTAGATCCTTAACTTTAAGTTTTAGCTTTCAGATTCTAGTTAATTATCCATTCTAGGTAAGCACCTATAACTAAGCAAGCATGGTATAATCTTTGGTCAAACATCATCTTTGATAACCATAATATTGCTCTTGTTACTCTATGTGGAAAAGGGATCAAGCAGTCTCAATCTTCGTGAGAAGCGGACGATTCGAATCGAATTTAACCTTGCAAGGTAAACCTAACACACACGCTTGGAACACCACAGGGTCATTCCAAAGCAACCGTTTGCCTTTCATTCCGACTCGTGGATCAGAGCCACCACAAGCGACTGCAGGAACATACGCACACCCAATGTGTGCAGGACATACGTCTGTAGCGCGACTACAAAACCCGTATTCCTGGTTGCCCTTGCAACACGTATTTCCCCAGTCGAACCAAGTAACCAAAAGAACCAAATACATGTGGTGGGAGGTATGTCCACTCCTCGGGCCGATTGGCTACTAGGCTTACCGCTTACCCATAACTCACGGCATGTGGCTAGTACTTTCAAACACTTAACCCGCACTTCCACACACTGCGACCTTATCAGATTCATCAACACAGACGGGGTATCATCTCAACCATGATACCGCACAAAACTCCCGTCCGGCATCCTTATAGTGGTAACAGGAATGTAACATTACAATTCCTATATCGCGCGAGTGACAGGAAATCACCCGACTTCTACCGGTCCTATTAGCATAGCAGCTAGTCGGACTCAAGTGCTAGTATTCATCACATTGGTTCCTAGGGAAAATGCAACTAGGGTTTTCAAGCAATTCCTAAGAACTTAATGCATAGAATACGTAAATAGATATAGATTGCAGTGTAATAAAAATAGTAGGTTATGTCCGGGGCTTGCCTTTACTGGTGGGTCTGAAGTTAGAAATGTTAACATCTTCCGAACTTTGGTTCGGGGCTTCAGATATTCCCTTGGTGACATTTACTTGATCTTCAGGAACATCCACCGTAGACTTCTGGAAGATCTTGTAGGAACTGCGTGCGGAAGTAGTCGTATCTACATGTAATGCAACATCACATTCAAGTATGCACTCAAAACTATTTTACTTCACAATAAAGTTGTAATCCAACACTCATATAACACACTATTCACATAACAACTAAAAGATCTGAACTAAACCTAGACAAAGCTTTAGGGGGAAATAACTAACTAGAATCAGCTACTTGTTGAGGGTTACAACAGAGCTGATTGGAAACAACAAGGGTTTAGCTGATTGATGAGTGCATCGGTTTCCTAGGTGATCGATGAAATCATCGATTACCTTGGCAGAAGGATGACCCCTAAAGCAGTTGTGTCTTAACTGAGATGTGCTTAAGTGTTATTCTAGACAACTAAGTGTGGTTGTGTCGACTCGATTACGTCAGCACAACTATTGAGTGACGTACAGCCGACGGGGTATGGTTAAGGGTATAGAACCGATAGATATGTAGCCGATTTCTCAGTTGATAAATCGACTGATAGAAGTGTATAGATAAGGGTGGGAAAATTAAGGATCGATCGGCCGTGTTTGACCGATACGGAAAACGACTAGAATCGGCTTGGATTGGCCGATAGCAAGAACCCTAAGATTGTGGGTATCTTTTCGGTACATCGTCTCTGTGCAGTCGATGTAGGACAGAACAAAAGAATTGTATCGGCAATAGCCGATACTAGAAAGATAACAATCGTATCAGTTAACCAGCCGATGGTAGAAGCCTACCAAAAGAAATGCATCGGCTGATAACTGTTACACAGAAGTATTCTAAACTCAAAGGAAACGGATGTTTAGCGGTTGGGTTGATAACCTGACACTGAAGCATAACCGCAGAGGGGTAAAAGCTAAGCAGCAGAAACACATAAACTAACAGGGATTCTTTTACGAAAAGGATCTTAAGGAAACGGCAATCAAGACAAGGATAACATCTTGACGGTAAGGAGATGAGCACCAGGGTGATAGGACTAACTAACCGTCAACTTTCTCCACCTAAAACATATATCCTATACTTTATCTTCCAGCTATAACATATGCATACAATATAAGGTACAAACAAAGCATTCATTCCCTGACATTTAACCTAGACCGCAAATCAAAGACTTTCACTCAAGATCACAACATAAAATTTGTAGATTTCGACCTAGGGTTTCAAACAAAACTGGTTTTGCATTTTTATGAACTTCCTACGAAAATCTATGAAATGTAGAAGTTCATCGATTTGAAATACAGAAAGCTTTAGAAATTTTACAAAGAACACCCTAGAACTTTCTAAAACATAGCAATCAAGTCCCTGGTCCGGGAAAACAGATAACAGGAGGTTAACGACGATGTTCCGGCAAAGAAATCGCCGGCATTAGAAAGATTCAGTGGATTAGGGCAAACCTTGGGGTAGCCTTGGTTATGAAGAAGAATACGCAGAACGTGAATTCTCGCGGTGAACATGATTAGCGATAAGATGAGCTTGACGATGACGAGATTCCGTGGTTGATGAAGAAGTTTGCCGGGCAGGGTTGCTGTGCTTGGTTGCATCGAAGCTCCTCCGAGCTCGTCACGCCTAACTGCCGCCTTCATTCCACAACTCCTCCTTCCGACTCGCCTCGCCATAACCGTCACCTTCGATTTGCCTCCTCTTCTTCCAGCTTGCTGTCCCTCGTGCATCTCACGCGCGAGCGAGCTCGCGTCCTCGACACGATCACTCTTGCACCATCAGAGATCACCGGGGCGTAGTTAGGGTCGATGCCATCACGTTCTCGCATCTCGCGCAGAAACCTTCCATCGCAACTCCTTCTGCGCGTGCCGTTGCTCGGCACGTCGCACTCCAACACTATCTGCTCGTGCCCGTGGGTTTGTTCTGCTCCGGCCGCTCAACACCTGCCCATACTGCCAGCTTTCGCGCGTCATCGCGCGCACGCTCGCGTCACCCGTTCGGCGTCGCTCAGGTTCGCTCCTACACCGCCCGCGAACCACTCCAGTCCTACGCTTGCCCACTCACGCGTGCCTGTTCGCGCTACTGTTACTCCACCCGTGCGCCTAGGTCAGCGCCCGCACCATCTTGCCTGCTGCCGTAGCCACTCCCGAGCTAGCTTTGCTCTCGCTCGTCCATACGCGCCACGCACTGGCGCCTGCGACCGCTAGCTCTCCAATGCCCCACATCCACACGCCGCTCCGGCTCACGCCACCTGAGCCACTCCGCTCCACCCCACGCGCCGCAACCGCCGCTAGGGCTTGCCTGCTCCCACGCGCATCTCATCTGCGCGCCCACGGCCAGTGCCGCTCACGCCATCGCGCTGCACAGCTCCTCCTCCTTTCTGTGCGCCAACACGCCTCCACTCGCCCGCGCACACGCGCTTGCTTGCGCCACCAGAGCCTGCTTCTGAGCCGCGCCAACCCTGCTGCCACTCGCCTGGGGACCGTCCGAGTCCGCCGCTGCTCACCGCGCGCATCCAACCCGTCAGCGCCTAGCCGGCCTTGCTCCGCTCCTGCACCACCGCCTACGTGCCGCGACCTGGTGCCGCGCCGCCAACGCCGCTCGGCCCTGCACACCGGCTCGCACCCGCGGCGCACGCCTGCCCCGCTCAGCCTCCGGCTGCGCGCCGCGCGCTGCAGCTGCGCCGCCCGCACATCCGCTCGGCCGCCTGCTCTCGCGCGCCGGCTACCGCAGCCGCCAGCCGCGCCGTCCCTCCTCCGTCTGGGCCGCCGCGCTCTGCTGCCTCGCCCCCACCCGGGCCTGCCTGCGCCGCGCGCCTGGCCCAGCGCCGGCCGCTCGCCTCCGCCTGCCGCGGCCCGCGCGCCTGGGCCCCCTCCACGCCTGCGCTGGCCACCACACCGCCAGCCGTCGCCTGCCCGCCTGGAGCCGCCGCCAGCGCCCGCCCGGGCCCGCCGCTCCGCGCGCCTGCGCTGGCTCGCCCGGCCGCTGGCTGAGCCGCGCGCGCCACCAGCCCGCGCGGCCGCCTGCCGCTGCTGGGCCCGCCCAGCACCACTGCCTCCAGCGCCTGGGCTGCCGCCTGCCCTGTGCCAGCCCAAACGCCCTGCGTGCTGCGTGAGGAAGGGAAACAGAGAGAGAGAGAGGTACCGCCAGAACAAAAACACCAGGAGAAGATAAGACCGATAGAGAGAGGAAAAAAAAACAGAGAAGAAGGTGGATTGGAATTCCCCAAGGACTTATACATAATTTCAGAAAATTATAGGGACCTTTCTGTAAAACAAAATTTCCCGTTGATTTAAAACCCTAATGAAGAAATGCCCAAAACGAAAGTTGGAGAGTTTTTCAAACTCTACAACATTGCTTTAGGGCCCAAGTTCAAAAACTCAAAATTTATATTTTTATACGTGAAGTTTTGAATAAAAGTTGGATTTGTACTGTGTTTGTCCTAAAGAATGAAATTTTATAAAATTCAGGACCTAAATGCAAGCATTTATGACATGTCATAATGACGGGATAGAATCGTCATAATGATTGGATAGACATGTCATGATGACTTGCACTTTTTACACTTTAGCCCTGAGTAAATTTAAAAGTTACTTTTGTCAATCAAACATTTGCATAAAAGAACTTACACTTTTATAAAAATTACACAAACACCCTTATTTTTACCACTTTACCCAAAATTTGTTTATACACTTCAACATATACATTTCCAATGAAACTTTTGGATATATATTTTTTTACAAGACATAAGGTAAGAAAAATATATTTCACTTATTTTGAAATTACTCTTCTCCAAATGCATTTTGCAAAAACAACCCTAGGTTTTTCTGTAATTACAAAAATCCCCTTTTATTTGCACTTTAAATTTTCAAAAACTTCACATAAACACACATAAACTTTATACAAACAAACACATATTTCACACTAACAAAATATATGTCTAGTTTACAAATACATGATCTGTCACAGCCCTCCCCCCTAAAAAGAATCTCGTCCCGAGATTCGGACAAAAGACTCTTTAAGGGAAGAAAAGGCAAATCACACATCAAAAGTGACAAAAGGCAATCACACTAGGGATGATTGATGTTGATGGTAAAAGCCATTGGAGTACGACAAGATGAGTATAACGAGAGCATCGATAGATTGTCTATGGCATAGGAGTTGGCATAACGAATGAGTATGACAAGAGAAGAAAGAGAAAGGTGATCAAGTTCTCATAAAGTTAAGATCACCATGTCGATGATAAATGTCAGTGACATTCATCACAAAGCTCATCTGATAGGTGATGTTTGAAACATTCTTGCTCAGAATTTATTATCTGAATGATTTAGATGAGGTTGATTGCAAAACATGCCTATTTATATCGATGCAATCAAGGAGTAATGACAAAATGTTCCAACTCAAAATGCGATGCTTGGTATATCATCATGAATGTGATGCATTGTTGAGATATATGATTATAACGATGGTGCAACATGAGGACGAGGGATCCCATACATGATCAAGATGGTGCATAAGATACAATGCAATTGCCATGATGCTGACCAAATGATGCATACACTATGACGCAAGAATGACGATGCTTGCAATGTATGCACGTATGATATGTATGAAGTATGATGCATACCCTCATGAGTTGATGACGTACGTGACTTGCACCCTACAACCGTTCTCTTGTAGCTAACACCTGGACAGTCCTATATCCTTAAGCAAGGATCAAAAGTTAGGACACTAGTAAGGTTGCATAGAAAGAGATTGCAGTGGGGTTACGTCACATAGACCTAGTCACCAGTGCGCTCCTAATGGCTCAATCATATGGCTGCAGCACACATGAGGCCTTAGGTTCCGACACGGCATCATGGTCATGTGATTAAACACCACCACAAAAGAGGAATAGCAACCCTATAGTGTCAACAGCAGCAAGATAGGCCTTAAGAAGCCGAAGACAACCTAAAGCTGTACAAGAGGCACACTCGTTAGTTAGTCTACAGGCTTTCGATAATGATGCAACACAATGAACTAATCAAGATGGTATGTGTTATGATGCATGACTTTTGCCGGGAAAATTGTATCCAAAAATAATTATTGTCATACATCTTTTTAATTTATCCAAAATCATCTGAGCAAAAATTGAAGGTGCGACATTTAGATGTTGTAACTAGAATAGCCAACAATATAAGGTACAACATCATGAAAGGATGGATAAATCTCTGAATGATGAATTGAAGGGTTTGTTGATGATTATTAAAATGTAACCATCAAAGGAAGGAACTCAATGGTTCTGCCGAAACAGATTTTAAAGCAAAATCAAGGATTTCATTTGGCTGTCAAGCTAAGATCGGTGATAGGGTTCAAAGATAACCCAATCCACTTGATTCATAAAAGACTTTCTTAACTCTAAGATAGCCCAGCAGATTACATTAACTCCTACAACACAAAGTCAAAACAGGCATTCAAATACAAGCACATATTTCAGTACATCAACGTATCAAACAAAGCAATCAGGTCAATCCAAGATATCATGATGTATGCACGTTCTACACGTCCTCACAAACAAAAATAACTGCCAAGTAATCTTGGTCTTACGTAGTTAGTTACGGTGGCATCATATAAATACGTCTCTCCCTATAATATCTAGTCGATAGTCCTAACCGTTCAGAACCTATCGAATCGTGGTTAGCATTCCTGCAGAAAACACAATATGTATATACTGAACCTTTCATGCCAGCATGTCATGAAAGCGTTCCCATTCATTACTGTTCACTATAAAAACAGCATCTGTACAATTACCGCCGTACAGACAACGTTAGCATACGTTATCGAGATAACGTATTCACGGGGGTACCGCAAAATGCGGGGATATGAACAGCGATCGCCATATCCTGCGCCGAACCATATACTCCCAATGTAGTCAACCGAGGTTGGTACATTGGCAGCATCTCAAGTAGGCCACTGCTTGAGAAACAGCGTTCGGTTCGCATCACCGACGGGAAGGCCAAGCTCCCTCAGTTGGCTGAGGATCCTTACCTCCTTACCTCACGATCGAAGATGTCGTTACAGAAAGTAAGGTTGGGTTGTGCATGAATTTAAGTTTTAACAGAAAAGTAATGCTGGTAGTTAGAGTTATATATATATATAGCCACCTCTATTTCCCTTATAAACATTACCCTAGGGCTTTACGTACTAAGTACAATCCTTAACGAATCCAACGTAGTTTTGCCAAATACTTTGTTGGTCAAATTTTTATACTGAAAGCATTTTTAAGGTAAAATGTAGCTCCAGGGTAACCTTATAGCTCTGATACCAGCTGTGGCAGAACCAACCTGAATTATACCGACTCAAGTACGTGAGTCCATTCCTGAGGGCTCCAACGTGCTTCAAACGGTATAATCCCTTGGCCTGTCGGGTAACGTCCCGATAAACCACCGATACACAGGATTAAATAAGGTTACCTCACACGAAGGTGAGTCCAGAGATACAATCACCATCACAATTTACATAACAGGGGATTACATTACAAGAGTTTATAAAAGTAGTACAAAGTTTCAAACTTAAAGAAAACAATACAAAATATTTAAGCTAAGACCTTTAGCAGCGGAAAACATACGCGATGATCTATAGCACGTCGACAAGACGGATGTCATGCTAAGCCCAGGCACGACATCACTCGGTATCACCAATGTTGGCCGAGGACGTATTCCATTCCACGGACCAACCTTCTGGAAGAGCACAGGGCCAAGGCAGGGAAGAGTAGGGTCTTCACAGATGTCACCTGAAAAACATACAACTAGCAAGGCTGAGTATACTAATACTCAGCAAGGCTTACCCGGAGTTGGGTATACTTAGCCCATAACTAGACTTATGAAAGCTTATAATTGTTTTGGGTTTAGTTTCAGCTGAAAAGCAACAAAGAGTAGATCCTTAACTTTAAGTTTTAGCTTTCAGATTCTAGTTAATTATCCATTCTAGGTAAGCACCTATAACTAAGCAAGCATGGTATAATCTTTGGTCAAACATCATCTTTGATAACCATAATATTGCTCTTGTTACTCTATGTGGAAAAGGGATCAAGCAGTCTCAATCTTCGTGAGAAGCGGACGATTCGAATCGAATTTAACCTTGCAAGGTAAACCTAACACACACGCTTGGAACACCACAGGGTCATTCCAAAGCAACCGTTTGCCTTTCATTCCGACTCGTGGATCAGAGCCACCACAAGCGACTGCAGGAACATACGCACACCCAATGTGTGCAGGACATACGTCTGTAGCGCGACTACAAAACCCGTATTCCTGGTTGCCCTTGCAACACGTATTTCCCCAGTCGAACCAAGTAACCAAAAGAACCAAATACATGTGGTGGGAGGTATGTCCACTCCTCGGGCCGATTGGCTACTAGGCTTACCGCTTACCCATAACTCACGGCATGTGGCTAGTACTTTCAAACACTTAACCCGCACTTCCACACACTGCGACCTTATCAGATTCATCAACACAGACGGGGTATCATCTCAACCATGATACCGCACAAAACTCCCGTCCGGCATCCTTATAGTGGTAACAGGAATGTAACATTACAATTCCTATATCGCGCGAGTGACAGGAAATCACCCGACTTCTACCGGTCCTATTAGCATAGCAGCTAGTCGGACTCAAGTGCTAGTATTCATCACATTGGTTCCTAGGGAAAATGCAACTAGGGTTTTCAAGCAATTCCTAAGAACTTAATGCATAGAATACGTAAATAGATATAGATTGCAGTGTAATAAAAATAGTAGGTTATGTCCGGGGCTTGCCTTTACTGGTGGGTCTGAAGTTAGAAATGTTAACATCTTCCGAACTTTGGTTCGGGGCTTCAGATATTCCCTTGGTGACATTTACTTGATCTTCAGGAACATCCACCGTAGACTTCTGGAAGATCTTGTAGGAACTGCGTGCGGAAGTAGTCGTATCTACATGTAATGCAACATCACATTCAAGTATGCACTCAAAACTATTTTACTTCACAATAAAGTTGTAATCCAACACTCATATAACACACTATTCACATAACAACTAAAAGATCTGAACTAAACCTAGACAAAGCTTTAGGGGGAAATAACTAACTAGAATCAGCTACTTGTTGAGGGTTACAACAGAGCTGATTGGAAACAACAAGGGTTTAGCTGATTGATGAGTGCATCGGTTTCCTAGGTGATCGATGAAATCATCGATTACCTTGGCAGAAGGATGACCCCTAAAGCAGTTGTGTCTTAACTGAGATGTGCTTAAGTGTTATTCTAGACAACTAAGTGTGGTTGTGTCGACTCGATTACGTCAGCACAACTATTGAGTGACGTACAGCCGACGGGGTATGGTTAAGGGTATAGAACCGATAGATATGTAGCCGATTTCTCAGTTGATAAATCGACTGATAGAAGTGTATAGATAAGGGTGGGAAAATTAAGGATCGATCGGCCGTGTTTGACCGATACGGAAAACGACTAGAATCGGCTTGGATTGGCCGATAGCAAGAACCCTAAGATTGTGGGTATCTTTTCGGTACATCGTCTCTGTGCAGTCGATGTAGGACAGAACAAAAGAATTGTATCGGCAATAGCCGATACTAGAAAGATAACAATCGTATCAGTTAACCAGCCGATGGTAGAAGCCTACCAAAAGAAATGCATCGGCTGATAACTGTTACACAGAAGTATTCTAAACTCAAAGGAAACGGATGTTTAGCGGTTGGGTTGATAACCTGACACTGAAGCATAACCGCAGAGGGGTAAAAGCTAAGCAGCAGAAACACATAAACTAACAGGGATTCTTTTACGAAAAGGATCTTAAGGAAACGGCAATCAAGACAAGGATAACATCTTGACGGTAAGGAGATGAGCACCAGGGTGATAGGACTAACTAACCGTCAACTTTCTCCACCTAAAACATATATCCTATACTTTATCTTCCAGCTATAACATATGCATACAATATAAGGTACAAACAAAGCATTCATTCCCTGACATTTAACCTAGACCGCAAATCAAAGACTTTCACTCAAGATCACAACATAAAATTTGTAGATTTCGACCTAGGGTTTCAAACAAAACTGGTTTTGCATTTTTATGAACTTCCTACGAAAATCTATGAAATGTAGAAGTTCATCGATTTGAAATACAGAAAGCTTTAGAAATTTTACAAAGAACACCCTAGAACTTTCTAAAACATAGCAATCAAGTCCCTGGTCCGGGAAAACAGATAACAGGAGGTTAACGACGATGTTCCGGCAAAGAAATCGCCGGCATTAGAAAGATTCAGTGGATTAGGGCAAACCTTGGGGTAGCCTTGGTTATGAAGAAGAATACGCAGAACGTGAATTCTCGCGGTGAACATGATTAGCGATAAGATGAGCTTGACGATGATGAGATTCCGTGGTTGATGAAGAAGTTTGCCGGGCAGGGTTGCTGTGCTTGGTTGCATCGAAGCTCCTCCGAGCTCGTCACGCCTAACTGCCGCCTTCATTCCACAACTCCTCCTTCCGACTCGCCTCGCCATAACCGTCACCTTCGATTTGCCTCCTCTTCTTCCAGCTTGCTGTCCCTCGTGCATCTCACGCGCGAGCGAGCTCGCGTCCTCGACACGATCACTCTTGCACCATCAGAGATCACCGGGGCGTAGTTAGGGTCGATGCCATCACGTTCTCGCATCTCGCGCAGAAACCTTCCATCGCAACTCCTTCTGCGCGTGCCGTTGCTCGGCACGTCGCACTCCAACACTATCTGCTCGTGCCCGTGGGTTTGTTCTGCTCCGGCCGCTCAACACCTGCCCATACTGCCAGCTTTCGCGCGTCATCGCGCGCACGCTCGCGTCACCCGTTCGGCGTCGCTCAGGTTCGCTCCTACACCGCCCGCGAACCACTCCAGTCCTACGCTTGCCCACTCACGCGTGCCTGTTCGCGCTACTGTTACTCCACCCGTGCGCCTAGGTCAGCGCCCGCACCATCTTGCCTGCTGCCGTAGCCACTCCCGAGCTAGCTTTGCTCTCGCTCGTCCATACGCGCCACGCACTGGCGCCTGCGACCGCTAGCTCTCCAATGCCCCACATCCACACGCCGCTCCGGCTCACGCCACCTGAGCCACTCCGCTCCACCCCACGCGCCGCAACCGCCGCTAGGGCTTGCCTGCTCCCACGCGCATCTCATCTGCGCGCCCACGGCCAGTGCCGCTCACGCCATCGCGCTGCACAGCTCCTCCTCCTTTCTGTGCGCCAACACGCCTCCACTCGCCCGCGCACACGCGCTTGCTTGCGCCACCAGAGCCTGCTTCTGAGCCGCGCCAACCCTGCTGCCACTCGCCTGGGGACCGTCCGAGTCCGCCGCTGCTCACCGCGCGCATCCAACCCGTCAGCGCCTAGCCGGCCTTGCTCCGCTCCTGCACCACCGCCTACGTGCCGCGACCTGGTGCCGCGCCGCCAACGCCGCTCGGCCCTGCACACCGGCTCGCACCCGCGGCGCACGCCTGCCCCGCTCAGCCTCCGGCTGCGCGCCGCGCGCTGCAGCTGCGCCGCCCGCACATCCGCTCGGCCGCCTGCTCTCGCGCGCCGGCTACCGCAGCCGCCAGCCGCGCCGTCCCTCCTCCGTCTGGGCCGCCGCGCTCTGCTGCCTCGCCCCCACCCGGGCCTGCCTGCGCCGCGCGCCTGGCCCAGCGCCGGCCGCTCGCCTCCGCCTGCCGCGGCCCGCGCGCCTGGGCCCCCTCCACGCCTGCGCTGGCCACCACACCGCCAGCCGTCGCCTGCCCGCCTGGAGCCGCCGCCAGCGCCCGCCCGGGCCCGCCGCTCCGCGCGCCTGCGCTGGCTCGCCCGGCCGCTGGCTGAGCCGCGCGCGCCACCAGCCCGCGCGGCCGCCTGCCGCTGCTGGGCCGCCCAGCACCACTGCCTCCAGCGCCTGGGCTGCCGCCTGCCCTGTGCCAGCCCAAACGCCCTGCGTGCTGCGTGAGGAAGGGAAACAGAGAGAGAGAGAGGTACCGCCAGAACAAAAACACCAGGAGAAGATAAGACCGATAGAGAGAGGAAAAAAAAACAGAGAAGAAGGTGGATTGGAATTCCCCAAGGACTTATACATAATTTCAGAAAATTATAGGGACCTTTCTGTAAAACAAAATTTCCCGTTGATTTAAAACCCTAATGAAGAAATGCCCAAAACGAAAGTTGGAGAGTTTTTCAAACTCTACAACATTGCTTTAGGGCCCAAGTTCAAAAACTCAAAATTTATATTTTTATACGTGAAGTTTTGAATAAAAGTTGGATTTGTACTGTGTTTGTCCTAAAGAATGAAATTTTATAAAATTCAGGACCTAAATGCAAGCATTTATGACATGTCATAATGACGGGATAGAATCGTCATAATGATTGGATAGACATGTCATGATGACTTGCACTTTTTACACTTTAGCCCTGAGTAAATTTAAAAGTTACTTTTGTCAATCAAACATTTGCATAAAAGAACTTACACTTTTATAAAAATTACACAAACACCCTTATTTTTACCACTTTACCCAAAATTTGTTTATACACTTCAACATATACATTTCCAATGAAACTTTTGGATATATATTTTTTTACAAGACATAAGGTAAGAAAAATATATTTCACTTATTTTGAAATTACTCTTCTCCAAATGCATTTTGCAAAAACAACCCTAGGTTTTTCTGTAATTACAAAAATCCCCTTTTATTTGCACTTTAAATTTTCAAAAACTTCACATAAACACACATAAACTTTATACAAACAAACACATATTTCACACTAACAAAATATATGTCTAGTTTACAAATACATGATCTGTCACATAAACCAACTCGATGCATCTCTGGGATTTAACTTGCTACCAGGAAGACTGTACAAAGCTTGGCCGAAGCTGCTACATCTGATTCGTCTCCCACTCTGATCTGGAAAGGAATTATCAGCCAGAATAGGGAATTTGGTATGTGGTTCTGAAAATACAAGTGACCCCATAACTGAATGAACCACCAGGGACCGCCGGTTCTGAGTTTCTTTTGGGAGAGCAGGCTTGAGGACATCAAGTGAAGATACCTATAGACCTCTCTTAGGAACAATTTGCCAAGGCCAATAGTATCACTTTTGGCCAGCTGATATGCTAAAGAGAGATAGTTTTTGGTTGGGGCAAGGGAAGGACCACAAAATATGAAGTGTTCCAACCAGAGATTCAAGAAGGTCGTATGTTCTTTTTCAGTTACAGGGCCTTTGGTTTTGACATGCTGATTCAAATAGGCACCCTAGTTTGTGCACTCTGTTTTGGAAGAAAGCTTGTATGAGACCTTAGACAGTCTGTAAGCAGAAGGGCTAGATGATGAATGTCTAAGCCGGTGATCATCACCACATCCAGGAGGGTGGAGTCACTGGGCCATGGCCAAACAAAAAGCAGTTCAGGGCATCAAACCAAAAATAGCTGATGGTTTTCATAAGGTTTTCATTCTTCTCGAGAGGAGACAATGATAGAGACAGAGCATCGGCTATCCCTATTGTTTCCCATGTGGATTGGTAGGCTTTTGCTACTCTGTTATACCAGGAAACCCAGCCCTCGGGAGGATTTGGCTAGCCACGCAGGCTGTCGGTCCAGGAATCTTAATCTATATCTTGGCTTACAAATGGGATCCTGTTAGCCTCACAAGAAATCAAATCTACTAGACTCTCATAAGAACGAGGCCCAAGACAAAAGGAATTGGGGATCGAAGGATGCGGAAAAAGGATGTCTGAAACCTGAAGAATCGATAAAGCCAAATAACAGTAAAGGATCATTTAATGCTTAAGGTGTTCGAGTAATTACTCCATTAAATCAGCAAAGGTTGGAGTTTTACCTTCAGACCAAGGACGCCTGCATCGGCATTCGAGGGTTCTGCCATCTGAAGCTCCAATAGTGAGTCTTGAGTTCGCGTTCTGTGGCTTTGATCTGGATTTTGCGATTGAATTTATGAGCGGGAGTTTTTGGAACGCAACTTGGATTCGGGGAACCTATGTAGATCTGTTTCGGGAAAGTTCCGGATTTAAGCAGAAGATGAAATTGGTTCAAGGATCAACTTAGATCCGGATTGGCATTTTGAGGAAAGGAACCGATGCGTTGCCATCAGCTCCCGGTGAATCGGCTTCTCAACATTTGTTGACTAAACATAAGATTTCCTTCATAGGGAAGAGCATTACAAAAGGGGAGCCGATTGCTCCTATAGCCGATCTATCGGCTCTGTACATGGTGGTCGTTGCTAATCCTACGAACTACCACCAGTAAGTGCCTGAGACCTTGCGGTGCTTGATCAGAGGGGCCGCGCTGGTGTCGCTGTTGTCGCTACCGTCGTCTCTGCCACTGTCACTGCTGTAGCCAATGCGGCCATCAGTTTCTTCGTCATCCTCTGACAACCCGCCACGTAGGAAGCCTCCTGCTGTCGAGTCTTTCCTCGGTCGATGTGTCGTCGATTTCTTCCTCCGAGGAGGAGAAATCCCCTCCCAAGACATGTCGTCGTCGTCATCTTTATCCAGTTCCCCGCCAAGGAGGAGCTGGAGATCTTCACCGTCAGTCCGGGATTCATCATCCTCTGACCAGGTCCGGAAATCCCACTCTTCTGCATCCCAATGCAGAGGAGCGCTGGCCTCATACGCGGCTATGGGATCAAACTCCGGAGTCACCTCTTGAGTTGTCTCGGATTCAATGGAGATGACAGAGGAAGCAGAGGATGAGGAAGCCATTGCGGGAGAAAGAGGGGCGTACTGGTGCAGTTGCTATCGGCTCGAGGAAGAAGACGAATGAACAAGTTTCCAGGTCGAGTTTATAAAGGCAGGAACATGATATGGATCGGCACCATGATGATTTCCAAGAAGTTAGATGCAGAGTAGTCACATCCTGTGGAAGTGGAAGTGCCACGCATGTACAGATTTTGGAAGTCGAAGAGGCGAGGTGACGGAAATAAAAAAATGGTTTCAGAATTATGATTGCCAAAACCAAGGGGGCATGTGTTATCGCCATAATTTGGCTGGGCTAGAAGGTGGGCCGCGAGCAAGATGGGCTCAAAGGATAATTGTAATGGGCTTGCGAATCGGCTCCTGCGCGAGCGGTTTAAGACCAGGATTGGCCGTATATCTAGATAGGTGTATGCGTTTAAATTAGTTTAGATATAGATAATCAGGATTCGTCAGTCAGGATTAGTTAGGAAAGGCAAGTCTCCGGACTATAAATATGTACCCTAGACTATGAATAAAAGGACAAACAACATCCATCACAAACAACTCTCGGTGCATCGCCACCCCTGTTCTAGGGTTCTCTCCAGGTAAGTGCTATGCGGCCCCGATCACGCCTCGCATGATCGGGGCAGCATTGTACCCATCTATTATCTTTGTGTTTCTCATGCTGAAGTGTTGTTGATGGCAAGTAATACTAGTTATCTTAACATTTATAGGGATGCATCGGCTTTTCATACTGTATCCGTGCATTGTTCATCACCTGTAAATGTTTAGCCATCCTCGTGCTCGATCCTGGGTGTAAGGGCAACATCATGCTCTGTTTTGATTAGAAGATCCAATCTG
Organism: Panicum hallii; assembly: GCF_002211085.1. Lineage (NCBI taxonomy): Eukaryota > Viridiplantae > Streptophyta > Magnoliopsida > Poales > Poaceae > Panicum > Panicum hallii. Next base: position 14,953,327 of record NC_038049.1, read on the forward strand.
TTATGGTTAGTCTTTGTTCATCAAAGATTTGGCTTAATATCCGCATGGTTAGGCCCTTCAAACGAGTTGAATGTTCCAGCAATATGTTTGATGCTTTACATTGATCTAACGAGGGATTGTTCCGGGAATCGGCTTTCTGTTGGTTTTTAGGCCTCTGTTTAGGTTGCTATTCTGTTGTCTTTCGTATTTGTTAGGCTTAACTACGCATGGGATGTTCCGGTCATGTGGTGAAAGCTTTAACCGTCGTAGATTGAATCAGCTTGTTGATTATAGAGCAAGTTTATATTAGTATCAGGTATATGCACTTTGTTTAGATATACAGATCCGATCTGATACTGGGAGACAATTGGCTCTTTACAGCCGATAACAGGGATCACCTGATGAGCCGATCATGGCTCGGACTAATGTTTGAACGTGTCTGTGCATGCAAGAGACTAATTGAAATTACATCTACATCTTCCTGATCAGGTATAGGTCAGGTGGCACGCGTAGCAAACCCAAACGCCAGGTCGTGTACCAGATCCTGGGCCGTTGACCGAGGGACCGGGGCCCACGAGCAGTCCCGGGAGCCTCCTGGCTCCTTGTGTTGCCTATCGCTGCTCGCCGGTGGGTTTCGACCGACAACACCTCCATTATTTTTTGGATGTGGCTGAGGCAAACAAGTGGAATGGTTTCATATGCTGACCGTGCATCCATTACCATAATAAGAAGGATTACTCCTCTTCAAGGACCCTTCACAGCCATATTTTAGTAATAGTTTCATGTCCAATTACATTTGTTGGACTAGTCATGGAGAAAAAGGGGTTATAATGGAGGATAATGAAGAAGTTTTTGTTGGCAACTTTCCTGACCACACTGGATTCAGTGCCTTTGATGATGCTGTTGCAATGGAAGAGCCTGAAGGAGAGGCGGCAGATGATGATCCCACAGACGATCTTGGGCAGACACTGCACGATGTGCGTGAAGCTTGTGAAAGTGAGAATGAGAGTATGAAGTTCTAGAAGATGTTAGCGGATCACCACAAGTTGTTATACCCAGGATGCGCAGATGCCTTGAAGAAGCTTGGCATCAATCTGGAGTTGCTACAATGGAAGACAATGCATGGTTTATACGACAAGGGATTTTGTGACAGTTCATATATTTGTAATGCTAGACATATATTTGTTAGTGTGAAGTATGTGCTTGTGAGTGTAAAGTTTGTGTGTGTTTGTGTGAAGCTTTTGAAAATTTAAAGTGCAAGTAAAAAGGGTATTTTTGTAATTATGGAAAAACCTAGGGTTGTTTTGCAAAATGTAATGGGATAGGAGTTAACTTCAAAATAAGTGAAGGGTAGTTTTGCAAATATATTTTTCTTACTTTATGTCTTGTAAAAATATTTATTTATTTATCCAAAAGTTTCATTTGAAATGTGTATGTTGAAGTGTGTAAAAATTTTGGGTAAAATGGTGAAAATAAGGGTATTTGTGTAAATTTTATAAAAGTATAAGTCTTTTTATGCAAGTATTTGATTTACAAAAGTAACTTTAAAATTACTCAAGACTAAAGTGTAAAAGGTGCAAGTCATCATGACATGTCTATCCAACCATTATGACGAGTCTATCCCATCATCATGACGTGTCATAAATTCTTGCATTTAGGTCCTAAATGTTATAAAATTTCACTCTTTAAGACAAAAGTAATTCAAATCCAATCTTTGTTCAAAATTTCACGTATAAAGATGCAAGTTTTGACTTTTTGAACTTGGGCCCTAAAGCAATGTTGTAGAGTTTGAAAAACTCTCCAACTTTCGTTTTGGGCATTTCTTAATTAGGGTTTTAAATCAATGGGAAATTTTTCGTTACAAACAGGTCCTTGCAGTTCTCTGATTTTACGTATAAGCCCTTGGAGAATTCCATCTGTCCTTCTTCTCTCCTCTTCCTTATCTTGGCGTCTCCCTTCTTTTTCTTTCCCCCACCGGCAGCAGCTCTAGCAAAATCTCTCTTTTCCCCCTCCCTCTCTCTTCCCTCCACTAGTACAGGGCGCTCGAGCGGATCCAGGGCGGCGGCGCAGCGCGCTGGGCGAGCAGCCCCGGGCCACGCGAGGCGCGGGCGCAAGCGCGGGCTGGCAGCCAGGCGCGCGGCGCAGGGCGGCGGTTCGGGCTGCGGGGGCTGGTGACGGCACAGGAGCGGCCCGAGCGAGCGGCTGGCGGCGCAGGCGGCTCGGCGCGCAGGCGGGCGGAGCGCGCGCGGGAGGCGCTGGAGGTGCGGCTGGCGGCACGCGCACGAGCGGCTCGGCTGGCGCTGGCGTGCGGGCGCTCGGCAAGCGGCTGCGGCTAGCGAGCGGGAGCGGCGCGGCAATGGCGCGCTGGGCGAGCGGGGGATGGCTCGGGCGGCTCGGCCGGAGCAGGAGCAGCTCGGGTGGCGCGCGGGCACGCGGCAGCAGGCGCTGGTGCAGCAGGCAGTTGCAGCACGTGGAAGCCGGAGCGGCGGCGCGCAGCGCATGCGGGCCCAGGAGCAGGGTGCTGGCAGCGGGATGGAACAGACGTGGCGCGAGCGGGAGCTGGGCACACGGCCCCAGGCGGCGTGAACATGGGCGCGGCTCCAAGCGGCGTGGAGCGAGGCGTCGGGTGGCCGTGCAGACGCGCATGTGCAGGCAGCGCGTGCGCGGTGGAGTAGCTACGCGGGCAGGGCGGCCCCGAACGGCTGGCGGAGCGCGCAGGAACGTGTGCGGTAGCATGGCGGCACACGGGCGACACAGGGGCAGGAGCTGCGCGCGATGGTGTGCGCAAGAGCAGGCAGCGAGGCCGTGCATGTGGGGACCAAGCGGTGGTTGATGACCAGGCGCGCGTAGGAGGAGTTGTGGTGGAAAGCTTCTGCGCGAGATGCGGGAACGCGATGGCCGTATCGAGGACGCAGCTAAGATGTTCGATGAAATGCCGATGCGCATGGTACCGAAGAACGCGAGGGTTCTGCTGTTGGACGAGGCGTCAAGGGTGCAGGACACCGTCGGGCGGATGTTGCAACGGCGTGCAAGGGGAACACGAGCGGTGCGGGAGGAGCTGCAGTACGGCGGCTGCGAACGAATTCGCACGGGAGCAGCGGGACCGCGCGTGGAAGAGGTCGAAGGCGGTTGAGGAGAAAGTAGTGGACGAGATCAGGCGGCGCTGCGAACTATTCATGGAGGATTTGGAGGTGGCCTGGTGCAAGCAGACCATGGCCCTCGCGGAGGCAGAGAGGGCGAGTGTGGCGCGGCGAAGCGAAAGCAAAGGTCCGGACGGATTTGGATTAACGCGTCCGCGGATGCGAGCGAGAGTGTTCTACCGGTGGCCGGCTCGGCTCGATTCCGCAGGCGTGAGCGCGTGCAAGACAACAGGCCACGCGCGAGCAGGTCAAGAGCCAAGGGTACGTGAGCAGAGGAAGTTCAACCCGTGAGCAGGAAAACCCTGAGGTTCGCGGAGGAGTCGGCTTAGCGAACCAATCCGGCTCTATCGTCTCGTCCCATGGTCCACGACATCCAACAGTTCTTACCCCTCGTGGATCGCTCAACCGCTATCACCACGAATCACCACGGAGACTACTCCTTCGGCCATCTTCCACCCACTGCAACCCTTCCCGGCAAACTTCTTCATCATCCACGGAATCTCGTCACCGTCGAGCTCATCTTATCGCCGATCCTGTTCACTGCGGGACTTCACTTTCCGTCTGTTCTTCTCCACAACCAAGGTTTGCCCTGACCTACTGAATCTTTCTAATGCCGGCAATCCCTTTGCCAGAATATCGTCGTTATCTTCCTATTCTCTGTTTTCCCCGACCAGGGACTTAATTGCTTCGATTTAGAAAGTTCTAGGGTGTTTTCTGTAAAATTTCTAGAGCTTTCTTATTTCAAATCAGTGAACTTCTGCATTTCATAGAATTTCATAAGAAGTTCATAAAAATACAAAATCAGTTTTGTTTGAATCCTTAGGTCAAAATCTACAAGTTTTATGTTGTGATCTTGAGTTGAAAGTCTTTGATTTGTAGTCTAGGTTAAATATTAAGGAATGAATGCTTTAATTGTACCTTATGTTATATGCATGTGTTGTAGCGGAAATATAGATCATAGGATGTGTGTTTCAAGTAGAGATGTGTGATATTTAGTTAATCCTTCACATGAGTGCTCAGGTCCCTACCATCAAGACATTGTCCTCGTCTTGATTGCTGTTTCCTTAAGGCACTTTTGTATAAAGATCCTTGTTAGTCTGTGTGTATCTGCTGCGTAGCTTATACATCTCTACAGCTATGCTTCAGCGTCGGCTATCAGCTCAGGCGCTAAGCATCCATTTCCTTTGAGTCTATGATGTTCCTGTGTAACAGCTGTCAGTCGATGCTTCTACCATCGGCTGGTTAGCTGATACGGTTGTTACCTTTCTAGTATCGGCTACTGACAATACAGTTCTTTGGTTCTGTCCTACATCGGCTGCACATAGTCGATGTATCGGAGATGCACACACAATCTTAGGATTCTTGCTATCGGCCGATCCAAGCCGATTCTAGTTGTTTTCCATATCGGTTATGGCCGATCAATCCATAGTTTTTCCATCCTTATCCACACACTTTTATTAGCCGATTTATCGAGTGAGAGATCGGCTATATATCTATCGGTCACATACCCTCAACCACACTCCAATCGGCTGTACGTCACTCAATTGTTGTGCTGATGTAATCGAGCTGACACAACCACACCTAGTTACAACTGCTTTCGGAATCACCTCTCTGTTAAAGTAATCGATGCTTTCATCGATTAATTAGGAATTCGATGCACCTATCAAATCAGCTACATAGGCCAAAGTACACAACCCTAGATCAGCAAGATAGCACAGTAGACACACCTCTGTTAGGCACGACCAAAGCATATCTATCGGCTAAACCTCTGTTGTCCCAATCGGCTCTGTCGTAATCTTCAACAAATAGCCGATTCTAATTAGTTGTTCCTCCTAAAGCTCTACCCAAGTTCGTCTCTAATCTTTTTAATTGTTATATGAGTGGTATGTTAAATGAGTGTTGGATTGCAACTTTATTTTGAAGTAAGATAGTTTTATGTGCACACTTTGAATGTAATATTGCATTGCATGTAGATACGACTACTTCAGCAACGATACCTAAGAGATCTTCCACAAGTCTGCAGAAGATGTTTCTGAAGACCAAATGAACGTCACCAAAGGATTATCCAAAGCCCCGAACCAAAGTTCGGAAGATGATAATACTAACATCACTGACTTCAGCCCCACCAGTAAAGGCAAGCCCCGGACATAAACCCTACTTTATTTACACTGCAACCTATGTTATTTATATCTATCGTGCATTATGTTCTTAGGAATTGCTTGAAACCCTAGATGCATAAATCCTAGGAACCAATGTACTGTACCGGAGGCCTTACCGTATAGATGCTCTGCTAATAGGGCCGGTAGAAGTCGGGTGATTTCCTGTCACTCGCGCGATATAGGAGTTGTAATGTTGACATTCCTGTTACCACTATAAGGATGACGGACGGGGTTATGTGCAGTATCATGATTGGGATGATACCCTGTCTGTGTTGTTGAATTTTGATAAGGTCGCAGGGTGTGGTGATCGGGGTTAAGCGTTTGAAAGTACTAACCACATGCCGTGAGTTATGGGTAAGCGGCAAGCCTAGTAATCAATCGGCCCGAGGAGTGGACATACCTCCCACCACATGTATTTGGTTCTTTTGGTTACTTGGTTCGACGTGTGGGAATACGTGTTGCAAGGGCAACTAGGAATACGGGTTTTGTAGTTGCGCTACAGACGTATGTCCTGCACTTTGGTAGTGCGTATGGTCCTGCAGTCGCTTGTGGTGGACCTGTCCACGAGTCGGAATGAAAGGTAAACGGTTGCTTCGGAATGACCCTTTGGTGTTCCAAGCGTGTGAGTTAGGTTTACCTTGCAAGGTTTAAAATTCGATTCAGAATCGTCCGCTTCTCATGAAGATTGAGACTGCTTGATCCCTTTATCACACAGAGCAACTATATGATGACTAATGCTGATGGTTGATATAAAGAGCTCTACCTTGCTTGAGTAGATATAGGTGCTTATCTAGAATGGATAATCAACTAGAACCTGAAAGCTAAAAGTTGAAATTAAGGATCTACTTTTGTTGCTTTTCAGCTGAAACTAAACCCAGAACCCTTACAAGCTTTCATAAGTCTAGTTACATGGCTAAGTATACCATGAGACGGGTAAGCCTTGCTGAGTATTAGTATACTCAGTCTTGCTAGTTATATGTTTTTCAGGTAAAGCCTTTGAAGACCCTACTCTTCCCTTGCCTTAGCCCTGTGCTCTTCCAGATGATTGGTCCGTGGAATGGGATCCGTCCCCGGCCAATGTTGATGATATCGAGTGATGTTGTGCTCGGGCTTAGCATGACATCCGTCTTGACGACGTGTTGTAAACATCGTGTATTTTTTTCCGCTGCTAAAAACCATAACTTTATCAGTTTGTAATAATTTCTCTAAGTTGGAAACCTTGTACTTCTTTTGGAAACTCTTGTAATGTAATTCGCTATGATGTAAAATGTGATGGTGATTGTATCTCTGGACTCACCTTCGTGTGAGGTAAGCTTATTTAATCCTGTGTATTGGTGGTTTATCGGGACGTTACCCGACAGGCCAAGGGATTATACCGTTTGAAGCACGTCGGAGCCCTCGGGAGTGGACTCGCGTACTTGAGCCGATATAATTCAGGTTGGTTCTGCCACAGATTTGGTGAATTACTGAAACTTTTCAAAAAATGCTTCCTAAGGCTAACAAGTTGCCTACCACAACATATGAAGCAAAACAACTTGTTTGCCCTCTAGATTTGGAGGTACAGAAGATACATGCACATCCTAATGATTGTATCCTGTACCGCAGTGATGAGTATGAGAATTTGGATGCATGCCCCTTATGCGGCGCATTGAGGTATAACATCAGGAGAGACGACCCTAGAGAAGTCGAGGGGGAGCATCCTAGTAAGAGAGTACCTGCCAAGGTCATGTGGTACTTTGCTACGGTACCACGTTTGAAGCGTCTGCTTAGGAATAAAGATCATGCTAAGTTGATGCAATGGCACAAAGAAGAACGAAAGAAAGACACAATATTGAGACACCCAGCTGATGGATCCCTGTGGAGAAAAATAGATAGAACTTACCCAGACTTTGCACTGGATGCGAGGAACATAAGGTTCGCTTTGAGTACGGATGACATGAATCGTTTCAGTGAAATGAGCAGTAGCCACAACACTTGGCTTGTGACTCTATGTATATACAATCTCCCACCATGGCTCCGCATTGTGACACCCTAGGTGTCTAAGAGACTAAACAAAGATTTGTAACATGAAATCAGGCGTAAAGAGCAAGAAAAATATAAAACAGCCTATCAAAATCTTCCTTTCAAGCAAATGAATATGTGTATATGTATATATGCATATACATGTGAACTCTTGCAAACAAACCCTTGAAAAGTCTAGTTGAACTCAAGGTTGATCATAATTGACTCTAAACATTTAATGGCACATATGTCATAACAAGAGCAACAAAAGTCTAGTTGAACTCAAGGGCTAACATTGCAAAAATTTACATGAAATGATGTGTCATTCAAATACTTGTTTTTGGAATTTCAAAATAACTTTTTATACATTGCTCAAATGAATATAGTCATAAAAGAGAAAATGTATATCTTGAAATGTTGGAAAAATTTGGTATTCAGATGTTGTTGTTTTGACCTTGGGAAGAATGAGTTTTAGCTCTTTTTTCACCCAGACCCCTGCTGTTTTTGCTTCCTGCACACATATGCCATATCCCATCGCCGGCAGGCCGGCTGGCCGGCGCACCATGGTGCAGCGGAGCCCACCCGGCCATATGGACCTCCTGCACCCTTGAAATCTTCCACGGACCCTCAAAATCTCGCTATTCCCCCTTAGGAAGCCTCCACGCAGCGACTTTCTTCTGCCGCGGGCGCCACGGCGAGCCCCCGCCGGTGCCAGCAAGGCAGCTGTGCCCCCAGTTTTGCCCCTTGGTCGGGCCTTCCCCAGCGGCTCGAGCCGAGGCCACCATTCTCCCCCTCGCGCCTATAAAAGCCCCACCAGAGGCCCATGAGCTCGACGCCCCAACACCAACTCCGGTGAGCAGTCACTCGCACGTGGACGCACCACTCCACCCCCACATTGTCCAAACCAACCCTCCCACCACCTTCTCCACCTCATACCGAAGCTGAACAGCCGGTCCCCGTGCCCTCTTCCTCAACAGACCGCCTCCACCACCATCTGCACCCGCCGCCATCTCTATGCCACTGCGGGCAAGCCGCCTCGGTCCACCCCTTCCCCACCCAAGGCCTCAAACAGGTGCGGTTTGTTCCCCTCTTGCCTCTCCCACCTGAATTTGGCCGCCAGTCGCCGTTCCCCTGTGCAAAGGACCCATTTGCTTCGATTTCAATCTTTCCGATAAGATTTCTGTAAAATCTTAGGGACTCATTTTTAAACCTGAAACTAGAACTTTGAAAACCAATATATTAACTTTGAAGATGCAAAAAAACTCACAGAAAAATCCTAAGAACACAAACTAAGATGTTCTGGACTCCTAGTTAAGATCTACAACTTGGTAAAAGGATCTTGAACTGTTTCCACATTTTTTTAGCTGTAGAGTTAAATCAAGCTTAAATGTCTTTTTTTTTGTTCCAAGAGTTTCAAGAAAGAACTGCTCTTGAGTTTTGGATGGTAGCTTCAGTGCTAAGAGCGTAGTCTTTCATAAAAATTTCATGCACTAAATCCAAAAACAGCTAGTTGTTTCGAGTACTTTTGTTATATGCTAGATCCAGTTTAAACTAAAATTTTAATCTCTGATTCTTGCATAGGAAAAATCTTCAAAATTTACAATAAACTACTCATGCAAGTAAGTTTGTTCAGTAAAAAGTTGAGCATCGGTTCTTGCATGGTTTGTTCTGTACAAATAGATCTTAATCCTAGCACTAGCTATTAAATGAATTTTTCATGATTAACCTGCTGAATAAAACTTTTACAATGAGTTTGTACTTAAGTAATAAGCTCTGCATAAAAATCTCAACCTAGAAACTACCTCTATGAGTAGTTTTGCACGAGCTCTGCATAAAAATCTCAACCCAGAAACTACCTCTACGAATAGTTTTGGTTAACCAATGCTTACCGTTAAAAATGGCCATATGACATGACAAAACCACTCACTCATTTAATGAAGTCAGTTAATCTAGATAAATACACAATAAATGACTGCCCAAGGATAAAAAAATGAAGTACTCGACTACTTAACGAGTTTTGTTGAATGACTATTAATTATATCTTGTATTAGCAAAACCACTCATATTTGTGCATTCATATAGAATCGACTACTCTCGCCGACGAGATTTACGATCGGGTGCCTAGGTCCAAGAGTGAGCAGCGTGAAGCTCAAGTTAATCTAACTGAAGTTGCTAAAGACCCGAACCAACATTCGGAAGAACTCTCGACTAGTTTTGCTCAAGAGGCAAGCCCCAATGCATAATCCCAGTTTTCCAATTTATGCAACTGTTGTTCCTTTATGCTGTGCATCTAAGTTCATAGGAATTTATTGGAACCTTAGCTGCATGATCCTAGGCACCAATATAATAAATACTAGAACAAAAAGTTTGAGTAGTTGCTCTGCTAATAGGTATGGTAAAAGTCGAGTGGTTTCTTGCCACTCGCGAGAATTAGAGGAGTTGAATGTTTTACCGCATACTGCAACTATAAGGTCGACGGGCGGGGCTGTGGTACAATGCTCATGGTTGAGGCCTTGTCTGAGTAGAGAAAAATGCTAAGGCCGCAGTGTGTGGTTGCAGTGGTTAAGCGTTTGAATGTACTAACCACATGTCAAAAATATAGTACTCGATAAGCTTAAGTACCTGATTGGCCTAGCAAGTGGACTTTACTTTCACCCTACTTGAATGAAGTTTAGATGGGTATACACATGCGAGTGCAGAGCGTGGCTCTGTAGTCAGGGAGGGTGACCCTAACCCACAACCCGGAAAGAAAGGGGAAAAGTTGCTTGGGGTGACCCTTCGGTACTCCAAGCGTGTGTTGGGTTTGCCTTGCAAGGTTAAGAAATTTGATTCAAATCATTCGTTTCTCGCGGTAATTGAGACTACTTAATACTCTTGCCACATAGAGTAACAAGAGGAACTATGGCCATGATGAAACTTGTTGGATGCTTAAATGTTTTCCACCATGTTTTCTTAGAGATAGATGCTCACTTTGACTGGTTATATGAACTAGAATATTGAAAGATAAAATATGAAGTTAAGGACTTACTCTTTACTGCTTTTCAGCAAAAAGAAACCCTGGAACCTTAGAGCCATGCATGCTTAGTAGTTGGTATTTACATACCACTAGTCGGGTAAGCCTTACTGAGTATTAGTATACTTAGCCTTGCTTGTGGGTATGTTTTCAGGTGTATCTTCTTTAGATATGATAGCTGGTTTGTCTTGGCTGAGTACTTTGCCGACTGGTTGGACCGTGGAGTGGGATCCATCCCCGACCAACAATGACTCTGCCGAGTGATACCATGTATGGGCTTCATCATGGTGTCCGAATTGATGATACATGATTGTGTTTTCTTTTCGCTGCTACTTAAACTCTGAATAAAGTTTCTATGTTTGAAATTTAAAGTACTCGGTTGATGATCTCGGTTTGTAATAAATAATATCAGACTTGTGAGATAAAAGTTGTGGAATGTTGTAATCTCTGGACTTGTCTTCGTGCGAGTTAAGTGTACGCTTTGTTTTGATCGAAATATTAAGTGGTCGCATCGGGATTTACCCAACAGACTGTCGGATTACTCCGTTTGAAGTGCATGGTAGCCAGTTCATCTTTATGGATGATGGTTAGTGCACTTGAGCTGGGTTAATTCGGGCGGTTCTGCCACATGCATGAAGCGAAAATTCATCATGATGCCGGCGCTTATCCTGGGCCCAAAGCAACCTGGTAACGACATTGATGTATACCTAAGACCATTGGTCGAAGAACTATTATTGTTGTGGCACGAAGAAGGTGTACAGATGTGGGATGAATATCGATAGAAGAACTTTAACCTACGAGCCTTGTTATTCGTAACCATCAATGACTGGCCTGCTCTTAGTAACCTGTCAGGACAAACAAACAAGGGATATAGAGCCTGCACAAACTTCTTAGATGAAACTGATAGTGTATACTTGACTCACTGCAAAATGGTTGTATACAGGGGTCATCATCAGTTTCTCCCCATCAGACATCAGTTATGAAGGAGAGGCAAGCATTTCAAAGGGCAAGCAGACCACCGTACAAAGCCGATGCATCGAAGTGGTACGCAAGTCTTTGATAAAACCTGTCAGGACAAACAAACAAGGGATATAGAGCCTGCACACACTTCTTAGATGAAACTGATAGTGTATACTTGACTCACTGCAAAATGGTCGTATACAGGGGTCATCATCGGTTTCTCCCCATCAAACATCAGTTATGAAGGAGAGGCAAGCAGACCACCGTACAAAGCCGATGCATCGAAGTGGTACGCAAGTCTTTGATATGGTAAAGGATATAGAAGTAGTATTTGGCAAAGGACCTGGTAGCCAACCTGTTCTGAGCAAAATCAAACTGATGCCCATGTGGAAGAAAAAGTCTATTTTTTGGGAGCTATCATATTGGGAAGTCTTCGATGTTCGTAATTCAATTGATCTGATGCACATCATGAAGAATGTTTGCGTCTACCTGATAGGATTCCTAGTAGTGTATAGGAAGATAAAAAGATACACTAGAAGCACAGTAGGAATTGCAACATATGGAAGAACGAGATGACCTACATCCAAAACTGAGAGAAAATAGACGACACTACTTAAGTCCTGCTAGCTATACTCTTAACAAAGAAGAGAAAGAAAGCATGTTTGAATGCTTGAGCAGTATCATGGTCCTATCTGGATACTCCTCGAACATAAAAGGAATCCTGAATATGCCAGAGAAGAAATAAACAAACCTAGAGTCTCATGATTGTCACGTGCTTATGACTCAACTTCTTCCGGTTTTGTTGCGTGGGATTCTGACTGAGAACGTTTGATTAACAATCGTAAAGCTATGTGCTTTCCTCAACGCAATTTCTTAGAAGGTAATTGATCCGGACAATCTTATAAAGCTACAGAACGATGTGGTACAATGTCTAGTTGGTTTGAGTTGATATCTCCACCATTATTCTTCAACATTATGACACATATCCTGGTTCACCTTGTCAATGAGATTGATATTCTTGAACCTGTATTTCTACACAATATGTTCCCTTTTGAAAGGTTCATAGCCATACTAAAGAAATATGTTCATTATCATGCTCGTCCTGAAGCAAGCATAGCCAGTGGCTATGGAACAGAGGAGGTCATTGAGTTTTATGTTGACTTTATTGATGACCTTAAACCGATTAGGGTTCCTAAATCATGGTATAAGAGGACAATACATGGAAAGGGCACACTAGGAAAGAAAGCATATATCTGTGCGGATGATTTCTTATTCAAAAAAGCACATTACACGGTTCTTCAACAATCCTCCTTGCTGGATCCGTACATCGAGGAACATAAGAAGATTTTGCGCTCCGAATTCCTAGAGAAGTCTGAGGCCTAGATTACACGTCGACACATGGATTCTTTCGCCAGTTGGTTGTGGAAGCATCTAATGCTTAACATGGATATACTAGAATAGTTGGCGTGGTTGGCTAGGGGACCATCACAGAGTATCCTAACATTTCAAGGGTACGAGATAAATGGGAACACATTTTACACCAGAGCCCAAGATAAAAAGAGCACCAACCAAAATAGTGGTATCTGTATGGATGCCACAGACAACAACAGTAAAAAGGAGACATATTATGGTTACATAGAGGAGGTATGGGAACTGGATTATGGACCCATTTTGAAGATACCTCTGTTTAGCTGCCAATAAGTGAAGCTAACTGGAGGAGGGGTAACAAAAGATCAATACGGAATTACAATAGTGGACCTCAACAATCTTGGGTATAGAGACGAGCCATTCTTCCTAGCCCAAAATGTTGCTCAGGTTTTCTACATGAAGGACATGTCCAGCAAGCCAAAGAAGGGGATAAACATGCAAACAGATGAGCCAAAGTGGCACATAGTTCTTTCAGGAAAAAGAAATATCATTGGAGTAGGGAACAAGAAAAACCTCTCGGAGGATTATAATAAGTTTGTTGAGATTCCTCCTTTCACGGTGAATGCTGATCCATGCATCCTGTTAGCCAATGAGGATGCTCCATACTTGCGCCCAGGACTAAAGGTGGGCCGAAATTTCCTATGGCCCGCCAAAATTTCCCTTTAGTCCCGGATGGCGCCACGACCCAGGACTAAAGAACCTTTGGTCCTGGTTGGTTGCTACACCTAGGACTAAAGGGTTGATCTTTAGTCCTGGTTCTAGCCAACACCCAGGACTAGCCAACACCCGGGACTAAAGGTTCTTAATTTTCGAGTCGTAGCTACATCCGGGACTAAAGGTCACCCCCCTATATATCCCGGCCTCCCCTTCTCCCTTCTCCATTCTCGATCTTGGCCGCCGCCGTCTCTACGTCCGCCGCGCCGGTGCCTCCGCCTCCTCCTCTACCTTTGTGCATGTCCATACCACTGCCTCCGCCTCCTCCTCCTCGCCGCAGGGCTCCGCCAGCGCTGCCGCCCGTGCCTCCGCCAGCGCCTCCTCTGCACCACCGCCCTAGCGCCCCCCCGACCTCCTCTGTTGGCGTCCCCCGTGCCCGAGCGCCCGCGTGGCCGACTCGCTGTCCCTCTGCACCCTGCACGGCGGCGCTCCCTGGCCCTCTCGCCCCGTCATTTTGACCGAAGCCAGCGCAGCGGCCGTCGATGATCCGATCTACCATGATGCATCCACGTGCGCACCGCCCCCCTAGCTTGAAAATTTAGTGACTAGACATAGCTCTTGAAAATTTCATGTATATTGCATAGTGACTTTAATGACTAGAAAAGTCTAGAAATTTGTATATTTACCTAGAAAAATTTCTAGAAAATTTGTATAGTGGCGTCATTGACTAGATTAAATTCTTGAAAATTTTATATATATTTACTTTAGTGTATATTTCTAGAAATTTTATGTATAAGTCATTAGAAATTGTATAGGGCTGATCTAGTATTATTTTACATAAGTAACCCTGAAGTCTATTGTTACTTACGTATAGGTCCTTAGAAATTGCATAGGGCTGATCCTTAGCGTTATTTTTCATAGCTAACCCTGAATTCTAAAATTACTTACGTATAAGTCCTTAGAAATTTTATAGGGCTGATCCTTAGCGTTATTTTACATAACTAACCCTGGAGAAGTCTATTGTTAATTATGTAGAAGTCCTTAGAAATTGTGTAGTTACCTAGTGTTAATTATTTTACACAAATTCTTGAATTTTTTATTTTTATTATATTACTAGTTAAGATGGACCCGAAAGAGGATGAAATTGGTAATCAGTTCCTAATGATCATGATTGCTGATGGTAATGTTGAAGAAGAAGAAGCCAATGCTGATGCTCATCATCATGTCGAAGAAGAAGAAGCCAGTGACGATGATGCCAGCAATACCAACATATACCTCAATATGTCCGCTGACGGGATTGAGCAATCCGATGATGGTGCTGGTCAACAAACCTCACATTTCATTCTTCTACATGTATATATGAAACAATATAGACAATGACTATTATTTAGCATGAATAATAATATGTCTTTTATTTGTGGCCCTCGGCATCGGAGAAGCGTAAAAGAGGCAAACGAGGCCCGACCAGAAAATTGAAAGGGCGATACATTATCATAGAGGTGGCACATGATGGCGAACCCATGACTCCTACCAATGCTGCAAGGAACTACATAAGAGAATATGGACGTCTTATGAGGGACCATATCCCGATCAGCTTTAGGTTGTGGAAATCTAATAATGCAAATGAGCAAATTGTAGCGGTGCCTCAAAGAGATAAGGAACAGCTTTGGCATGAATTAAAGAATAATTTCACACTTCCACCAGAGTCTGAAGAATTAGTTAAGGACTAGACCTTCAGGAAGATGGCCACACAATTTCAGACCTTCAAGAAGAATTTGGTTAAGGATTATATCAAGCAAGGGAAAACACCTTCATTTATACGAGCACTTGAAAAACAGAAGGACCACTAGGATGCATTTGTGGCATATAAGTGTTCGGAGCTTGGTATTCAGCGGGTGCAAAAGAACGAAGAAAATGCATCAAAAAAAATATCACCACACTATTGGGCAAGGTGGCAACAAGTTCCCAATCTGAAATGGGAGAAGATGGAGCAAGAGTTGCTTGCTAGAGGTATCACACCTGCGACCATCAGCTGGCCTGAACGTTCAAGTGAAAAAGAACCACGTAATTTCACAAGCGACCTTAGATTGAAGACAGACTTTCCAGTACGTACTGGATGCTGCATTGCACATTTCATTTGGTTTATTATGTATTAATATGGATTTGATGACTTCTTTTGTTTTAAAGTTTTTGAGGCAGGTACAGGGCAATAATTTATACGCCTACTATGTTTGCGAGAATATTCACACTCTTGTAGGTCCTTACAAGACATATACTTCTTGGGAAGCGGAAGTAAGTAATAAACAATATTTTTCAATGTTTCAACTAATTTTGAAAATTATCATAATTAATATTTTTCATTTTATATAGATCCATAGCATGCGGGATTAGCTCCTTCCACAAGAAAGAGTTTTGGCAATTTAAGAAGCCATGGAAGGATTTATTTATGAGCAAGTCATCAAACCAGATGGTGAATTCTAGTATGATGGACACATTCTTTGTTGCACTTTAGTGGTGAATCCCACGTGCTATGTATGTGTGTGTGTATATATATTAGTGGATTTCATACTCAGCTCGAACAAGCGCGTGTGTAGGAACGTATAGCAATACTATAAAATACTATATAATTTTGAATATGAAAATATAATTGAAACAAAAAGAAATGAATGGAAAGGAACATAGAAAAAATAAATAAAAAATCTTTAATCCCGGTTGGTGTTAACAACCGTGACTAAGGGGGTCCCTACCTCGCCGCGGCTAGAAACTTCTTTAGTCCTGGTTGGTATTGCCAACCAGGACTAAAGGGTTTCTTTGGTCCCGGTTGGAAAACCGGGACAACAGAGGTTTCCCAACCGGGAGTAATGAGCCTTCCTGTACTAGTGTAGGTCCAAGTGGTAGATAGGTTCATCCAACTCGTCATGAATATAATTTAGACCCTCACAAATTCCCTTAATTATTTTGAACCGCGTGTGCTAGTCAAGTTCATAAAAATTATCTACATTAATTAGCAAGCCAAAAGATTATTAATGAAATGAAAATATAAACAATTTTCTTTCAAGACATACCAAAAATGAAGCCGCATGGTACCAGAAAGATGTTTTTGGAGGCTCCCATTGTGCAAATACTCGAAGCAGAGAGCTATATGTGTTTCTTCAACAAACACCTTACTTCCATCAGGCATGATAAAAGGTTTTTTCTCTATTTCATAGCAATAGCAAAGAATCTGTACAACGTTTCGATGCTTAAGTTTTGTGAGGTTATAGAACTCATTTTGGAACTGCTTAAAGTCAAGGTTGACGTCATGACGAAGCTTCAGTTTTTTCACAGCAGCATCATCACCGTTTTCAGTTACTCCCTGCCAAATATATGTTGTCAGTACTCACAAGTACAAGTTGACCATTTTCACTGTGTACTACTTATCATATATTATATAAGCAATAAATGAAGGTTTTGGTACTGTTTTGTTTGTTGTCTGATGGTATCCAGATCCAGATATGAATTTTCTGTATGCTTTTTGGCCACTTCGCAGTAACACCATATTGTTTCCAAGCACTACCATAGTGTGTTTTGGCCTGACTTATGGAGAATATATTTGTTTATAAAAGCCAATCATGCCCAAATCTTACCTTGTAAAGAACTCCAAATGCTCCTTCACCAAGTATCCGCTCCTCAGAGAAACCATATGTAATTTCTTGTAAGAATTGAAATGATACATCCTCTAGTTCCATAGCTATGTCCTGTAATTTATGCATTACAAATTATAGACCCCTAGCCTGGATGAGAAGATTGAAACATACTACCTTTTACAAAAGAAGAGTAAGAGATCACTATGCAGGGTGCAGCGTGAGGCATGCTAGAGCTTCTGGATTAACTTGTGTGGAGATTTTCCTTTTAAACGCAGTGCTTTACAATGACAGAATAGGTGCAAGATCAAAGGACACAACCTGACTAGGGTACAGCACTGCAGAGGCACGCCGGACAAAATGAAGCCCAGCAGCAGTCGTGGGGATCCTCAGAGATGAATGATGCTTCTCTCCATGGGATCGATCTCCTCACCGCCTCAATCTGTGATCAACTCCCAAACCACCGGAACCCGATGCCCTGCTGCCGAGATCCGAGCTCCGCTGGATGGACCCGGCTTCTCTCCAGTGGGTACACAAGGATCAGTTCCCACGCAGAGCTTAGCAGGAGGTGCAGGGAGAGAGAGGCTGTGGAGAGTTGATGAGGACATACTGACCACTGCACCAAAGCAGCTCAATTTCGTGGACCACCTCTAATTTCATCGGCCTAAGGCGAGCCGATGAAAATAACCAAATTATTTCGTGGACCAGCTCAATTGTGTAAGCCGACGAAATTAGACGTATTTTCATCGGCCTGGCCCCGACCGACGAAACAAAGTCTGTATTTTCGTCGGCCTGGCCCGGGCTGTCACACCCGGTTTTTAAGGACAAAACCGAATGCATAACTATATGTATGACAGGATCAAGTTCCATACATATAGTAACTTCATCAGTGAATAATCAGCAACAGTATCACGAAAAGAGAATTAAAAGACTGTAAAGATTATCAAAGTTATACAGCTTATCCTAAAAACGAAGACTCCAAACTTCACAGGCAATCGATCGGGATTTGCGCAGGTCTAGGACTCAGCAGCATCTTCAAAAGACTTCACATCACTTTCTCCTCTGAGCAGCAATTATAACAAGCGTGAGTACACTTATAGTTGGTACATAGCAAGTGTTGGGAATCATATGACATGAAGGCCAAAAGTAAGGAAAGGCTGACTGGCTTACTGCGATAAGCAATTTTAATTGGTCAAGTTTTATTAGCACCTGATTACTAAGGTACAAGTTCATAAAAAAAACCCACATTAAAAGAGATAGGAGAGATACAGCGTAACCATAACCATAAACATGGTCCACGATAACCATAAACCATGGTCCACGATTTAATTCATCTTCAAGTTCATTAATCATGTTAGGGTCCAAACCGCTCTTAACCGTGAGCACGGCTAATATATCAGTTTTCACTCTGCAGAGGTTGTACACTTTACCCACAACTCGTGTCTCCCAATTTGCCTGAGGTAGCTAGCCTCTTAAACACTTCCGAGGTGAGTGGCAAGGGATTCACTACGAGGCCTTTACAAAGATTCCCTAACTCATGACAATCCGCTAAGGTTTCAAGTCAAAGCGGTAATAATTGTCCCTAATGAGGCAGACGCCTTAACCAGGACCATATCATACCCTCAAGAGAACCGAGCTATACCCTGACGATGCAACCCCTCTTGCCCTTTCGGTAAGATCGTCATAAGCTAGTGTTTCAAATTAATCAGCTAAGACCAGAGCCATATAGTATTGTGGTTTTACTGTTTTCCTGGGTGGTTCTCCATGTTCTGATTAAAATATATAATCTTATGATTAACATCACCAAGAGCATGAACATGGATAAAATAGGTGTAGCATCATCATTGTTCTCATCATGGTTATAAATTATTCCCAAAGCAGAACCAGTTATAGCAACTAAGCAATAGCTACCCAACAATAAAGGTAAAACCCAGGTTGACAAGGAATGATCATAAAGACTAGGCATATTCTTAATTAGGATCCATCAAAATTAGGACACATGCATGCCTAAAGAAAAAGTTATATTTATTGTGATTATTAGGATAAAAGTATGATCAAGGAAACACTTGCCTTTCTTTTAGAGAATAGCTTCTCAGAGCCTTCAACTCTTGTTCTTGAAACTCTAAATCTTCAAAACTCTTCGATCGCGCTCCTTCTAACATCACACAAGCATCGGGCCCAAGCATACAAGCAAATAAACAAACAAGAACAACTAAGAGAAAATACACCAAACAAAAAAAGGAAGCTTTAAAAGTGCGTACTAAAGGTTAGGGCTCGTTGCTACAGTCAAAAGAGCGCAAAAAAACGTGGAAAACGGAGCTAGGGTTGAAAAGATACAGCTATCGGAAGATTTATATTATAAAAGAAATAAAGAACTATAGGCTTTCATTTATTTTAATTTAGAAAACTAATATAAAAAATATAAAAGAGAAATATCTCTAATTATAATTAACTTATACTATACTTGCATTTATAAAGACGAGATATAACTTAATCAAATTTTATATACAATTGTCTATGTACAAATTATTCTAATTAAACAATTAATTAGAAAAGAAACTGGTGAGAGCATCTAAACATCAAATTTTATGGTTTGTGTTGACTAAACAAATTAAATTACAAATACATTTAAGTTGATATTAATCAAATTAGCATTAATTATGAAAACCGGAGTAAAGACTTAATTGGATTTTATTTTGAAAAACTAGATGAGAGGATATTATTCAAATTAAATTGATATCTAATTTTAAAAATAGGAATTATGGTACAACAACACCGTTAAACGATAGCTTAGGGTTTTAGAAGACTAACGCAAAAAGAACGGATCGAAACAGATCTAAAATGCGGAAACTACGCATGAAACGGTGCTGCAGGGACCTATACGTAATTAACTGTAGCTTTCAAGGGTTAGCGGAAAAGAATTACTAGACTCAAAAAATTGTGCTTGCAAATACAGAAAAGTTTAGGGTTAGATATGAAAAATTTTGTGTGTGGGCTGGATTGAGAAGATGTAATAGATCTAGGGGGTTTTCTACAAATTTTGCAGGACACAGAAAGTTACCGATAATTACAGAATCTTCCAGGGACTAAATCGTAAAAAGCTTGGAACAGCCCAGCCGCCGAATTTCGTGAGAGAAAGAGGCGCCAGAGGTCTGTTCACGGGCGGCCGTTCTTGTTCATGGCGGCGGTACTGCAGGGGCTCGAGCACGGGCTAGACGCGCAGGGATGCGGGGCAGGGGCGGTGCTTCTGCAGGGTGATGCAACACAAGGGCAAGGGCGCAGGCAGGGAGACCTGGGCAGCAGCGACGCTGGGCAGGCCTGGCGCACGGCGGTGGCTGGCTGCAGGGGGGAGCGGGCAGGGGGCAGCGTAGGGGCAGGGCCGGGCGGCCTGCAGGGGGCGCGGCGCAAGGGGGGAGGCGTGACGCATGGCGGCTTGCAGGGGCTGGGCGACGACGCGTCTGGCGGTGGTGCTGGGCGGTGAAGGAACGCAAGGAGGAAGGCGCGCTACAGGGGCATGGCGGTGGCTGTGCAGAGACGAGCAAAGGAGGAGGATGCGTGGGGCAGCAGGGGCTAGGGCACAGGGGGGAAGGCGGCGCTGGGAAGTGGAGTGCGAGCAGCAGGGGGCACGAGGGCTTGCGGGGGCTCGTCTTGCGGACTTTTATAGGGTGAAACATCCTGGTTCGACGTGGCACGCACGCCAAGGGGACGGCGGCGCGGTGCAGCACCCAGACTCGATCGATTCTGGCTGGTGGGGGTGCGGGGTCGAGGATTTAGCGAGTAGGGGAGCGATGCGAGGCCGAGGGGTTTGGTTATGGGCCGAAACCGTTTCGTTCGTGGGTCGAGACCTAAACCTAGGCTGGCCGAGCAGGTTCATTTGGGGCTGGCCTGGAACGCTGAACTCGGTCGCGGAAAGAAGAAAGACGGGGAGGTGGAACCGCACCAGCGCAAACCGACGGGCCGGTTGAGAGCAAGGATCGATCGCGGATAGAACGAGATAGAGAGATAGAGATAGAGAAAGGTCGAGTGGGTTCGGTTATGGACCGAAACAGGATCAAGTGAGGGCTGAACATGAAAACGAGCTGACAGAGCCGGTTGAACATGAACCATTTATTCGGTAACACGAAAAAAGGAGGAAAGGATCAGGCCGAGTCGTTGGGGCTGACGGCGATCGAACATCATCGGAAAAACACCGAAGGCGAGCCAGGAGGCGTCGTTTTGAAGCATGACTTGATCGGGGGAAACGGTTAGAGGATCGGGAGCTCGATGGGACATCTTAAAGATTCGGAGAGCACAAGGTTAAAAGGACGTACAATAAGATACGGCTTGGTTCGACTATGATGAAAATCAAAATACAAATATTTTCCAGAACACATTTTCAAGTTTAAAATACATCTAGAAAAGTCCAGATATGAAGCGTCCCCTCATCAGAGGTGACTAAATATGATACAAATATCAGTCCCAGGAGGCTGATAACACATTTATTACATCAGATGGTTCATTACCGTACAAACCATCGAGGTAGTGGGCACTGAAGCACCACTATCATGAGGGACAACATAAGGACTAAAAGCCAAACTAAAGTGCCAATAAAATCTAAGATAACATCATAGTTTTGCGCCATGGTAAGCTTCTTGTGGAGACCCTGAACCACAGGCAAGGTTGGGTACAGGACGGCGACCTACTCGACGTCTTCACGAACGAAGTTTGGATCCTCCTCTGTAAAAACTAAGCAAGAGTGAGTACATACGTACTCAACAAGTCCAACCACACCCACGGAGGGGGATAATAAAGATCATGCACAGGATATATCAAGGATAAGGCTAGGGTTCATTTGCGATAAAGCAAGGTTTGACACATGCAAGGGTTCATTTAATAAAAGAGTTTTCTCAAAATATTTCTGTAGTAATCGAATAATAAGTGGGGTTGATCCTACACAAAGGATCCAAGTTTTAATGCTACCGGACTCCACATCCACAGTAGCTCACGGCATAACTGCCGGACACTTTCAAAACAACTCACGCCACAAAACCAATCATCCCAAAATTTCTATTGAAGTGACCATGCCGTAACTCATCCAATACCGCGGATACGGCTATTCGAGTAGATTTTACACTCTGCAGAGGTTGTACACTTTAGTCACAAGTAGGGTACCGCACTACGAACATCTTAGTGTCGCTGCGGATCCTAACAAAGCTATTACCCACCTTAGCTGAATCTAACTAGCCAATACGGAAGCAACCATGAGGTTAATGACCTATCAACAAAGTCATAACCGGGATATAACTCACATAGATCGTATTCCTTCTCCTTGATCTCCCGTTGCTCACCAGCTCTCATTTTGGCTAGCAGAACAATTAGTGGGGTTTATGCTAAGCCGTTGCCCACACAACGGTCGAGTGGTTGTATGATAAGTGGATTAGGCAAGATGACACCTCAGCTCATCCTTACATTGACAAGACGGACATCTCCCAACCATGCTCAACCACAAGGTACAAGCTCACCAGTGGCATTTTCACACAGGAAACACCGTCCATCTCGTCAGGTTATATCTTTCTTTTATTTTCCCGAAATCCCATTTTATCTTTTAGAACACTCACACCTTTATTTTCGATAAAGCGTGTTGTGGTCATGGTTAAAATATAATAAAGGGAATAAAAGGTCCTAAGCATCTCTAGCTGTAGTTAACGTCCAGCAGAGCAAATCCTATATAGACATTAACCTAGGTCATCATGAAATAGTCATAGCAATCAAGGGGTGGCTATCCAACCATGTCTTACAATAAAACAATGCATTTTATAAAACAGGCCAATAGGTTGTGTTTATAAAACTGGGACAAATATGCATCAAAGGATAGGATTGGACTTGCCGTCCTCAAAGTCTTCCGGAAGCTCCTCCACGAGGTATGGGTCTTCGGGATCCGGCTCACGGTCCTGCTCCTCCTCGGTCACACCATCAGCTACGACACACAAACTATCACACAATAAAAACAAAGTTCACCGACGAGCTAAAAAATAGAGAGAGAAATAGAGAGCTTCAATAAAAAAAATAGAGAAGACTATTATATTTGTCGGATGTGAATCCTAAGACTTGGAGAAAATATTTGATGCGTGGTGGAGTTTGGAATCGATTCGGAACAAAATGTCGCATGAACTGATGAGTTAAAGGTCATTTAGGGTGTAGTTTAAAAGGACGAGGACCTATTTGTAATGAAATAAAGAGATAGAAGGAGCTCTGGTTAAATATTTGGGAGAGGGAGGTGGAGGGTTGCGGACTGCATAAGGAGGAAAAGTGGAGGGGGTTATGCACAAGTCTGCCTTTCTTCTTCCTCGAGATAGAACAGGAGGGGGAGGGGAATGGCAGAATGGGGGGCGGGGGGGCGGCCAGGCCATGAGCGCCGGTCCCCTGGTGCATGGCAACGCCCGGGGAGGAGGGCAAAACGGAGAGGAGGCCGAGGGGGTTCGATTCCGGCCATCACCTCATGCGGAGACGGTCTACGGAGGGCTGTCCACGGGGATGGGTGGTGGCTGGCAATGGTGAGCGGCGGCGGTGAGCTGCAGCGCGACGTAGAGGAGGGGAGGTGCTGGGGCGGTGTGGGCGGAGTGAGGGGCAGCTTGGGGTCTGATTTATAGGCCGAGAGGAAGAGGGGAGATGGCCGGCATGGGAGGGTCACGGGCAATACAGGAACCTCGCCATTAATGGCGGCCGGGATGCTCGGGGATAAGGCGCAAGCTGCGAGGGCGAGGGGACGGGACGGAGATGGGCCGGCGCAGCAGCAGGCCGCACGCCGGCTTGGCGTGCATGGGCAGCAAGCACGCAGCAGCACAGCGAGTAGCAGCGGCCGCGGCGGCCGTGGCGTGACGCGGGGGGCGTGATGCGAGCGTGCGTGCACAGCCAGCAACGGGGGCAGCGGCGGGTCGTGCACTGGCCCGCGTGTGCGTGCAAGGAGCAGGCTACAGGGGAGAAAAAGAAAGAGGAAGCCCGCGCAAAAAAAAAGAGTCTAGGAAAAAAGTTAGAAGAGAGAAATAAAATGGATTTGAACAAAATATGAGAAAAGAAAAGAGGGGACACGCGCGCGGCACCGACAATCGCGGCCGGGCAGGCGCACGCGGCCGACCGCGACACGATGGTGATGCAACAGGATGGCGGGGCTAGTGGAAAAGGAAAAGGGACGGGCGGCTCCACGGAAAAAGAGGAAGAGACTGCGCGATGTCGGAACGGCGAAAAATCGGGAGGTGGGCTTCGGGAGCTCAAGCAGCGGAAAAGGTTTCAAAGATTTTTAAGCGAGTGATTGGTAATGCAATTTAAATAAGATAAAAATGCGGGCATTACATAATCCGGGGGTAACTCCAACGGAAAGACATCCATATACTCCTGCAAAACGTTAGCAACAGCAGGTGGCAAAGCAATGGATGCGACCTCAATGGAATATAAAGCATGTTTGCACACTAAAGCATAGCAAGGTCCAGTAGAGGCAGATAACTCATCAAGATCAGATTTAGTTGCAAACAAAACGATGGTGATGCAATGGGACGGCGAGGCCAGTGGAAAAGGAAAAGGGACGGGCGGCTCCGCGGAAAAAGAGGAAGAGACTGCGCGATGTCGGAACGGCGGAAAATCGGGAGGTGGGCTTCGGGAGCTCAAGCGGCGGAAAGGTTTAAAAGATTTTTAAGCGAGTGATTGGTAGTGCAATTTAAATAAGATAAAAATGCGAGCGTTACAAGATAAGTATTTCAAACCACGAAAAATATATCCGGAAGAATCCCAAAATTTTCCGAGGAAAACTCGGGAGGTAACTTTAGGACACGAGGAATCCAAGTAGAATATTTGGGACTCATCAAAATGAATTTTAGAGCTTTTCGAATAAAAATGGATCTAGCTCTAGGATAAATGAGAATAATTGATAGAAAAATTCTGAAAAAACTTGGAAAACCCTGTTGGTAAACGAACACATTCTAAAAGATAGTCACATCCTAAAATTAAATATTTTAGATTGTGACATGGGCCGACGAAAATACATCTAATTTCATCGGCTCAAATCAGGCTGACGAAAATAGCGGTGCCCTAAGTAGCTGCCTCCCCACATTTTGTTTGTCTTGCTTACCCGCGCCCACGCCACCCCCGTCCCAGCGCCCCGCCGCCGCCCTGCGGCCCATTGTCTACCGAGGGGCAGCCAACAGTGCGTACAGAAACTCTGTGCCCACTGTCCAGTGCTACCGCTGCTGCGAAAGTGAAAAGATCCCAGGGACCCGGCGTTGCTGCGTGCTTCCGTTCCACACCACCGCTGTTTCCCCGGCCGCTCGCAGACATTTTGACCGACCGGTCACGTCCGCCGCCGGCCGGCTGGCCCACCGCCGCCGCCCCCGCGGCCCCGCATTATGGTATGGCTCAGCAGTTCTGTTTAGTACTGCTGTTTGTTTCATAGGTTATGCTACGTTTTTCGATATCTGCTTACATTGAGATATTGGCCCGCTATTTTGGCAGTGTGAGTGCTCCTGTATTCTTTCTCAACCCCCGCGCGCTGCATTTTGCTGGCCGAGCACATCCTCCAGGTATGCCTGCCCCTTCTCTTTCCTGCTAGTTTCAAACTGACAGAATAACTATTAAACTTAGTGATTCATTGTTTTCCATTACTCTAAGGCTAGAAATTGTATTACTCTAAAAATATTTGTGTTACATATGCTTGATAATTTTTATTTAGGGATGCTTTTACTACTCAAAGAAGCTGTTAGCTGGTTTAGGGATGCTGTATCAGAAGATCCATGTGTGTGAGAACAATTGCATGTTATTTTTGAAGAAAAATGAAAATCCCAAATACTGTTCATTTTGTAAGAAGTGCAGATATAAGAAGGTGGTGAACAAAGATGGAAGTGTGTAGATAACAAGTGTGCCTATTAAGGTGTTACGGTACCTACCTTTGAAACTAAGGCTTTAACGGTTGTATCTATCTCAGAAGA
Source organism: Panicum hallii (assembly GCF_002211085.1). NCBI lineage: Eukaryota > Viridiplantae > Streptophyta > Magnoliopsida > Poales > Poaceae > Panicum > Panicum hallii. The sequence goes on from NC_038049.1 coordinate 14,979,238, forward strand.
CTGCAAAACATATGAGATGGCACAAAGAGGGAATTCATAATAATACAGGATGCATGAGTCATCCATCTGATGGTATGGCTTGGAAGGCCCTCGATCATCCAAGTTTTGCAAGTGACCCCCGGAATGTGCGTGTTCGGTTGGCCACTAATGGCTTCACTCCCTTTAACTCAAATGCTGCCCCCTACTCATGTTGGCTAGTGATTACAATTCCATACAATCTTCCACCATCATTATGCATGAAGGATGAGTATGTGTTCTTGATGCTCATTATACCTAGGCCTGACAATCTCGGTAAGCGTTTGAACATGTTCATGCAACCATTGATTGATGAGCTGCATGACTTGTGGAATGGAGTTAGGACATATGACAGCAGTAGGAAGGAACACTTCAACATGCGAGTTGTATTTCTTTGGTCTATTCATGATTTCCCTGCATATGGAATGTTCTCGGGATGGAGCACGCACGGTCGTCTATGTTGTCCGGTATGCATGGGTGGTACAGATACTTTTTGTTTGAAATATGGTGGCAAATTCTGCTTTTTTAACTATCACCGTCGGTTCTTGTCTCATGATCACCCGTTCAGGAATCAAAGAGATGTCTTTCACAAGGACACAATCATTACTAAGGGTCCACCCAAGCGTTTGACCGGTCAGGAGATTGTAGCAAGCCATTGTCAGTTAATTGCCACAAATGATGGGGTTGAAGGGGTCAAAGAAGAGCATAATTGGACTCATATAGCTGCCATTTGGAGCCTTTCTTATGCTACTGCTCTGATCCTTCCATATAATCTAGATGTAATGCATCAAGAGCACAACGTTGTAGAAAGTATAATTAGTATGGTTTTTGATTATTATGTACTTGCTTGCAATATCACAATTTCTTCTTTGGCAGGAGGAACAAAGTGGGATGGCCCCAAACTATATTGAGACATACATTCGAGGCCACCACGGTGCAGATCCTACACAGGCAGAGTTGATTTGCAGTGAGAATGCCACACAGACTCTAGTTAGTAAAACAATTTGATTTCAATTCAGCGATGATTCGAATATTATCTTATTACTGGTTGCTTGAATGGTAGGTGAGATATGGTGATGAAATGGTGGCATGTCATGGGGAGGAGTACGATTGGAGGAGGAGTGATGTGGATGTCGGTACCTTATACTCAAGCGGGGGAGGGAAGAAACATGCCAGATTCAGCATGTTGAATGGCGTTATTGATATGAGTGGTGCTTTGAGTGAGGTAAGATGTTGTCAGTCCTCTCAAAGTTCTCAGGGCTACGAAAGGGAAAGTTGACTGCAGGAGAAGATAAGGCAGCATAGAGAGGCGATGCAGAGGCAAGAGGAGTGGGCAAGGCAACAACACGAGTACATGCAAGATTTTTTCGCTCAGCAACGACAGTTTCAGCTACTATGCAAGTTTGATATTTTTTTCAAGTCCTTGTGCACTTTTCATTGCTATAAGATACTTGATCTATTATCGGTTTTTAGGAAATGTTAGCAGCTACCCTTGGATCACATTTTAATTTGCCACCTCTTCCTTCGCCTCCTCCACCACCGCCGACTTTTGTACCATACGTGCATCTACCGTCTCCACAGTGGTAATTCTTTCGTATAACTAGCAATGCTCAAATTTTCTTATAGATATCTACTATGTACATTTAACTTTGTCTATAATCAGGGTTCGACGAGTAGTCATCCTCAAGGAGTTTCTGGAGGTAACATTTCTGGAGGTGACGACGGCAGCGGACATAATATTACCCCTCATTGATTTGTGTTTTTACGTTTCGTTGACATATATATGTCATTTAGACTATGGATTTCATGATTGCACTTATTGCATGTATTTCATGATTGTGTGATGATGTATTTCATAATTGTGCTTATGGATATGTTAATTAACTGCTATTTGTAATTCTGGAAAACTATTATGTAACTGTTTTTTTAGCAGGCGCCCAGTATTTTCGTCAGCCACCTGGCCGATGAAAATACTGGAGCGTATCCAGTATTTTCATCGGCTAGTGAAGCCGACGAAAATATCTACCATTATTTTCGTCGGTCTTCGAGACCGACGAAACAAACTGTCTCGTTTTCGTCAGCTGGTCGGGCTGACGAAAATACGTTGTACAGTTTCGTCGGCCTCGCTGGCCGACGAAAATGGAATTATTTTCGTCGGTTGCCGAAGAAAATGCGTTCATTTTCATCGATTTTATTCCGTCGGTCTATTTTCGTCAATCTACCGACGAAAATACATATTTTCGATAGCTTTCAGGCTATTTTCAATGGTTTCTGGCTGACGAAATTACGCTATTTTCTTATAGCGTGGGCACAGCTGAGAGGACTACGAGGGATGAGGATAACGTCGAGGAGAATGTTCCACAAGGACATACATGGACGAGAAAGTTCCACGGGGACTATATATGAGCTTAGCTAATAAGGAAGCACAAGAAATCAGATGATTGCAGGCCCGGCCCTTCGGAAGACAACCAGCTTCATTATCCAGGCACCAGGGAAACTAGAACACTGTCGATCTGAAGCAGGGGAATGGGAAACACAGGACCGTCCAACCGTGCATGCTTTACGACTCGGACTGTAGTTTTCATGATCTTTTCCTTGATAAGACTGTTACAGCTGCTTCTTCCTTCCGTGCTACCTCGTGCCGCCTGGAGCTCCGAGAAAAACTTGCTAAGTTCGAGTTGCAGGTCCCCGACCAATTGGGATTAATTGGGCCAACACTGCTTGTCTCTCCTAGTTGCACAGGCACCGTGTACCTGACATGAAATGTTCAACCGACAAGGTACTGCATTTTGCACGCACGTATATCTCAATAACTCCAACCTCTTCAAAAAATAACTCCAACCTCTTGGGTGATGCTTCTAGTTAAATGCATCAACCAATTCAATCCAAAAGATCAACCGATAGGAATAGGAGAACAATTCGTTTATACTCGAAATATCAATCGGCTACAATTATATTCCAGAGGTCTCGAATAAAATATCTATATAGCTGTTTAACCAGAACAAACTACAATAATTCACAACAAACCTCTTACAAGCCGAGGGCTTCTATTGAGCATGCACATATATTCTGGCAGCTCCTTCAGACGCAGTAAAGATCTTTTGTGTTGATTAAGTTTCTGGATTTCGCAGCCTCAAGGCCATGGGCCTTGGTCCCAGTTACTGGTTGAGCTCGCTACCATTATTCACTGATACGCTGCAAAATGAAGAAAGAAAAGGAGATACATTCGTTATCTAGGATTCTAGTTCGCATGATTATGAGAGAAATTATCAGTGCATTTAACTTGTTTACATCAAAAAAATTAGACAATGGTCCAAGAGACAAATGAAACAAATAAAAATGAAGATAAGATTGCGAATTTTACACAGGTCCTGGACCACATTAACCAAATCCTTTCTTCTTTTTGGCATTATTGCCAATTTAGATTTCATATTATTTCTTACATGAAGTAACACAAAATTCGGATTTATAAGTATTTAATAATAAGACAATGAAAAACAAATCACGTGAAAACAGTGGCAGCAAACTAGTGAGCGTTATGCAGGTGCTGGAACACATAACCAAATCCTTTACTCCTTTTGACACATTTCGCCAATTCAGGTTTTCTCTTCAATTATTTAGAGTTCTAACATACACTCACGCAATATTCACGTATTTAAATGTTCTAATCAATTGTGATTAGTATTTTTTTCTTTATATTTTCAGGAAATTATTAATCTGTAAATTGGAATAGATGCTGAATACATGAGTCAGAAAGTGCAACATAATAGCTAAAAACTTATCTAGCCTTACCATTTTCTTCACATAAGAATTTTAATGGAAATTTCCTTTGTACTATATATAAATTGCTCACACTTATAAAACTAAGGCATATAGAAATATACCTAAGGTAAACAAATATTTGAGTTTTTTCCATATAGCTCAATCTTTTTACTATTCCTGATGAGTAGCGACTAGCGAGTAACAGTTTCCAAAAATGAACAAAATAAAATGCATATAAATTTTAGATGGTTTGTTATGAGAATCATTTAAGGGACACAGAACAGTATAAATTCTCTGTAACACGAACACAGAAAAGTGGTTGCAAAATATGAGAAGCACATCAGTTAGTACGGCAATGCATATACCTTTCCTTTTATGCGAGAGAGCTTCCATGTGATCCTATCTGATTCGCACCACTGCTCCAAATCAGGGCAGCCAGAAATTTGTAGTTCTTTGAGCCTAGACAGATTTTCTATACTCTCTGGAAAAGACTTGATGCCCTCGCAATCCAAGATATATAGTTCTTCTAGAGCAAAAAGGCTACCCAACCATTCTAGAGGTGACAACAAGCTATCACAATTTTTTATTGTTAGCGAATGGAGGGTGGAGAGCTTTTGCATGCTCTTGTGCAAATTATTCAGTGCTGGGCAGTCTGTGATCTCCAGGTGCTTGAGAGAGGTGAGTCCTCCCAACCATTCAGGTAGTGTTGTCATGCTTTTACAATGCAACAACCGCAGAGATTGTAGGCAAGTGAGTTTCTCAACGATCTCTACCGGTGCTACTAGCTCGGGGTACCCATCGATTACTAACATCTGTAGATTTGTGAGATCACCCAACCATTCTGGAAGTTTTGATTGATTATTGTCTCCTAAGTAGTGGGTCAGATGCAGTGATTGGAGGGTGAAGAGATCTTCGGCAATTTGTGATGAGCTGCTCAGATCACTGCAATGCTCAATTTTTAAATGAGTCAGTCCAAGGAGATGGTGAAGCAACCTCCATTGATGCAGAGGCACGCCGCAGGATACAACATGCAGATTAGTTCCTGGAGCAAAGAAAAAAGCACCAGTGTGCCCTCTCTCACCCCATGAAGACATTACATTATCACTGTTCCGTACAATCCAATTCTTAGCTCTTGGGGGATGTGGTTTCAACCTTAACCTGGGGCATTCACTTATTGTCAACTCTTTAAGGTTAGGGAACATGAATTCCTTCACTCCACCTTCTCCATATGAGTACATTGTATCCCACTCTTCAAGGCTTTTCATACATCTTAGTTCAAATGCCTTCAGTCGAGGAAAGGCTCTCGCTTTCCCACCAGAGAAACTTTCATCGATTTTTGTGATGCCATCCATTCCTCTGATAGCTAGCTTTTCCAGGCTTTGTAATTGACCAAGTGGTGGCAAAATAATGCACTTAGGCAAGTCCTCCATCTCAATTTTGACAAGATTTGGAAGGTAATTTGCAATGGCCATAAACCAGGATGGAAAGCGTTTACTATTATAACCATGTATCTCAAACTCCTTCAAGGTGCTTGGTGGTACTAGCTCTCTCAACACTTGTATGTCCTCCAAAGACCTCTGAGCGTGTGTAGTCCAGTCAAGTTTCAGTTTTTCTATTCTTAGTTTTTTCATCAGGTTTATACTCTGAGCCTCTTGTGCGAACTTGACAAGTTCAAGTCTAGTTATCTTCAGCTCATCAGGATATGCTTGCCGAAGCAGACTAATATTACTACTGGAACCACCATCATCACTGTGGACTACAAAGTGTGGCAATAATGCAAAAGAGTTGGGTCGAAAGATTTTGGGCTCATTAAGTTGATCACAGCCCTTCACATTGAGGATCTTGAGATTGTCCATACTAGCTATACTACCTGGAATCCTCCCTAGATTGTCGCAATCGGAGAGGTCCAGTGTATGCAGCTTCCTTAACTTGGCAATACACTCAGGTATGAAGGTTATGATACTATTCCGAGATAAGTTCAGATGCTCTAGATTCGGAAGGGTACTGATACTGTCAATGAAGCCTTCCAGATCATCTGTCAATGGGCTGCAGAAGATAGAGGCCATACTCCCTGATAGACCTAAGTATCGGAGTTCTGTGAGATTGCTGATCCCTTCTTGCAATCCAACCAAATTTTCTACTCTCGAAAATCTTTGAGATAAATTCAGATATTGAAGTTTTGTAAGATCACCCAGAATCTCCCCTGTACCTTGAAAATAACTGCACTCTGCTAAATCCAGATGCACCAACTCTGTTAGCCATGCTAATAATTCAGGAAAGATTTTAACACCTGAACAGTTTGATAAATCTAGATGGTCCAGCTGTGTTAGCCCCACAAATGAACATGGGAGTTCATTTATATGCTGACAGAAAGATAAATCAAGATACTTCAGACATTTCATTTCACCAATCGGCCCAGGCAGTGATGTGATTGACGATCCATGAAGGTTTAGATACTTTAATTTCGAAAGGTTGGTGATAGACATGGGAAGCATTTGATTTTGAACCCTTGGAGCATTAAGATACCTCAGCTGTCTTAGTTCACTGATGGAATCCGGCAACTTCTGTATGAAACATGCACTTAAATCCAACACGCGTAGATACTTGGCAAATGAAAATGCAACACCATGAAGTACAACGTTGCCGCAGCCTTGAAAATGCAGCGCCCTTATTGTTGAAGGAGAAATCACAGATGAATTTAGCGGCTTGCTACAATCTGTGACCACAGCATAGCGGCAATTGCTTCCCCAAATGCTTCGAACTTTGCCAGTGTCATGAAGTTCATCAGCCATGACAAATCTCGCGAGGTCATGCACCAAGTCATGCATAGTGAACAATGAAACATCTCGGCCATGCACTACATTAGTCTGCAACAAAGCCATTTCGGTTGCGTTAGGCTCCAGTCTTCAATCATCATATCCATCAACATATCTAACCAAGTTATTTTCTCATTTTTACCATAATAATGAACAGTCATAGGATGAAATTCTCTTGGAAAGTTATGCTCATGCATATCCCTATCTGATGTTGAAGGGGATTCTTAGAGTATCAAAATATAATATGCTAGTTCACTTCAATTTTTTTAATCAAATATATCTTAACTAACAATAGATTTATTTCTTTCGAATACAGATTTAATATAGTATGGATTATTGTCTTGCATGCAGTCTGTTATTTATCTATCTGTTTTTTGTCCCTGGAACTCTAAAAGAATTACAGGTGGTATAGTAATAAAACAAGTACGGTTGCATCTATTACTTTGAGTGAAGGTTAAATAGTTCGAAGTCAATTTACACATTAGCTTGGTTTATTATGCAGGCTTCATGGAAAAGGTTTAATTGTTACTCTTTTCGTATTGAAATATAAGGCATTTTACTTTGTTCAAAGTCAAAGCAGTCTAAGTTTGACAAAATTTATAGAGAAGAATATTAACATCTAACACATCAAATAAGTAAATTATGAAAATATATTTCATAATGGATCTAATTATTCTCATTTGACATTTGAAATATTATTACTCTTTTCAATAAACTTGGTCAAACTTAAAATAATTTAACTTATGACAAACTAAAATACCTTATATTTCAGGACCATTCGTAAATAATAATAATCGTGGTGCAATTGATGAAACAATGAGTTGTTTAGAGGCATGCAATTACTCACTGAAAATGACTTGGCATGTTGAAGGAAGGACAATCCCAAAAGCTGCTTGACATAACTCTCGCAAAGTTGCCTAGTAGAGAATATGCTAGATGGTGCAACGAAATCATGAGCAATCCATTGGTGAATCAGATCATCTTTAACTATCTTGTGGCCTTTCGGGAAGATTGCACAATATGCAAAGCATAACTTCAAGTGTGATGGCATACTCTTATAGCTCAATAGCAAGCATGCAAGCACATTGCGCTGTGGAGAAGGTTCATCTTCAAAAGCAGGCAAATTCCAGAAATCACTATTTTTCACCGCCTCCCATTCACCGAAAGTCAAAGGTTTCAACATGTATCCAAGTGCTTGAGCCGCCAAAGCGACACCTCCGCACTTCATTGCGATGTCCCTTCCTATCGACTCTACATGATCTTTATCATCTCTAGCTTCAAAGGCACATTTTTGTTTGATTATATCCCAGCACCTTTCATCCGCCAAAGGTGGTAACTTGTATGGATGAACAGTGCAAATTTTCTTGGCAATGGCTTCGTCGCGTGTGGTTACTATGACAATGACCTTTCCACCCTCTCCTCCAACCGTTAACATACCCTTCAGTTCTTCCAATTGGATTTCGTTTTCTTCCCACAGGTCATCTAAAACAATCAAAATTTTCTTGCCGGCAGCAGAAAGTAGCTCCGCAAGACGGGTGCGCATCCTTTGCTTTTCAGCTATATGACTCTCCCCTTTTGATAATTGCGATATTACAGAGTTGCCAATTTTATTCAAATTAAATATCTGAGACACGTAGATCCATACCTGCGAATAATCTTTGAATAGGGTATCATTGAAAACCAGTTTTGCTAAGGTTGTCTTGCCAATGCCTCCAATGCCATAGATAGGAAGGATTGTGATGCCTTCCATCGTGCTCTCATATAAGGAATCCGTTATTCTTATTTTCTCTTCCGTCCTCCCTACAATGAGTGTTTGATCATTCAAGTATGAATCTGTTTCCCGTTCATCAAGAAATGGCTGAACAATGGAGCTGATGTCTGTTGTGAATCTGAAATTCTGGTGTTGATTTGTGATGTTCTCCAATTCCTCTCTCATTTTCTTCATCTTATTAGCCATAGAAAACCTGGGACCAATTGCGATACCAGGGATCATAGCTGCAAACTACAAGAATTTGGTTTAGAAAAACTGATATTTTCACGCTGCGAAACTGGTAGAGTAATCCAATAAATACTACACCTACCAGAAGGGTTCTAAATTTATCCAAAATTTTTTCAATATTCAACTTTTAGGTCCCACACAAGAGTTTGTTTTGCCCAATAATGCAATTGTTCATTAGAAAATCCGAAATTCTTGCCTTAATATTTTGCTCAAATTTATGGGTTCATTCATTAGTGACTGAAAAAAGTAACAAACCTTACAGCTAAACAAATATTCCTTAGTTTTCTTTTATATGAAGACTTATAATTATTTGTGGCAACTTTCTAAAATTAGACAACCGATATTGTATAACTATCAAGGATTGGCAATATAGCAAAAAATTGTAGGCTTATAGTTGTCTCATTTGGTAGTCTACGTTACGTCTTGGAGACTATGAAAGTAAATAATATCAAGAAAGAATGAGTTATCAGAGCTTCATTGCTCAGTGAAGTAAGCTATTCTAAGTTTCTAACTTCTTCTGCATCATATTGAAATCAAATTTGACTGGTCACAAACAAAAAAGTACGCTTAATTATATTAGTTTATTGATAAAGCACATACAACAAACATAGCATTGGTGGCTCGGTGCAGATTGCTTATATTGTTGATTTGACACCTACCCCTCCTTAGCTCCAGAACATAAAAATAAAAACAAAAATTCCACAAGAACGTACCTTCCATCGAGCCGGTTTGTTGCCGGACTCAAACTCATCGAGCATGTCGGAGATGGCATACATGGCGTCCTTGAGGCGCTTGAGCCACAGCCGCACCGTCGCATCCTGGATCGACTGCCTCTCGGCGTCCTTGAGCACGGCCTGGACCGACTCCAGCGCCATCTTCATCTTGATGAGGTCCTTGTTGAAGTCCCACTGCAGCCTGATATGGCCTCTGATGGTGGCGCCGATCTGCTGGCTCACCACGCTCAGGACGGAGGAGACGAGCATGGCCTCCAGCTTCGGCATGGCTGCTGCTTCGTCTGTGGAGTTGGTCAAAACTCAACAAGAGTGGAAGTGAGACAACGGTCGCGACAAGGTATTGGATGCTCCAAAGGGAGTGCCGGTACTTATCAAGGAAAGGGAGTACCACTACTGCACATTGCTCAAGATAATAGTAGGGGTACCAATCCATCACCTGCCTTGGTTGTGTTGCTTGCTAGGACAATTGGTGTGATTATTGGCATTTTACTTTATTTTAAATCAAAGTTTTATAACTTTTGCATGCAGCCAATTTTATAGAAACATATATTGACTTCTCCGCTAACAACTAAATGTACTATCAAGACATAGTTTATGGTGGATTTAATAAAAATAAATTAAACTTGGGCAAAGTTTTAAAAAAAGCACTTTGGACAAAAATAGAACTCGGGGCGAGTAAAAGAGAGAAAAACAATAGGTGCACCGCACACATCAGGCCATCAGAGGGTAGCGTGTACCGGACTGGTGCGTTTGGTTCAGCTGTGAGCTGTGAAAAAGCTGCTATCAGATGTCTGCTGTGAAAAAGCTGTTGTGAGATGCCTATTGTGAAAAAGCTGAAAGTCGTTTGGTTCAAACTGCTGTGAGTTGTCGACTGTGAAAAAGTTATATATTATCTTTATGCAAATTGACAGTATACAATATTTCTTTGTGATGACCAAATTCTTTTTCCTTTAAATCTTTATTTTTATATATACATGAAAATATTTGGAGTTAACTTTTTTGTATTCTTTTTTATTTTTATTTTCCTATATATGAAAATCTTTATTTTCTTATATATAGAAAAGAATTGAAAGGGTATATATGTGACCAATAGTAGGTGTGTAGTTTTCACAAATTTGAAAAAGCTACAAAAGCAGGGTACAATCTGTTTTCAAATTTGTACTACAGAAAAGCAGCTTTTTCAAAGCAGCTGCAGAAAAACTCCGCTGCTACGCTGCCTAAGCTACGCTGCTAGAGCGATGTTGAAGTATTTGCACCAAGAAAAATAATGCCGGTTGCCTCTCTAGTTCCCTTATACAGTGCAGGCCTGCATTAGATCGTGCATTATGAGCTATGGCGTGCTAGAAATAATTCTCATGTAAGTTATGGTCTGGATGAATATTGTAGAGAGAAATGAAATGTAACTGACTATAATAGTTGGGTGTGTGTGTGTGCGTGTAGCAAAGTCATCCAGTGTCAACACAGTGACGTGGCCATCAATATTCTTAGAAACCTACTACAAGCCTACACCTTAATCAAAGTGTATGTGGTGTGTGACTGAAGAAATGGGCCAAGAAAATAGTATTGTGTACAGCTTGGTCAGGATATGATGCTTCCTTGAACTGTCTAAGAGTTGCCTATCGAAAGGACCATGATTAGTAATATGCTCCATTATTGAGGCTCGTCAAACACTAGAAGTCATGGACGATGTCATGGTCTTCTAATGTATCTTTGAATACAGTTATCTGTAACTATATGTCTAAGAATGCAACAGAATTGCCATATTAAAAAGTGTATTTCAAAGTAAATTTACTCATAAGAGATGCTACGGTTTGGAATATTAAAAATGATGATTAGTTTCGGGACAACTTACCTTATGTGCCACAACGGTTCTTGGTTTTCCAGTAATGCCTGTGGCACAGTAGATATGGATCGATGCACTGAAGATATTTTTTATTCTAATCTTTTGTGTTCCAAATTGTATAGGTCGTTTTGACAATTCTAGATGCATAATTTTTATTTTATATCTAAACATAATATATTTATTCAGGTATATAGGTACATAGCAAAAGCTATATGTTCATTCAGCTGTTCATAGCAAAAGCCTTGAACGTTTTAATTTACCAAGACACGCTATTTAAAATTATTATACGGATGAATAACAGCATCGCCTGCCGTGCAGGCTGAGTGGCTGACGAATTGGTTCCGAAATCGGAGCGCGTGGGGCGTCGCCGATGAGATGCCGGCTAGCGCTAGCTAGTCAGGTGAGTTAAGCACTTCTTGGCCTTAAGATTAGCAGCTCGTTCTAAAATCTTTAGTTTCGTTTGGTTTGGATGCAACGAATCAGGACGTCTCCGTGGAAATTAAGAATTTTGATTTCTATGATTATTTGTATCTTAAGAGGTGAGAAATGACTCAGTCTGTGTCGTGGACAGTTCATTCTGTCAGTCGTATCAAAGAATTACACACATTTCATAAAAAATAATAAAGTGATTCCTTTTTTACCAGTAAGTAATTAAAGTGATTCCTTGCAGATACATTTTTCTTCTCTTTTCTAGATGTACGAGCAGAACATCCTCCACCAAATTTCTATGTTCAGACCAATAAGACATCCCATTAGAGGTCATCCTTGTAATGGCAAAAAAGCATTATTATCTCACTGAGTTTATTTTTTCATTGCAAAATGTTAGCAAGACTAGTTTTTGAAGTGTTGGACGATGTTTGAGCTCATTATCTTTTGCCGGGTCCTATTGCATTTTATAAGAATTTGGTGCTTCTGAAATGCACTTGGGCCTATTCATCTGTTGACAAAAGGTATCATGTTATTAAACTGATGTGCACATCCACATATCCAAGAAATCTACGCCATACTAGTACAGAAAGGCTCACTAGTACTGGTTGGAAAACCTCTATTGTCCCGATTTCCCAACCGATAATGCCAACCTAGGACTAAAGGCCTGGGCCTTTAGTCCCGAGTCTGGCAACCAGGACTAAAGGGACTTCTAGCCGAGGCGAGGCAGGGACCCCTTTACTCACCAGGACTAAGATTTTTTTAATTTTTTTGCGTTCCTTTCCATTCATTTTTTTCAGTTATATTTTCATATTCAAAATTATGTAGTATTTATAGTATTGCTATAAACTTCTATACGCGCACTTGTTCGAGCTAAGTATGAAATCCACTAATATATATATATACACACACATAGCAAGTGGGATTCACCACTAAAGTGCACCAAAGTTTTATATGACATCTATGCTGTATTTACTACTTCTATCAAGAATGTGTCCATCGTGGTGAAATTCACCATCTGGTTTGACGACTTGCTCAAAAATAAATTCTGCCATAGCTTCTTGAATAGCCAAAACTCTTTCTTGTGGAAGGAGCTGATCCGCATCCTATGGATCTATAAAAAAGTGAAAAATACTAATTATGATAATTTTCAAAATTAGTTGAAACATTGCAAAATATTATTTATTACTTCCTTCCGCTTCCCAAGAAGTATATATCTTGTAAGAACCTACAAGAGTGTGAATGTTCTCGCAAACATAGTATGCGCATAAATTATTGCTCTATGCCTGTCTCAAACACTTTAAGACAAAAGAAATCATCATGTATCCACATGAATATATAATAAGTGTTTGAGATAAAATAAGTCATCATGTATCCATATGAATATATAATAAAATAAATAAAACATGCAAAGCAGCATCCAGTATGTACTGGAAAGTTTTTCTTCAATCTAAGTTTGCCTGTGAAATTTCGTGGTTCTTTTTCACTTAACTTTTCCCAAACCCTACGCATAACCGAGAACGAATAAATATATTTATTGCTAAGTGCATGTAAGCAATTTTCACAATTACTAATTACCTTTTCAACAAGTCGGTCATGTCTTGGTAAAGCGCTTGTCAGGAATTATGTTGATTAGTATCCAGTGATTTCTGAAAGATTATACAGAGCCACTTTTTATTAGGGTTAGAAAAATTCAATTATACAAACGTAAAAGGGTTACACGGCATAAAACACTCACTGAAAGTTGTAAGGTAATACTATATTCTGCTTGTAATGCTAAATGGATAAGAACTTGTATAAGTTATGAAATATTTCTTGAGGGTTGTCCTTTAGAGTAATGCAATTCACAGCCACTAGGTCGACGAAGCCCAAGTGAATGTAGTCATTCTTCCTGTAAGTTTGAATCTCTATTCTACATGATACAAAAGAAACAAGGAATCTATAAATTGAGGGCATATAATAAGATTCGCTTATGATGTAAATGGAAATTAAAGAACACCACTTACAGAAGCCAGGTGCTGACGAAACTGATGTCGAGGGTGTCATGATGGTATAGTTGGTATAATTCTTCGAAATACAACCACATCACTTCCTCGCCACAAAAGTAATCTTCATCTTTAATCCATACACCCAGCATGCAGTCATTATGGCTAGACAAGAGCATTTAGTAATCATGTAGCTTGCGCATTTGCGTTGGAAGCACATGCACGACTTTTGGGGGAACAAGGCTCTTGAGAAACTTATATTTCCATCTAGCAACTTTGGGGTGTTTACAATTTTATCACGCCCTGCAACCTGAGCCGCCGAGAGACGAGAGGTGCCCAAAAAAGCAATTAGCCCTCATTGTTCTATTGGTAGCACGACAAGCAGTTCAATTGATTTCTTCTTTTGGGCTCCGACCTGTGGAACATCAAACGACCCAGCAAATTTCTTCTTCTTTTCATATCATTTGGTAATTGAGCGATCATAGTCTAATGGTGGAATGAATTTCCTCCTATTTGCATCAGTCATTTTTAAGAAAAAGGCTGAATCTTCTGGATTTATGGGTACCTTCTTCTCTGGCTTTTTCGGTTTGAAGTGCTCGTCAACCGCTTTCTTAGCTTCCTCACAGCATTCCTCATAAGTTTTCTCCCCCGGTAGCTTAGCAGGCTCCTTAGCTTTCTTCTTCGTCTGCTCCTTCTTCTTTGGAGGCTCTTTAACTGATGATTGCTTCTTTGATGGTTGCTTTTGCTTCTTTGCCGGTGGTGGAGGAGGTGAAGGAGGAGACTGCTACCTAGGAGGTGGTGACTGAGGAGAAGCCGGCTGTCCAGGAGACAAAGTAGGTGACCGTGGACTCATGGTAGGTGCCCTTGAAGGAGAATGTTGTGGTGTAGGTGGCAGAGACGATGGACTCATGCTGCGTGCCCTTGGAGGAGGTTACGGAGATGATGGCCTTGATGCCTGATTAGTAGGCTTGAGGAGGATGTTGCGCTTCTCCCACAGGATCCAACCATGAATGGCCTGTGCTAGTGTCGTCTCCCCATCACCTCCAGAAATGTCAAGCTCGAGCATCTCATTATCCTGGCACACCTCCTCCACACCAATTTTAGCGTATCCAACAGGAATCGGTTGTCCATTGTAGACATCTCCTGGTTGGGTTCGTGCAACAATACTGTAGCCAACCGTGAAGATTATGCCCTTGTGTTTACTTTCAGTGCACAAGCTATCCATTGAGTGATATCATCCACATGATAGCGCTGCTGGCCAGTTTCAACTGTGTTATCGATAGGGAGCTCCGTGGAAGTGCAGTTGCTTCTTCACTGAGACACATTAGCTTCGTTGACATTAGGCACCGAAGCCAGTTGTGATTGATGTTGCTGACTCATTGCTATGGCAACTTGTCGTTTCACTACATCCGCCATTCTGGCATCGTTAGATAATAACTGTTCTTCGAGCCTTCTCCTTGTTCTTCCATCTTTGTTGGCTTCTAAAGGAGTTGATGTACTAGCTGAACCCATATTTCGATAGAATCACGCCTTTGCCTCGTGTTCGACCCGGATGTTCTGGATTCCCAAGGGCATTTAGGACTACGGGGCGAGAGGGCCGGCTGCGCGGCTGCTTGGGCACAGCGCAGATCAAGGACGGCAACGGCGGCACAGGCACTCGGGTTCGGGGGACACCGACAGAGGAGGTCGGGGGACTGCCGGTGCGGTGGTGTGACAGAGGCGCTGGCGAAAGCGCGTGGCGATGAGGAGGAGGCGGAGGCACCAGCGCGGACATTGTCACACCCTAAAATATTTAATTTTAGGATGTGAGTATCTTTCAGAATGTGTTTAACCATCTTTAGGGTTTTTCAAGAATTTTCCAGATTTTTCTAGCGATTATTCTCTTTTCGTAGAGCAAAATCTATTTACTGGAAAGTTCTAAAAATCTATCCCTCGAGTCCCAAATATTTTATTTGGAATCCTCGTGACCCAAATTACCTCCTAAGTTTTCTCGAAAATTTTTGGGACTCTTCTGGATATATTTTGCCATGGTTTAAAAGATTTATCTAGACTTTTCTAGATTTATTTTAAGCCTGGAAATATCTTTTGGAAAATGAAATCATTTTCTTTCCATCTCGAGCTGGACTTAATTAATTTTTGGTTCAATTCAACCCAAGTCAGTAAAACCATGCTGTTGAGCTCGACCACCGCTTCGATCTCATCGTCTTTCAAGTTCTGCCATCCTCTAATCCCTCTCCGTCATCAAATCACGCTCAAAACAGAGACGTAGCCCGACTCCGGTGGTTTCCGATGATGTCTCTGGTTTCGTACGTGTCAGCTTTGGCGACCGGCATCGCCGTTGCAAGACCGCGAACAACCTAGTTGACCCCCCCCCCTCTCTCTATCTCACTTGTTTCGTGCTCTCGATTGGCTCGTTCGCGTTCGACAGCACTGTCAGCTCATTTTCATGTTCGGCCCTTACCCGAACCTATTTCGGCCTATAACCGAACCCCTCGGCCTCGCATCGCTCCCCTGCTCGCTAAATCCTCGACCCCGCAACCCCACTAGCCAGGCTCGATCGAGTCCAGGTGCTGCACGACGGTCCCTTTTCCTTGGCGTATCTATCACGCCGAGCCAGGCCGTTTTGCTCTTTAAAAATCCGCGAGTCGAGCCCCGTTCCGATCTGCTTCTTCTGCACACTGTCTTTTCTCGGTGCCCTAGCCCTGCGCCCATATAAAACCTCCCTGCACGCCGTCGCCCAGAGTCCCTCCCGTTCTTCTCCTCCATGCGCCTAAACCCTACTCCTTTTCCCCCTGCGCCACACCCATCCCCCTGCCGCCCCCTGGTTCCTGCGTGCGCCCTGCACTTCCCCCAGCTCGTGCTCGTCCTGAGCACATCCATCGGCCCTGCGCCTCCACCCCTGTGCGCCACCGTCGCCCAGCGCCCCCTGCGCTCCCTCCTGCTACCGCTGCCTAGGCCTCCCTGCCGAGCGCCCAGGAAACCAGGAGCGCCGTCGCCTGAGCCCCTGCCCAGTGCCGCCGCCCCTGTACCCGTGCGTGCCCTGGCCCCTGCGCACCTTGACCCTGCATCCCAGCGCCTCGCTCTTCCCCCTGCAGCGCCGCCCTTGCCCTTGCGTCGCGCCCCCCTGCAGGCCGGCCCTGCCGTGCGCTCACCCCCTATGGCGCCCTTGCCCCAGACCAGCTGCCCGGAACAGAAATAAGTGCAGGCCACCCAGAAAACAGAGGAACGGAACGGCTGGCGCATCTTCCTCCGCGAAATTCGATCACCTCGAGGCGTCCCCGTGGTAAGTAAGGTATGGAACGGAATCCCCTCGTTGTCCTCTTTCATTTGCCCCGCTTCCCGCGATCTCCCGTGCCCAAAATCGACGGGAATTCGAGCTACATTACCCGCCGGTCACCGTGGGAGGCTGTTTCAAGCTTTTTGCAGATTGGTCCCTGGAAGATTATGTAATAATCGTGTAAATTTCTGTGTCTAGCGAAAATTGTAGAAAACCCCCTAGATCTATTCCATCTTCTCAATCCAGCCCCACCATGGAATTTTTCAGATCTAACCCTAATCTTTTCCTGTTTTGCAAGCACTATTTTCTGTGTCTTGTATTTCTTTTCAGCTAACCCTTAAAGTCTATAGTTAATTGCGTATAGGTCCTTGCAGCCTTGTTTTATGCGTAGTTTCCGCGTTTTAGATCCGTTTTGATCCGTTCTTTTTGCGTTAGTTTTCTAAAACCCTAAGCTATCGTTTAGTAGTGCTGCTGTACCATAATTCCTGTTTTTAAAATTAGATATCAATTTAATTTGAATAATATCCTCTCATCTAGTTTTTCGAAATAAAATCCAATTAAGTGTTTACTCCGGTTTTCATAATTAATGCTAATTTGATTAATATCAACTTAAATGTGTTTGTAATTTAATTTGTTTAGTTCAACACGAATCATAAAGTTCGACGTTTAGATGCTCTCACAAGTTTTCTTTTCTAATTAATTATTTAATTAGTGTAATTTATACATAGAGAATTGTATATAAAATTTGACTAAGTTCTACTTCATCTTTATAAATGCAAATATAATATGAGTTAATTATAATTAGGGATATTCTCTTTTGAATATCTTTTACATTGGTTCTCAAAATTAAAATAATGAAAGCCTATCGTTCTTTTATTCTTTTATAATATAAATCTCCCGATAGCTATATCTTTTCAACTCTAGCTCCGTTTTCCGTGTTTCTTTCTTTCTCGTGACCGTAGCAACGAGCTCTATTCTTTAGTACGCTCTTTTAAAGCTTTTCTTTTGTTTGCTATATCTGTGCATGTATGTTTTGGGTCCGTTGCTTGTGTAACGTTAGAAGGAGCGTGATCCAAGAGCTTTGAAGATATAGAGTTTCAAGAATAAGAGTTGAAGACTCTGAGCAGCTATTCTCTAAAAGAAAGGCAAGTGTTTCCTTGATCATGCTTTTATCCTAATAATCACAATAAATACAACATTTTCTTTATATGCTTGCATATGTCCTAATTTTGATGGATCCTAATTAAGGATATGCCTAGTCTTTATGAGCATTCCTTGTCAACCTGGGTTTTATCTTTATTGTTGGGTAGCTATTGCTTAGTTGCTTCAACTGGTTATGGTTTGGGAATAATATATAACCATAATGACAACAATGATGATGTTACACCTATTTTATCCATGTTCATGCTCTTGGTGATGTTAATCACAAGATTACGTGTTTTAATTGGAACATGGAGAACCACCCAGGAAAACAGTGCAACCACAATACTATATGGCTCTGGTCTTGGCTAATTAATTAGAGACTCTATTTTATGATAATCTTACCGAAAGAGCAAGAGGGGTTGCATCGACGGGGTATAGCTTGGTCCTTTTGAGGCACATGGCTATGTGGTCCTTGGCTAAGGTATTTCCTCATTAGGGAGGGTTATGACCGTTTTGACTTGAAACCTTAGCGGATTATCATAAGTTAGGGAATCTTTGTAAAGACCTCGTAGTGAATCCCTTGCCACTCACCTCGGAAGTGTTTAAGAGGCTAGCTACCTCGGGCAAATCGGGAGACACGAATTGTGGGTAAAGTGTACAAACTCTGCAGAGTGAAAACTGATATATCAGCCGTGCTCATGGTTAAAAGCGGCTTGGACCCTCACATGATAATTGAACTTGAAGATGAATTAAACCGTGGACCTTGTTTATGGTTGTGGTTATGCTTATGCTATATCTCTTCTATTTCTTTTAATGTGGGTTTTTGGTATGAACTTATACCTTAGTAATCAGGTGCTAATAAAACTTGACCAACTAAAATTGCTTATCGCAGTAAGCCAGTCAGCCTTTCCTTGATTTTGGCCTTCATGTCATATATTTCCCAACACTTGCTGAGTACCAACCATAAGTGTACTCACGCTTGTTATAATTGATGCTCAGAGGAGAAAGTGATGTGAAGTCTTTTGAAGATGATGCTGAGTTCTAGGCTTGCACCACCCCCGGCCGATTGCCTGTGAAGTTTGGAGTCTTCGTTTCCAGGATAAGCTGTATAACTCTGATAATCTTTATAGTCTTTTAGTTCTCTTTTCATGATACTGTTGCTGATTATTCACTAATGAAGTCACTATATGTATGGAACTTAATCCTGGCATACATATAGTTATGCATTCGGTTTGGTCTTTAAAAACCGGGTGTGACAGACATGCACAGGGGTGGAGGAGGAGGCGGAGGCATGATGCGGAGGACATAGAGACTGCGGCGGCCAAGATCAAGAATGGAGAAGGTAGAAGGAGATGCCGGGATATATACGGGGGTGACTTGTATTCCCGGGTGGAGCTACGACCCGAGACTAAAGAACCTTTAGTCCCGGGTGTTGGCTAGAACCAAGACTGATGATCAACCCTTTAGTCCCGGGTGTAGCCACCACCCAAGACCAAAGGTTCTTTAGTCTCGAGTCATGGCGCCTCTCGGGCCTAAAGGGAAATTTTGGTGGGCCACAGGAAATTTCGGCCCACCTTTGGTCTTGGCTAGAATCGGGACTAAAGATTAACCCTTTAGTCCTGGGTGTAGCTACCATACAGGACCAAAGGTTCTTTAGTCCCGAGTCGTGGCGCCACCCGGGACTAAAGGGAAATTTTGGCAGGCCACAGAAAATTTCAGCCCACTTTTAGTCCCGGGTGGATCTACCACTGGGACAAATAGGGCCATGTTCAAGGTTTTGTGTACTATTTTCATTTTGATTTATTTTTTTATAAATGGGCTGGCAGTTATTAATTGCGTAAAAAAATTATGGGTCCAAAAAAAATACCATACAAAGTATTTCATTTTGTTTAGATTTCATATACACAAGAAAATTCTTTAATTTATATCATGTGTTTTGATCCATTAAATACATAACTTGATACACATTATATTTTTTATTTTGACCATGCAAATATGTATTAGCTAAATGAAATGTTTGAAAGTATTGCTTTTCAACAGGAAATGAGTTTTGTCACCACATTAACGTTAAAAAAGAGTTTTGCCATAACATTTATTGCCAATAATAAGCCTTTTTATGGAATCCATGAGTTTTTGCCTTGTTTATGGAATCCATGTGTGTGTGAGTGTGAGCGTGTGTGTGTGAGAAAGAAAAATAGAGTGTGTGTGTGTGTGTGAGAGAGAGAGAAAGTGTGTGTGTGTGTGAGAGAGAGAGTAATGTTAGTGTGTGTGTGTTAGTATTAGTTTGATGAAATAAATCTAGATAATTGAGTACTAACACAAAAGATATCTAAAAGTTACATTTAAACATGAAAATTAAGTAGAAAACTACAAAATTTATAAAACACAACAAATAGTGCTGAAGTACATATAATTGAAATATACAAATTGTTCACCAAATATTTATAAAATGATACATAATAATTCTAATACCTTAAAGATCAGCATCTACTTGTACGGTAATTATCTCTCTTCACATATGTCCCTTGATTACGATCGTGGCGCAAGTATGAAGCATCCTCATTGGCTAATAGGATGCATGGATCAGCATTCACCGTAAAAGGAGGAATCTCAACAAACTTATTATAATCCTCTGATAGGTCTGTCTTCTCCTCGACTCCAATGAATATTTTTTTCCTAAAAGAACTATGTGCCATTTTGGATCATCTTTTTGCTTGTTTATCCCCTTCTTTGGCTTGCTGATAATGTCCTTCGTATAGAAAACCTGAGCGACATTCTAGGCTAGGATGAATGGCTTATCTCTATACCCAAGATTGTTGAGGTCAACTATTGTCATCCCGTACTAATCTTTTGTTACCCCTCCTCCAGTCAACTTCAGCCATTGGCACCAAAACGGACGTATCTTCAAAATAGGTCCATAATCCAGTTCCCATACCTCCTCTATGTGACCATAATATGTCTCCTTTTTACCATTGTTGTCTATGGCATCCATACAGACACCGCTATTTTGGTTGGTGCTCTTTTTATCATTGGCTTTGGTGTAAAATGTGTTCCTATTTATCTCGTATCCTTGGAATGTTAGGATACTCCAAGATGGTCCCCTAGCCAACCACGCCAGCTATTCTGGTATATCCATGTTATGCATTAGATGCTTCCACAACCAACCGGTGAAAGAATCCATGTGTCAACGTGTAATCCAGGCCTCAGACTTTTCTAAGAATTTGAAGCATAGAATCTTCTTATGTTCCTCGATGTACGAATCCACCAAGGAGAATTTTTGAAGAACCATGTAATATGCCTTTTTGAATGAGAAATCATCGGTACAAATATATGCTTTCTTTTCTAGTGTGCCCTTTCCACGTATCCTCCCCTCATACCGCGATTCAGGAACCCCAATCGGTTTAAGGTCATCAATAAAGTCAACACAAAACTCAATGACCTCCTCTATTCCATAGCCACTGGCGATGCTTCCTTCAGGATGAGCACGATTATGAACATATTTCTTCAGTACGGCCATGAACATTTCGAATGGGAACATATTGTGTAGGAATACAGGTCCGAGAATATCAATCTCTTTGACAAGGTGAACTAGGATATGTGTCATAATGTTGAAGAATGATGGCAGAAATATCAAATCAAAGCCAACTAGACATTGTACCACATCTTTCTGCAACTTTATAAAATTGTCTGGATCAATTACCTTCTGAGAAATTGCGTTGTGGAAAGCACATAGATTTATGATGTTTAATTGAACATTCTCAGGTAGAATCCCATGCAATGGAACCGAAAGAAGTTGAATCATAAGCACGTGAGAGTCATGAGACTTTAGGTTTGTGAATTTCTTCTCTCGCACATTTAGGATTCCTTTTATGTTCAAGGAGTATCTAGATGGGACCTTGATACTGCCCAAGCATTCAAACATGCTTTCCTTCTCTTCTTTGCTAAGAGTATAGCTGGCAGGACTTAAGTAGTGCCATCCATTTTCTCTCATTTCTGGATGTAGGCCATCTCGTTTTCTCTAATTTCTAGATGTAGGCCATCTCGTTCTTCCATATGTTGCAATTCCTGTTGTGCTTCTAGTGTATCTTTTGTCTTCCCGTACACTCCTAGGAATCCTATCAGGTTGACACAAAGATTCTTCATGACGTGCATCACATCAATTGAATTGCGAACATCTAAGACTTCCCAATGTGGTAGCTCCCAAAAATAGACTTCTTCTTCCACATGGGCGACATTCCGTTTTCGCTCGGAACATGTTGGCTACCAGGTTCCTTGCCAAATACTACTTCTATATCCTTTACCATATCAAAGACTTGCGTACCACTTCGGTGCATCAGCTTTGTACGGAGGTCTACTTTCCCTTTGAAATGCTTGCCTCTCCTTCATACCTGATGTTTGTTGGGGAGAAACCGAAGATGACCCTTGTATACAACCTTTTTGCAATGAGTCAAGTATACACTATCAGTTTCATCTAAGCAGTGTGTGTAGGCTCAATATTCCTCATTCGTTTGTCCTGACAGGTTATTAAGAGCAGGCCAGTCATTGATGGTTATGAATAACAGGGCTCGTAGGTTAAAGTTCTCCTGTCGGTATGCATCCCACATCCGTACACCTTCTTCATGCCACAACAATAATAGTTCTTCGACCAATGGCCTTAGGTACACATCAATGTTATTACCAGGTTGCATTGGGCCCGGGATAAGCACCGGCATCATGATGAATTTTCACTTCATGCAGAGCCATGGTGGGAGATTGTATATACATAGAGTCATAGGCCAAGTGTTGTGGCTACTGCTTATTTCACCAAAAGGATTCATGCTATTCGTACTCAAAGCGAACCTTACATTCCTCGTCTGTAGTGCAAAGTCTAGGTAAGTTCAATCTATTTTCCTGCACTAGGATCCATCAGCCGGGTGTCTTGCTTTCGTTTTACTTTGTGGCATCGCATCAACTTAGTATGATCTTTGTTCCTAAACAGACGCTTCAAACATGGTATTATAGGAGAGTACGACATGACCTTGGCAGGAACTCTCTTCCTAGGGCGCTCCCCCTCGACTTCTCCAGGGTCGTCTCTCCTGATTTTATACCTCAATGCACTGCATATGGGGCATGCATTCAAATTCTTGTACTCATCACCGTGGTACAGGATACAGTTATTAGGACATAAGTGTATCTTCTATGTCTCCAAACCTAGAGGGCAAACAATTTATTTTGCTTCGTATGTTGTGGCACGCAAGTATTTTCTTAAAACATTTCAATAATTCACCAAATCCCTTGTCGGATACACCATGCGTTGCCTTCCATTGTAGCAACTCCAGAGTGATGCCAAGCTTCTTCAAGCCATCTGCGCATCCTGGATACAACAACTTGCGGTGGTCTGCTAACATATGCAACTTCATCCTCTCATTCTCACTTTCACAATCTTCACGCGCATCGTGTAGCACCTGCCCAAGATCGGCTGTGGGATCACCATTTGCCGCCTCTCCTTCAGGCTCTTCCACTGCAGCATCATCATCAAAGGCACCGAATCCAGCGCGGCTAGGAAAGTTGCCGACAAAAACTTCTTCTTCATTATCCTCCATTATAACCCCTTTTTCTCCATGATTGGTCTAACAAATGTAAATTGGACATGAAACTATTAGCAAAAATATGGCTGTGAAGGGTCCTTGAAGAGGAGTAATCCTTCTTGTTCTAGCAATGGATGCACGGATAGCGCATGAAACCATTCCGCTTGTTTGCCTCGGCCACATCCAAAAAATAATGGAGGCCATCAATGAACTCCTTGGAACGTCGGTCAGCATTGTACATCCATTATCGGTCCATTTGCATTGCATGATATGGTATTTTACATAACATGAACAATTACACAACATGATTAATTCAAACATCTAAAATATCAATTTTGTTACACGTATCAAATAAATGTAAAAAATGAATAAATTCTCATAATTACAATAACATGAATAATTAAAAGGTTCGAAATATCCATCATACAATATGAATAATAATTAAAAGTTCTACATGATCCATTACACAACATGATTAATTAAAAAGTCTAAAATACCGAATAAGCTACATGCCAATACAAACTACTCACGAGACCTATTGACTGACGCCTCGTGAGCTACCGCGCAAACTCTCGACACCGAATGGTCAATTTCTACCATCCCCGATGCTTCATGCCTTAATTTATGTCAAACCATCAAATAGCGATCATCATCCGTACAATGAACTCGACATCAAATTCGCGCTCAAATTTGCGACTTCAATTTCCAAGCGCGAGGCAGTGAAATGCCTTCTTAATCCAACGACGAATACGACCTCTAACAAGTCCAAGATGCTCTTCAGGGCAGAACACAAGGGAATGTCCGTTGCGCTTCAAATGATTGCATACCGATGCCCGAGCGGACACACGATGCTCTAATGCATCATGTTGCAAAGCCATTTATATGGATTAAATATTAATTACTCATCATGTTGGGTGACACACTCAACTACAGTATTTTCAAAAATAAAACTAATCTCACTACACTTATCAAATAAATATAAAAAACTGAATAAATTATTAGAGGTGAACACTAATTATTTTGACACTCTTCAGTTTTAGGCGAACACTCATCGTCCCACGCCATATGGGATGCAATCAAGGTTCACAACTTTATTTCACTCTATATGCAAAAACCATCGAGAAGAAAATAAATCTTTGTTTCAGAACATGTATCTGTCGTTAACCTTGACCATGTGGTGATGACACTGCCATTCGGGGCCAACATTGATATCCGCGACACGGTGCGATATAGGGACATGATGAAGGAGTACGGCCTTGGTCCAAATGGTGGCATTCTCCCCTCACCCAAATGTGAGGATTTCTTCATTGGGACCAAGACCGTACTCCTTCATCACATCCTTATACCGCGCCGTGTCACGAATATCATGTTGGCCCCAAATGGCAATGTCATCACCGCATGGTCAAGGTTAACAACAGATACATGTTCTGAAGTAAAGAAACTTTTTTACTTCTCGGCAGTTTCAATGTGAGCCTGAATAAATACATTATTAGAGTATCAAAGTAATTCATTCATAGTACAAAATAAATACCAAGTATACATCTTTTTTTCACTTTCAATAATTATGCAATTTGACATTTGACATTGCACATAAACATTCAATTTGAAATTTCACATTTCACATTCAAATCCACATATGGTCATATATATATTCTCTCATTCTAAAAATAAAAAATCATACTATACTCATTTTCATATCCATATTTTTTTCTAAATAGTATTCCTCTATCTCTATGTATATACTCCCATTCCAAAAAATAACATTATACTCTATGTAAACCTTAAGTAATTTGAGCTCAAATGGTGTGTAAATCGAAAAAACTCCAACATTTTTCCCAATCTAAAAAATCTCGAAATCTCTATTCCTAAACCATGAAACAAAGCTACAATAACTTCTACATCCTCTGCAGAGTGTAAACTGATGTATCAGCCGTGCTCACGGTCGTGAGCGGCTTGGACCCTCATATGATAATTGAACTTAAAGAATGAATTAAAGTATGGTACTTTGGTTTTGGATATGTTGTGGATTACTTTATGCTTAAGTGGGTTGGTATAAACTTATACTTAGATAAATAGGTCCTTGCTAATAAAATATGATCAACTAAAAATGCTAACCGCTATAAGCCCTTCAGCCTATCCTTGATGGCCTTGCATCTTCCCCCACCTGTTAAGTACCAACCATAAGAGTACTCACCCTTGCCTAAACTACTATTTAGAAGAGAATGTGGAAGTGGAGCAGTTCATCGACTTTGAGGAGTTCTAGACGCGCGTTCACCAGTCAAGTGCCGGTGGAATGACTAAAGACCTTCATGTCTAAACTATCGGAGTGTAATAAAGTTATTTACTCTTTTTCTTACGTTTTGAACATTGTATTTTGATATATTCACTTATGACGTCTATCATATGTGTGTAACTTGATCCCGGCATACATATAATATGCATTCGGTTTTGCTTCCAAAATCGGGTGTGAGACGTATCTGAAAGTTCCTAAAAAATCTTCATAACGGTTAAACTTGTTGGATCTTCCGACCCTGTGTAGGAAGTTTCGATGGATCAGAACTTCCAACACAGGATCGGAACTTTCGACAAAAGGAAAGTTCTTAAATGAAATTTAAAATTAAACTTGAAACTGCAGAATCAAGCTGAATCAAAAGTTGCACAAAGATACTAGAAGACGTCTGCAAGTGATCTTTGCAAGCACAACAACTTGAGTACGTAGATCGGCACAAAACAAACTCTAGGTCAACAAGAACTAAATAAATACAATAATCACAAGACACAAGAGATTTGTTCCCGAATTTCACTCCCACTAAGGAAGCTACGTCTACGTTGAGGAGCTCACAAAGAGCAGGGTCTTACACTCCCTTTTCCTCCCTCAATCAGCCACAAAGTAGGATTGAGTCACTTACTACAAAATCCATGAAGGATGGGTAATACAAACTTCCTGGGGTGCACACACACAAGGGATGCTCAACCGGACGACGCTGAACCGTCTAGAAGCAAGCTTCAAGAGCAACAAATACGAATCGATCGATGGAGATACTTCAAGTCCTCTTGAGATGAACGTGGCTGCCTTCTCACTCAAGTGCTCAAGCCTCACACCTCAATCTTGCTCTTACCCAAGCCCTAGCTCGAATCAACTCAAGGATTTGCTCAAAGGAAGGATTGGGGAGTGGAGTAGGAGCTTGTGGAGGTGTTTTTCTCGGGGATGAACATCAGCAAATGGAGGAGGAGCTGAGGTGGTATAAATACCCGAGCCCCAAAAACTAGCCGTTAGTGGGCAGGTTAAGTGATTGTCGAAACTTCCGACCCTATTGGAAACTACCGGCCGAGGACCCCCTGTCAGCACTATCGAGCAACTTCCAGCAGGGGTCGGAACTTCCAACCAATGGTCGGAACTTCCGACACACACTGAGTCAGAAAAAACTAAGTGCACAAGTGTGTGATTTTGTGTCTCTCTTGGGTAATTAGCATCTCAATTAAGGACTTTGACATCTTCAAGCTATCCATTTGCATCGCTCTTAATAGTATGGTGTTTTCTATAATCAAATTCAAAATAGAAAATAAATAAAAATCTTCTTTTGAGCTCCATCACCGTCTATCAACTAAATTGGCATCTTTTCATGCAAATATTTCATTTCATTGAATTTTAACATGTCCATATCTCGATAAACACATTAGCCCCTTAATTATGCATGTCATCAATACCAAAACACACTTAGGGGTCCAAATGCACTTTCAATGGCGCCAAAAAGCTTGTTGGTATTTATTACGACCACAAATAAAATTTGCAAGTGTACAGATACCGTTGTAGCTTTCACCTGAGAGTATTTCGGAGCATCCTATCCACTGGGAAACATGAGTATATTATCTACGGTTCAAGTTTGTCCAAGGACACGACATCGGATAGAGGAAAGGGGTGGAAAGGATTTCTATAGCGAAGAATCTAAGATAAGATAGAACTAACTTAGTTGTTTACTTTAGGCTACCGGCTTCTTCCTGGATAAAACCAGGCTGCTCCAGTAATGCGGCTCTGCGATATACCTGGATGTACGGAGGATGGACAGGGTTGTCATCACTTGTCACCTACCTCTACAAACCGTGGGGTATACAACAACCAAAGGTAAAGTCTAGTCTAGACACCACGTCTACACCATCTTTTACTAACTCTAGAGTCAATCTGGAACATCCATTTGTATCAGGAGTCTTACTCTAGATCATCCACTAAACTAGCTGGCGGCGGTTTACTTACTATGATTGATAAGTATCCGTCGAGGTAAGCTGGTGGAGAGTGCTGGTAACGCAAACCCAGCACCTCCCCAACTTCCCCTCACTCTCTTCCTACTTTCTAAGCACTACCTAAGCAACATTAAGCCTCCAGAGTGAGCCTAAAGCTCAGGTATGAGAGTGAGAAGTCAAGAGAAGAGTGTGAATGGTGCATCTTCATTTGGTGCCCCCCTCTAATATTTATAGCCTTGTCTAAGGTGGTTTCAGCAGGTAATTTAGGTGGGCTCATACAGAACCGACTTTGTGGAGTCACCAGAGAGCGCCATGTGGAAGCTAGATGCGAGGGGGCCCAATGGTAGTTCGGCCAAACCCGGTGTTCAGCCGACCCCTAGCCACCACCTCTCGCAACCGCCTTTGCCTGAGTCACTAGTATTTGGGTCCTTAAGTCTGAAAGGACTGTGATGTCACCTTGAGAGGGGGGGTGCATAGGCGCACCTACAAATTTCCACTCAAAAGCAGCGGATAAAATTCACTGCTTGCCAAATCTGAAACTTTCGGGTTAGCAAATCCGGAACTTCCGAATTTGAGCAGAGCAGTACATGAACTTGGAACTTCCGGGTTTTAGAAACTAGAACTTTGAAGACAATAAATCTAGTGTGAGTAAATGGATACAAGTTCAAACCCCAGATGTAGAGTAGACTCGTTGGAGTTTCTAGAGTAGGTCCACACAATCCCTGTACTTACACAAACAACAATCTCTTCAAGAAAACAAGTGTTCAATGGAGAGCTCCTCAAATCCACAAGATAAAATCAAACACAATTGACACAAGGATTTTTATCGAAGTTTGGATTCACTACATGTGCTACACAAGCTCAGTGAATCCTACTCTCTGTTGAGGAGCTTCGCGAAGCCTCCCTGCCATGACGCTACACAAGCACACCTTGGCCTTCCACTATCTTGATTCCCTTTGATTCCCTTCCCTTGCGGAGGTGGAAACCAACCCTTACAAACTTCCCGCTACAGTCCACACAATTGGGTGCTCGCCGGGCAACACCTAGCTGTCTAGGAGCCAAAGCTCGAAGAGTAACAAATGCAAAACACATGATTTTGGCCAAACTCAAGTCTCAAGGTTTGCTGTGCTCTCTAGTGCTCTTAGGCGGTCACTCTCTCAAACCCAACTCAAGGATATTACAAGAATCACACAATCTTAGAAAGAGAGATTGGGGAGAGCTCAACAAGGCTACCAAACTTTCTTAGGATGACCAGCAAGCACCATAATAATGCTTGGAATAGTAGCCCACCAAGAAGGGGGCTCAAGGGTATAAATAGCTGAGTCCAAAGAAACTAGCCGTTATGTGACAGTTAGAACCCGGAACTTCCGGGTTCACAAACTCGAAACTTCTAAGTTTTCAAACCAGCTAGCCGTTAGTGCCACGTATGCAAAACCTAAAACTTCCGGGTTGGGAAGCCCGAAACTTCCGGATTGCCCCTGTTAGTTCTAACCAATGTGCACTTGAGGCTTTTGTGTCTCTCTCAACTCACTTGGGTTGAGCATTGAGACTAAACCAAAACATAATATGATGAATCCCTCTTGATAGTATAGCATGCCTATACTCAAGATCAAAGGTTGACTAGATTTCAACCACTTGAGCTTCTCAAAAGTGTACCAAGCCGTGCCTCTATCAATCTCAACCTGAGGGGTGCAATGAGTTCTGTTTCTTTTCTTTGAGCACATATACCTTGAGCTAATGACTTGAACCATCATATTTGAATGGAATCCACTTCACAATATGATTCTAGAAAGATTGATACTTGCTAATATGAACACCGTACATGATCAAGATTCTTCAAGTTGAATCCAAAGAAAGTTTCTTCACTCTAGCGTTGGTTCCTCGGCACAAACCCATTGCCCTTCTCTAAGCTTAGTCCCTTGAAACACTATCCTGGATTCCAACCCTTCATCTTTGCATCACATAGAGCTCCTTAAAAGTTTGTATCTTAATTAATTCATCCATGAAATCCATTCTTCATAATTCTTTGCAACTTATATCTTCTATTGAGAGTGTCGGAGGGTATCTCCAGCCGGGTGGCGGAGTGCACCCGCCTAATCCTAGTTTAGGATGAGTTTGGGGACAGTCAAGGAATGCTCGATCAAGAGGCGTCTGAACACGAGTGGCACACACGGGTTTAGAGTGGTTCAGGCCACCGGAGCATAATACTCTACATCCACTGTGTGTTGTATTGCTAGTGAGTCTGTAAGACTTCGAGCGTGTGGAAAAACTTCCGGGGGTCTGGAAAACCTGTGTTCTAACGTGCGCGCTCTCCCTTTTATAAGCTCAAGGGGAGCGTGTACACTGAGCGGGACCCTGATAGGTGGGTCCGGTGATATATTAAATAACGTATACATTGGAGCCTTAAATGCCTTAGATCCTGAGATCTTCCTCATCAGCCTCCGTATGTATGCTGTGTCACGGTATGGTCTTGTGCTGTCTTGTTAGCATAGGGTCTACTATCGCTGACATGCGTAGAGGGAGTCGTGCTGTCGCTGTAGAGTCAGCTCCTGCTGACAAACAAAGGGGCTACACTAACCTACAGTGCTGTAGCCTTCGGGCTCTGTAGCAGCGCACGCCGTGGCCTTCCTGTAGCAGGTCATAATGACTCCTTGCTCACGCGCGCGGCGCTGTGATGTGACGCGCCGCCTCGGTAACTGGCGGGCTTACCGTGATGTCAGCCATACCTGCCCAACATATCAGAGGGCAGCCCATGCCCTGTCTTAGGCACGCGCACCCCAACCACCCGCATTTAATGCGGTAGTTGGGCTGGCTTCTCGCAGAAGACTGGAAAACACTGGACACGTGGCGGTGTTGGTTTGTGGCCGCTTCCACAGGGGCACGTGGCAGCACCGGACCTTCTCCCCGGAGGGATGGGAGGTCCGGGCCCCCTGGCTGGCCTAGGCGCACAGGCCCCTGGGGTCTGGCTTCCACACGCGGGGGCCCAAAACCATCCTGCGGTGGTCCGGGCCTGTGGTAGCCATTCCTAAGCATTTCCTCCTTGCGGGCACGTGGAGGCACCGGACCTGCCAGCACGTCGGGGGAGGTACGGAGGCCGTGCCCCCAGCTGTCAGGCCCGGGCCGTATGCCCTGTCGCCCAAGAGCTTAGTGCGAGGTTATGGATAACCTCGCGCCCCTCGGGCTGGACACACTAGTAGGAGGTACCCCTGTCTGTATGTACCGACAGATAGATTGTCCATTTCTTGACAAGAAATTCCCTTCTAGTGCTATGACTGTGTCAACAAGCTTTATTTGGATATGAGAATAAATAGTTGTCATCAAACACGTGACTCAATCCATGTAGTATTCATTGTTTATTAATATCATCACTTTAATTATAGCCTAGTCACAAGTCTTGTCATATGAGCCTTTTATCTTTACTTTCAATATCTTTCATCACAAATATTCCATTAATATGACAATCAATTCCTGCTCATATGGTCAACAAGATGATTAGTTCTTTAATCGTTGTGTCATTCAATTCACCAAAAGCCATTAGGGGCCTAGAAGCACTTTCAATCTCATCCTTTTTGGTGATTGATGACAACCCCGATTAAAGCTTACAAAAGGATATATTAATAATGCTTTTGAAAACTCAGATTTAGGATGAGCTACCCCTAAATATGTGCATTGAATAGGATTCAATAATTTTGGCCTCAAATGTCATTTTGCACATATTCAAAAGATAACATTGAGCTCCGCCAAAATCTCAGCATCCGTGGGGTGCAAAACAAGTGTGTGAACAAATTATACATGATGCATATGACATATATCTCACACAATAGCAAGATACAAGAAGTTAGTTGGTTCTGTCACCCAAACTCTAGAACTCCCGAAATTAAAACTCGAAACCTCCGGGTTTACCAATTATATCAGGCTAAAGGCCAAAAATCCGGAACTTCCGGGTTGCAAACCCGGAACCCCCAAGTTTGCCAAGCAGAACTAGCTAAAAATAACATTTCATCAAAATAAACCATTTCAACAAACTACCATGCATCAAGTCTTAATTTAAAGCATTAAACAGGGTTTACCACACAATAGCACACATTACAAGTTGTTCTCAAGTCCACATGAGCTAAACCGAATTGATTACACGGCATGTGGCATTCTGGATTTGGAAACCCAGGACTTCCGAGTTTGCTTGGGCAGAAACACTGACAGCAGCAACTGAAGCTTTAATCCATCATCTTCTCCCCCTTTGTTATGCATCACCAACAAAGGCTTGAGGGGAGTCCATCTGCAAGCTCCTACTGCTGATCATCATCTTCATCATCATTTTGACCACCATATCCACTCGTTTCTTGACCGGGATCACCAAAATTTTGTCCAAACATCCAAGATGTGAAACCATCAAACCCATATGATGGTGGAACACTGGGAGGTGGCTGTGGCACAAATGGAGCAGTGGAGGGATCAACATATGTAGGGTTGACAAATGTAGTACTAGGAACCGATCCACTTCCATAGAGTTGACCCCAATAATCTTCTTGGTGATATCTTGTGTTAAGTTGCTCCAAATTATCAGGTTCACATATGTAGGGTGGATCGGGCGCGTTCATTGTGAAAAAATCCGACGTGACTTCATGGCATGAACTTGTGCATTAATCGCACCATTTCAGCCCGTTTGCACCAACTTTCGTGCAATAACGAAACGGTCCGAAACGCCCAAATATATGAGTTTGGGGTCCAATGGGTGGATCAGATGCGTTCGTTGCAAAAAATTCCGATGCAACTTAATAGCACGAACTTGTGCATTAATTGCACCAGTTCGGCCAATTTGTACCAAGTTCATGAAGTAAGGAAACGTTCCAAAACGCTTGCAAACATGAGTTCGTTGAAAAAAATTTCGACGCGACTTCGTGGCACGAACTTGTGTATTAATTTCACCAGTTCGGTCCGTTTTGCACCGACTTTCGGGCCGTAATGAAATGGTCCGAAACGTCTCAAAACATGAGTTTGGGGTCAGTGGGGTGGATCGGGTGCGTTCGTTGCTAAAATTTCCAACACAACTTCATGGCACGAACTTGTGCATTCATCCTCATGTTAAATAAATAAATAACCAAAACCACTTATGAACTTCATAATAAAATTGAGAAAAACCTCATATGCACTTCCATGACAGTGAACAATATTTAATTAGATAAACCACAATGAATGCGATGCATATGCCATGTCCACTGCCGCCGTACCCAACAAGGTATGAAGCAGCATTGTATCCCTCCTCGGGGCAACGTACCATGCTGTATCGGTAAAGTCACGATCATAAGACGTTGACATCCACGAATGTTGTGCAAAATGCAATATGATGTAATGAAGTGATGGGCTGCAAGTAAGCTTGCACGTAAGTTGGCATTTATACCGCATATGAACGCATACTAATTACTTCATAAAGGAATAATTATGCCACAAGTCTTATTGTACACAAACATATTAAAATAAACCAATGAATAAATTAATCTTCAATTAAGGATAACACATTGCTT
This sequence comes from Panicum hallii, assembly GCF_002211085.1. Lineage (NCBI taxonomy): Eukaryota > Viridiplantae > Streptophyta > Magnoliopsida > Poales > Poaceae > Panicum > Panicum hallii. The sequence goes on from NC_038049.1 coordinate 15,012,566, forward strand.
AGGTTTGGTTTCTGAAGCTAGAGTGTACGCAGAAATAAACAAGTTAAAGCTGCGGCAAAACCACGGCCACATTCACTTGCATTCTCTGAAGTACAGGAATGCGAGCTAAGCACGATCCAAAAAAGCACCACCTGTTCACATACATAACTCCGCATCAAACAAAACACATAAAGATATTTAAACATCGATTAAAGCGTTCCTACGCTCAAACCCGACGTTCAGAACAAAACAGCAAGCACAACATTTGGTTAACCACAGTAGTGTTGCTTGTCTTTTTTGTTTATTTAAATATAAAAAAGCAAAAATAGCAAATAAATACATTTTAGAGATGTACAGAAATAGACCTAAAACTTCGCTTCATAACTCATATATAAAATTATAACGTTAAGGTAGCCTAAACCTTAACTGAACATCACTGATATTTTTCTGACAGCAGAACAGGACGTTCCAACAAATAAATTCATATCTGCAGCTCTACAGATGGTAAAATTGTGAACCATATACCTCTGGAAATCTTGTAACATAAACTAAAAGCACTACTTTAATTTGGGTAGCCATTGTCTGCAGCAAGGATGCCTAAGATCAGGAAGAACTGAATATTGTCAGAACAACAATGCCTTTACCAGCAGCCATCTTGTGATTTCAATATCTCCAAAACTACTGCTCTAAAAATTATAAATTGGCACTCCGAGATAAGATAAAGGAATTATCTAAAACTTTTCCAACTTCCACCAAGAAAAAATCAGCCATCAAGGTGGTCTAAAACTGAATAGATCTAAAACTGTTCTGAACATTGACAGAAAACGGCAACCATAAGGAAAAGGCCATATCTCCTATATTACTCGGCCTAAAATTGCAATTCTTGATCCCAAAGAAAGACTATGATGTCCTCTGCATAAGTATGAATTTTCCACGAATTTAACCGGTATGAAAACAATGGGGAACCTCGGTACAAAGATAACTGCACGCTCTGAAAATTCCTGGGCGTCCAGAAAACGATCAATTCAACAATTTCCCATCAGACCTTACCTCTAATCGACATCTAGTACTTGCTACCAAGGCAAATTCATGCAGAACATATGTGGTGCATAGGTGTAAGGCCTCACCTAGGGCTCTGCCTTGAACAACAGCGAGGAACAGCGGGAAACACGAGGATCTAGCACCTCTTCTTACTCCTCTCCGCCATCTCGTTCCGATTTGCTAGTTCTCTTTGCTGCCTTTGCCTTCCCCCTTCGTGATCCCATGACAGCAGCAGCAACCAGATCAGAGAGGAAAGAACTCATGAACAAAAGGGCAGAGGGGAAAACTCACCAATGTAAGGGCACCACCAGCCCTACTCCCGTGATCCCTGCTCTCCTCTCCCACCAATCCAATCGGTCTCTCTCAAGCAGGAAGGTAGGCTAGGGTTTGGAGAGGAAAAAGAAAGAAAGGTGCGGCTAAGGGGAGGCGAAACGCACGAAACAGTAAAAGGGCGATTACTATTCATGTGGTATCTGTAGCAATAAATTCCATTCAGAAAAAACTATCATAACTCTTTGATCCTAATTCCAAATGATGCATATGAGTAGCCAAATGGATTGCATTCGGCGAGATCTTCGCATCCGTGCTCTAGGATCATCTATCTGGCCAGTGTGTTAGGAATAAACCCACTATGGTTTGTCCATGGTGGTGTGTGTCTGTGTGCGTCGCGGGGCGTGTGTGTGTCGCCTGGTGTGTGCGGTGTGTGCGTTGCGCCATGCTAATGCGCGTGTGTGCCAGCATGGAGGCTGCGGCAGTGTCGGGCGCGGGCGCGAGGCATTCTAGGTCCAGGTCAGGGTGTGCAGGAGCTAGTTCTGCCGCTGCTGTGTCGTCTAGGGCCCCGTTTGGTTCCAGAGACTAAAAACTAAAAATAAGTTTGACACTAATTAGAAGTATTAAATATACCTTAATTACAAAATCCATTGCATAAATGGATGCTAATTCGTGAGATGAATGTGTTAAGCCTAATTAATCTAGTGCTACAATAAATATATGTTAATGATGGATTAATTAGGCTTAATAGATTCGTCACGTGAATTAGTCTCCATTTATGCAATTAGTTTTATAGTTAGATCATATTTAGTCTCTTTAATTGACATCTAAACATTCAATATGATATGGACTAAAAATAAATCACTGGATCCAAACACCCCGTAGGTCATGTTGTGGAGGTGCTGAGTGAGTGGTGTGCGTGGTGCGGGTCCCGGGGGGAGGCCGCCATCACCGAGCGTGAGGGCAACGCTCGCAGTCATGGACGAGCGCATCCCGCGGACCGAGCACAATGGCCGGCGTGGAGGCGAGCTCCCCGGTCTACAAGAAGCCCCTGCGCTCCTCATTGTACTCCGCCGAGTCCATTTTAATTGAGAGTAGGCCAAGATACATGAGCATTTGGCTCCGCGGCATTTGTCACCGTCGCCAGCAAATTTCGTCGATCGGCGACTCCCTGAAGGCCGAGATCGGAGACAGCTCGAGTTCCGATGCCATCGTGGAGCGTGTCGTGCCTAGTTCCGGCGCCGTGGAGCTGCCGCTGCTAACCAAGGCCAACTACCATGATTGGGCCTTGGTTATGCAGGTGAGCTTGGAGGCGCTGGACCTGTTGGACGCGGTGGAGGCGGTCACCAAGGATCGCGCCAAGGATCGGCGGGTGTTGGACGCCATCTTGCGTGCAGTGCCGTCGGAGATGAAGACCGGGCTTGCCGTGAAGACGTTGGCGAAGGAGGCGTGGGAGGCGGTGAAGTCCATGCATGTGGGCGACGCTCGCGTGAAGGCGGCGAGCGTGCAGCGCCTGTGGAAGGAGTACGAGAACATCGCGTTCCGCGACGGCGAGTCCGTCGGCGACTTTTGCATGCGGATCCAAGGTCTCGTCAGGAATCTGCGTGAGATGGGGGAGAAGCTGGAGGACGGGCGCGTGGTGAAGAAGATCCTGCGCGGTCGTGCCGAAGAGGCTCAAGCAAGTCGCACGGCGGTGGTGCATGTTGCGGTGGATGTGAGAATAGCGGCAGCCGTGGTGGGGATCGTGAGGATGACGATGACGGTGGCAGCAGCACGAGCTCGGGGCGCGGTAGGAACCGCTACCGGGGTAGGTGCTTCAACTCCAGCGTCCACGAACACATGGGGAGGGACTGCCCGAAGAAGAAGAAGGAGCGCGCGTTGCTCTGCAACGTCGACGAGGAGGCGGCGTTGCTGTGAAGGTCGAGTCCGCCATGTCATGTCTAGGGGGAGATTGTTAGGAATAAACCCGCCATGGTTTGTACATGGTGGTGTGTGTCTGTGTGCGTCACGCGGCTTGTGCGTCGCGTGGCGTGTGCGGTGCGTGCATTGTGTCATGCTCGTGCGCGTGTGTGCCAGCAGGGAGGCTGCGGCAACGTCGGGCGTGGGCGCGACGCGTTCTAGGCACTACCGGAAACGCGGTCCTCTTTGCCGAGTGTAACACTCGGCAAATAAAAACACACGGCGAATCAATACTTTGCCGAGGGTCAGGCACTCGGCAAAGAATAACACTCGGCAAAGAACACTTTGCCGAGTGTCGGGCGCTCGGCAAAGGAAGACACTCGGCAAACAAGCGCCACGCAATTAACGGCGTCATTCTTTGCCGAGCGCCACGTCACAGGCACTCGGCAAAGAAACATTTTGCCGAGTGCCTGGACGAGACACTCGGCAAAATGTGCATATTTTTTTCCCACACTTTGTCCTAATTTTTTTATATTGTCATCCTACAATCTCCTCAACAACGTATGTAATTTAGGTTTATTTCTCAAAGTGTCTGCTATATTTCATCAATTTATTTTATTTTATTGAATTTCTTGAATAATTCAAATTTGAACTGCGTGGTCATTCGAATAGTGGAAAAACTAAATGAAAAATTGTTATTTATGTTAATGAGCATGCTTTGATGCCTTATCGAAAAAAAGACCAGAAATTTTTGAACTTCTATTCACGAGATATGGCGACTAAATTGTGTTCAAATCGTATTTAAATTGTATAAAAGGCAAATTTGGTCGGAAAATTATGAAACTTGTCGAGAGGTCATGTTATTATGTGAGGATAATGTGATAAAATTTTTATAAGATTTCGTGAAAGTTTGCAATCTACAATGCTTAACACCTAATCGTTGTGCATATAAAATCATACACCTCTTTGGAAAACTTTTAATTTCTAAGCATCGTATGTTTTTACTTTAGCGAAACCTCGTCAGATTTTTATCATAAGTTCCCCATATGATATCATTACATCTTGACAAGATTCATAATTTTCAGACCATATTTGCATTTTATACATTTTAAAAACAACTGAACAATAAGTTCGTCGTCATGTTTCGTGGACAAGAAATTTAAAATTTCTATTTTTTTTGTCGATAATGTCTCAACGCATGCTTCAATAACGTGAATATCATTTTTTGATTCATTGTTTTTCATTATTCGTGTGACTTGTAGTTCAAAATTTAATAATTACAAGAAATTCAATAACATGAAATAAATTGACGAAATATAGAAAACACTTCGATTAATGGGCACAAATTGCACATACTGTTGCACGTAATGTAAATATCACAGCAAAAAAGTTTGGTGGCCAAAAGTTCTAAAAAATTAAAATTATTTGCCGAGTGCCTGTTAGGGGCGCTCGGCAAAGCGGCCTCTTTGCCGAGTGCCTGCTCGGGGCGCTCGGCAAAGCGGCCTCTTTGCCGAGTGCCTCCGTTCGGTGGCACTCGGCAAATCTTCACAGGCTTTGCCGAGTGTCCCAGATCTGGGGCACTCGGCAAAGAGGGAATATATTAGCCGGCCTCCCGCGCGCCCGTTACCCACACACGCAGACACGCTATCTTCAATTTCGGCCCCGCCCGCGCCCGCGCCCCCGCCCCCGGCCCCGCCGCCCCTGCGCCCCCGCCGCCGCCGCGCCCCCGGCCCCCGCCGCTCCCCGGCCCCGACGCCGCGCCCCCGGCCCCCGCCGCCCCTGCGCCCCCGCCGCCGCCGCGCCCCTGGCCCCGACGCCGCGCCCCCGCCCCCCCCGCCGCGCCCCGGCCCGAGCCGCCGCCGCGCCCGCGCCCCCGCCCCGGCCCCGCCGCCCCCGCGCCCCGGCCCCCGCCGCTCCGCGGCCCCGACGCCGCGCCCCGGCCCGAGCCGCCACCGCCCCGACGCCGCGCCCCCGACCCCTCGCCGTGCCCCGGCCCGAGCCGCCGCCGCGCCCCGGCCCCGACGCCGCGCCCCGGCCCCCTGCCGCGCCCCGGCCCGAGCAGAGGTGTATTTGCTTCACAGTCAACCTTTCTTGAGTTACCTGAATTTTTTCTAGCTAAGTACTAATGGATTGCATTTGATTCATAAGCACAGATCCGAGCAAGGAGCACGAGTGCGAGCCCAGCCATACGACCTCGGCAGGACACTTCATGCCATCAGATACAGGCACTCCAGGTTATTCCTTCTTTGTCCGTCGCTCGTTGATTATTATATACGTTTTGTTTGCATTATTGTAACATTGGCGTGAAAACTGTGCAGGGCCAGCTGCAAGAAGAGACGAGGAAACGATAGGAGTTGGAGCAAAGGATGAGTGCTCTACTTACTTACATGCACGCTGCAACGGGTGTACCTCCGCCAGCTTCTCTGTTCGCGCAACCTCCACCACCTGATCCGTACTCTACTCCTGTAAGTATAAAAAATATGCAATATAGATTGTTTTAGCAAATTTAAATATATAGTCTTTGCTATACATTTAGATAAACATATTAGCAATTAACAAAGTGCAGGAGCTCACATACCAATTCACTAATACTTAGCGAAAATCCCTCTCAATTGGCACTGTGCCTAGGCAGCAAGCATTTCTCGTACCAATTAGTAATGCTGGACAGAGCTGGACAGAAATTTGTTAGGAGTAACTCATATTAGTCCATGTGGAGCTCTGTAAGAAACAAAGGGTTTGATGGCAAAAGCATGTGGCATTATGCAAAATGTTAGCACAAAAAACTTATGAGTATATCTAACACAAGTTCTTGAGCAAAAAAGAAAGATTACAAATGTAAGGCCGTAAATATCAACTTGAGAAAAAATTGTAAAGAATCAGATACAAATAGCTCCCTGAAAGGGATAATAAGCAGGGCAGATAAAGGGAAATCGGCAACGGACCAAACTTTGCATTGGGATTCATGTATTTTTCTACAGGAAAGCATCTAAACACTTGTGAATACTTTTAAGTTAATAACATAGATGTGCATGTACTGTATAAAATTTGAAATCAGAATGAAGAGAAGTAGATTGTACCGAGTAACTGCATAAATATTTCTTCAATCAATTCTGCTTCTCCATTTCAATTTTGATTCAAGGTTGAAAAGTTTCAATCCAGATATCACCAAGTCTGCAGTGACCTTCTTCAAGTGCTCGTTCAGCATATCCTCATAGACAATAAAATTGGCTTCTGACAGCATATTTCTATCTCTCATAATAGTGAATATCTGCCTTGCCTCAGTTGAACTTGCATACTTGCAGAAACCATATATAGTCAAGGCGTATTTGAATTCAGTTGTCCCGTTTTCTACTTTACTTTGTCTCTGTTATTCTCTGTAACTACATTTTGCAACCCTTAGTTTGTCACTTAATTAGTAAACATATGTTTGGAGAACATTCGAATATTGTGAAAACATTACGTAACTATTTAGCTAATATCCATGATGGGAAAAAGTCAATCAGGTAGACATATATAAAACTGTTGCTGTTTGTTAGCTTAATTTATGTACGATCGTCATTTATCTTGTCTCACATGCAATCTCTTCTTCTCTGTGTAGAGACAATCGGCGGCGTCAAATGATCCGCATGCACCGTCATCTCCAAATCAGGCAACTCCAAATCAGCCATCTCGAAATCTTCATTTGTGACATTTGAGCTTGTGTGTGGTGAGCTTGTGTGCTGAACATGTGTGGTGAACTTTAAATAAACCTTTATCGTTGTTACCACTTATGTGGTGAACTTGTGTATGTGATATTACTTGTGTGTTGACGAGATTTTTTTAAATTTGGTTGTGACGATAAGATTTGCGTCAATTTGGTTGTGTATGTGAAATTTCAAATAATATGCCTGTGTGAATATATAATATGCCTGTGTGAATATGTCCTTGTGTAAAATGCCACGGAAAAAACAAATTAAAAACTTAAAAAACCGATTTGCCGAGTGTATAAAAAAACACTCGGCAAAGTGACCTGAACTTTGCCGAGTGCCTCATAAGAGGCACTCGGCAAAATGACCTGAACTTTGCCGAGCGCCCTCTGTTAGGCGCTCGGCAAAGGCTGGCTCTTTGCCGAGTGCCACGTCAAAAGCACTCGGCAAAGACTCGACCCTTTGCCGAGCGCCAAAGAGAGGGCGCTCGGCAAAGACTCGGCCCTTTGCCGAGCGCCAAACCTAGGGCGCTCGGCAAAGAGCCGTCACGGTCCCAAACGCCGTGACGGCGGCTTTTCTTTGCCGAGTGACTAATCTGACACTCGGCAAAGCCTTTGCCGAGTGCCCGACGAAAGGCACCCGGCAAAGACGTCTTTGCCGGAATAGTCACTGCCGAGTGCCCTTTGCCGAGTGTTACACTCGGCAAAGCCTTTGCCGAGTGTTTTCAGGGATTTGCCGAGTGTCTACGACACTCGGCAAAGGCCCTGAATCCGGTAGTGAGGTCCAGGTCACGGCGTGCGGGAGCTAGTTCCGCCGTTGCTGTGTCATCTAGGTCGTGTTGTGGAGGTGCTGAGTGAGTGGTGTGCGTGGCGTAGGTCCTGCGGGGGAGGCTGCCAAGACCAGGCGTGAACGTGAGGCTCGCGGTCATGGACAAGCGCGTCCCGCGGACCGAGCGTAACGGCCGGCGTGGAGGCGAGCTCCCCGGTCTACAAAAAGCCCCTGCGCTCCTCATTGTACTCTGCCGCACTAGCATTTGGCTCTTAACTGAGAGCAGGCCAAGATACAAGATATAGGAGCATTTGGCTCCGCGGCATTCGTCGCCGGCAAACCCACTGTTTATCTACTACCTCAAGCCTTTGCCGTGAGAGAGAGAGCCAGCAAGCGATCCACCAATTCCTGGGCCAAATCCGACACAGTGAATAAAAACAGTCAACTTTTTGGTCTTTGTTCAAGTATTCGGTCAACCAATTAATAAATTACGTATTCCAACTTGTAAAGTGTATTTTGCTCCAATACACATTATTCATGCAAAGAACCAGCCACCAAAATCCGAAACTATGTTTTTATTCTTAGCTAAACAGGTAAAATGACTCCTTCAAAACTCTGGGTGTTACAGGGGTCTTGCCCGCACTAGCATGGATGGATCACAACTGAAGCACTAGTCCAATCACACCTAGACATGGTATACGTCATCATAGATTCATCATTGGAATGTGATCCGTACATTTCTGCCCTTTTCCTGGCATAGAAACATGTCCTAAAGTATCCCTTGGGCTCGGCAGCAGCGCTGCTCGCGAGGGGCCGGGGTCTTGCCCGCGCTAGCATGGATGGATCACAACTGAAGCACTAGTCCAAGAACACCTAGACATGGTATATGTCATCATAGTTTTATCGTTGGCATGTGATCCATACGTTCCGGCCCTTTTCATGGCGTAGAAACACGTCCTATAGTACCAAAGGACAAAACTGAGCTCCTTCCCCCCTGAAAGTCCATAACTTTTGCGTTTGGAGGCCGAATCGAGCGTGGTTTTTTTGTTGATGCAGAATGCTTTCTATTACACACTGCAAGGAGAATTTACAAGATTTGAGCAACTATTATTTTTCTAAAATTAAAATGATGCCCGTATGTGGACGGAAGAATCCCTTAGGCGTTGCAGCGGCACTGCTCGCGAGAGTGTCGTGTCTCGCCCGCACTAGCATGGATGGATCACAACTCAAGCACTAGTCCAAGAACACCTAGACATGGTATATGTCATCATAGATTCATCATTGGGATGTGAGCCATACGTTTCTGCCCTTTTCCTGGTATAGAATAGGAATAGTAGATAAATAAAAGATGACTGACACCAACAAGAATACAAGATGTGTGCTTGTTTAGGTCCAATCATTTTGACTAGTATCATGTGGAATAAATTTTAGCTGTTAAAAATGTGAGTACAAAATTTGATTCCTGATGTCAGGCGCTTTTCCATTACCAAGTACGTACAAATTTTTAGCTGAACGTTCAGCATCAGTGACCAATACCTTGGGTCTCACTCTTTCAAACTTTTGCGCTTAAAAATGCACTTTTCTAATTATCCAATTGAAAGGTTTCCGGTTGTTTCCATCTATGAGTGCCGTTAGCTGTTAAATACTCCTATGTGATTAGAGAATTCCGGGTCCAATTTTTAGCTGAAAATTCAACATCAGCACCGTATTCCTTTGTTTTCACTCCTCCAGAATTTGCCTTATTATATCATTTTGACAAGGTACTCGCCCCAAAATAATAAACCTCAGATCTTCAGAAAAGTGCAGGTTTAAGCGATAACAGTTTTTCAACCAGGAAAATCATGATTGCTTTTGCTTATGGGCATGGAGACGCGGCCTTTATCGGTTCAACCTTCAAAATTAAATCAGATCAGTAGATAATGCCAAAACAGTAGTGTAAAACACCACAGCAAGCAACTTTTAATGATGCTGCAAAATTTGCTCTCCTGTATGCATCCTACTAATAAAAAACTGGTTAAACAGATCCACAGCTTATCAAAGAATCTTTTTTTAAAAAAAAGAATTCTTGGCGTGTTCCACTCTATCCTGTTAGATAGCCAAGGAGTTGAGAGTGGGATATGGAAGATGGAATAAATTGATAAGAGGTTGAGTTCCGATCTTCCGAGAGGTACGGTAAACTTGATTGGTGGAGAACTCGACGTTGATGATTCAAGGCTCCGAACGAACAGAACCCCGCAATCACTACACCACTGCTCCGTTGGTTATCACCCGTATCACACGAATGACCTCGCCACGAAGGCTTATCCCTGCAAGCGCAATCAAGAACACAAGCAAGAATAGGAGATACAATCAAACAGACTTGATTACGAGGTGGAGTCTCACAAACCAATGAACGGCGACACTGTTCGATGACAGATTGATTCTAAGCAAAACCTAAACCCTAAAGTGGTGACAGCTACTGAATAAAAGGAAGTTAGGGGCGTGCAAGTGGCAACAGACGCAACCCTAACGGGCTTCAACATGGTACACGGACCAACGGCCCAACAAACGGTGACACAGCACCCTGACAGATTCTGGATGCCGACTTGTGTCGACGATTCCTGTCGACTCAGGAGTAATTTTGAGGTGGGACTGGTGCCATTAGAAACTCTATGAAATTCTGGTTCCAACCATATATAGAACGTCTAAATCCGACTTCGTATGTGGCTAGGGAGTCAGTTTTGGTGAAGGTTCTGGAATCCGAGGTGGAGTCGAAGTCGAGTTGGGCATGGACTCCTCCTTGGTCTGAACGTCCTAACTCCTCCTCATTGACTCCTTGGCCTTCTCCAAGTCCTTACTGGTCCTCTCCATTGTTCCTAATCAATAACACATGCATGGAACCAAGCGTAAGTTCTGAAAAACAATTGACAAGGTTAGAACGTACCCGGAGATCCAACTATCACGCACGTGCTCTGGTGATCGGTCCTTGCATAGTATGCAAAAGAGTGATGTCCTCATCATCCTCCCCCTCTTGAATTGGAGTCATCCTCGACTCAAGCTCATCTTCCTCACCCAAGTATGGCTTCAAATCTAAAATATTAAATGTGGGACTAACCCCAAACTCAGGAGGCAACTCAAGTTTATATGCATTGTCATTTATCTTCTCAAGAACCTTAAAAGGTCCAGCGGCAGTGCCATGAGCTTGGACTTTTGTAAATCCGGAAACCTATCTTTTCTCAAATGAACCCACACCAAATCACCGGGTTTCAATTTTACCTCATCCCTTCCTTTACTAGCAGCAATTCGATACTTTTCATTTATTTTTTCAATTTGCAACTTAGTAGTTTCATGAAACTTAAGGATAAATTCAGAGCGTTGTGTAGCATCTAAGTTCATAATTCTAGAAGATGGTAAAGGTAACAAATCAATTGGAGCACGAGGATTGAAACCATATACTACCATAAACGGACTTAATTTGGTTGTGGAGTGAATAGATTTGTTATAGGCAAACTCAATATGTGGCAAACACCCCTCCCACAACCTCAAATTATCTTTCAAAACAGCCCGCAACATAGTAGACGAAGTATGATTAACTACCTTCGTTTGCCCATCAGTTTGTGGATGATAAATAGTAGAAAACAACAACTTTGTTCCCAATTGATACCATAAGGTTCTCCAAAAATGGCTCAAAAACTTAGCATCCCTATCAGAAATAATAGTATTTGGTACACCATGCAAGCGCACAACCTCATTAAAGAACAAATCAGCAACATGTGAAGCATTGTCGATCTTGTGACAGGGTATAAAATGTGCCATTTTAGAGAAACGATCAACAACCACAAAGACACTATCTCTCCCCCTCTTTGTTCTAGGCAATCCTAAAACAAAGTCCATAGAAATATCTTCCCAAGGTGCACGAGGAACAGGAAGAGGCATATAAAAACCATGTGGATTAAGTCGAGACTTAGCTTTGTTGCATGTGGTGCAACGCGAGACATAGCGCTCCACATCACGCCGCATCCGTGGCCAAAAGAAGTGAGCGGCCAGCACATCCTCCGTCTTTTTAACATAAAAATATCCCATCAAACCACCAACATGCGCCTCCTGCAACACCAAAAGACGAACGGAGCTAGCTGGAACACACAGCTTGTTAGCACAGTAGAGGAGGCCTTCATGCAGTAGAAATTTTTGCCACATTCTTCAAAAGCATCTTTGAAGTCCAAATCAGTAGCATATAGTCCCTTTATGGTCTCTAAACCAAAGATTTTATGAGAAAGTTGGGACAGCATGGTATAACGTCTAGATAAAGCATCGGCAATCACATTGTCTTTCCCTTTCTTATGTTTAATGATGTAAGGAAATGACTCTATGAACTCAATCCATTTAGCATGACGTTTGTTCAGATTAGCTTGCCCTTTAAGGTACTTCAAAGATTCATGATCCGAATGTATGAAAAATTCTTTAGACCAGAGATAATGTTACCAAGTTTATAAAACTCGCACTAAAGCATAAAGTTCTTTGTCATATGTAGAATAATTCAGCGAAGGATCATGCAATTTTTCACTAAAGAAGCAACAGGTTTACCTCCTTGTATGAGCACTCCTCCAATGCCAATCCCGCTTGCATCACACTCAAGCTCAAAGGTCTTCTCAAAATCAGGAAGTTGCAGCAATGGTGCTTGTGTGAGCTTCGATTTGAGAGCATCAAAAGCTTGTTGTTGTGCTGGTCCCCATTAAAATGGCACTCCGTTCTTTGTCAACCCGTGGAGAGGTGCTGCAATGGTGCTGAAATCCCGCACGAAACACCAGTAAAAACCTGCAAGACCAAGAAAACTTCGAACCTGCGTGACCGTAGTCAGAAGTGGCTAGCTTGTGATGGCAACAATCTTTGCTTCGTCCACCTCAATGCCCTGTGAGGTAACAACATAACCAAGAAAAGACACGTGATCAGTGCAAAAGGTGCACTTCTCAAGGTTACCAAATAAACGTGCATCGCGCAAAATATTAAAAACAGCATGCAAATGTTCAAGATGTGCCTCGTATGACTTGGCGTAGATAAGGATATCATCAAAATAAACCACCATAAATTTGCCAATGAAAGCACGTAAAACCTCGTTCATCAATCTCATGAAAGTGCTGGGTGCATTAGTTAAACCAAAAGGCATGACTAACCATTCATAAAGACCAAACTTGGTTTTAAAGGCAGTTTTCCACTTATCCCCTACAGCCATACGAATCTGATGATATCCACTACGTAAATCAATCTTGGAGAAAATAACAGAACCACTCAGCTCATCAAGCATGTCATCCAAACGAGGAATAGGATAGCGATATCGAATAGTAATGTTATTGATGGCTCGACAATCAACACACATGCGCCAAGTGCCATCTTTCTTAGGAACCAAAAGAACAGGAACAGAACAAGGACTAAGGCTCTCACGAATGTACCCACGGTCCAGAAGGTCCTGGACTTGTCGCTAAATTTCCTTAGTCTCGTCGGGGTTGGTCCTTTAGGCGGCACGGTTTGGCAAGCTCACCCCTGTAATCAAATCAATCTTGTGCTCAATGCCTCGCACAGGTGGTAATCTGAAGCATCCCCTCATCAGAGGTGACTAAATGTGATATAAATATCAGTCCCAGGAGGTTGATAACACATTTATTACATTAGATGGTTCATTACCGTACAAACCGTCGAGGTAGCAGGTACTGAAGTGCCACTATCAAGAGGGACAACATAAGGACTATAAGATAACATCAGAGTTTTGCGCCATGGTAAGCTTCCTGTGGAGACCCTGAACCACAGGCAAGGTTGGGTGCAGGATGGCGACCTACTCGATGTCTTCAGGAACGAAGTTCGGATCCTCCTCTGTAAAAACTAGGCAAGAGTGAGTACATACATACTCAACAAGTCCAACCACACCCACGGAGGGGAATAATAAAGATCATGCACAGGATATATCAAGGATAAGGCTAGGGTTCATTTGCGATAAAGCGAGGTCTTACACATGCAAGGGTTCATTTAATAAAAGAGTTCTCTCAAAACATTTCTGTAGTGATCGAATAATATGTGGGGTTGATCCTACACAAATGATCCAAGTTTTAATGCTACCGGACTCCACATCCACAGTAGCTCATGGCACAACTGCCGGACACTTTCAAAACAACTCACGCCACAAAACCGAGCATCCCAAAATGTCTATTGAAGTGACCATGCCGTAACTCGTCCAATACCGTGGACATGGCTATTCGAATAGATTTTACACTCTGCAGAGGTTGTACACTACGAACACCTTCATGTCGCTGTGGATCCTAACAAAGCCATTACCCACCTTAGCTAAATCTAACTAGCCAACACGGAAGCAACCATGGGGTTAATGACCTATCAACAAAGTCATAACCGATACATAACTCACACAGATCGTATTCCTTCTCCATGATCTCCAATTGCTCACCAGCTCTCCTTTTGGTTAGCAGAATAACTAGTGGGGTTTATGCTAAGCCGTTGCCCACACAACGGTCGAGTGGTTGTACGATAAGTGGGTTAGGCAAGATGACACCTCAGTTCATCCTTACATTGACAAGATGGACATCTCCCAACCATGCTCTACCACAAAGGTACAAGCTTACCAGTGGCATTTCACACAGGAAATACCGTCCATCTCGTCAAGTTATATCTTTCTTTTATTTTCCCGAAATCCCGTTTTATCTTTTAAAACACTCACACCTTTATTTTTAATAAAGCGCGTTGTGGTCATGGTTAAAATATAATAAAGGGAATAAAAAGTCCTAAGCATCTCTAGCTGTAGTTAACATCCAACAGAGCAAATCCTATATAGACATTAACCTAGGTCATCATATAATAGTCATAGCAATCAAGGGGTGGCTATCCAACCATGTCTTGCAATAAAACAATACATTTTATAAAACAGGCCAATAGGTTGTGTTTATAAAACTGGGATAAGTATGCATCAAAGGATGGGATTGGACTTGCCGTCCTCAAAGCCTTCCGGAAGCTCCTCCTCGTAGTACGGGTCTTCGGGCTCCTGCTCGCGGTCCTGCTCCTCCTCGGTCACACCATCGGCTATGACACACAAACAATCACACAATAAAATCAAAGTTCGCCGACGAGCTTAAAAAAAGAGAGGGAAATAGAGAGCTTCGATAAAAAAATAGAGAAGACTATTATATTTGTCGGATGTGGATCCTGAGACTTGGAGAAAATATTTGATGCGTGGTGGAGTTTGGAATCGATTCAGAACAAAATGTCGCATGAACTGATGAGTTAAAGGTTATTTAGGGAGTAGTTTAAAAGGATGAGGACCTATTTGTAATGAAATAAAGAGATAGAAGGAGCTCTGGTTAAATATTTGGGAGAGGGAGGTGGAGGGTTGCGGACTGCATAAGGAGGAAAAGTGGAGGGGGTTATGCACAAGTGTTCCTTTCTTCTTCCTCGAGACAGAACAGGAGGGGGAGGGGAACGGTAGAATGCGGGGGGGGGGGGGGGGGGGAGGGGGGCGGCCAGGCCATGGGCAGCGGTCCCCTGGTGCATGGCAACACCCAGGGAGGAGGGGAAAATGGAGAGGAGGCCGAGGGGGTCCGATTCTGGCCATCACCTCGTGCGGAGACGGTCTACGGAGGGTTGTCCGCGGGGATGGGTGGTGGCTGGCAATGGTGAGCGGCGGCGGCGAGCTACAGCGCGAGGTAGAGGAGGGGAGGTGCTGTGGCGGTGTGGGCGGAGTGAGGGGCGGCCTGGGGTCTTATTTATAGGCCGAGAGGAAGAGGGGAGATGGCCGGCATGGGAGGGTCACGGGCAATATAGGAACCTTCGCCATTAATGGCGGCCGGGATGCTCGGGGACAAGGCACAAGCTGTGAGGGCGAGGGGACGGGACGGAGACGGGCCAGCGCATTAGCGGGCCGCACGCCGGCTTGGCGTGCACGGGCAGCAAGCACGCAGCAGCACAGCGAGTAGCAGCGGCCGCGGTGGCCGTTGCGTGACGCGGGCGGCGTGATGCGAGCGTGTGTGCACAGCCAGCAACGGGGGCAGCGGCGGGTCGTACGCTGGCCCGCGCGTGCGTGCAAGGAGCGGGCTATAGCTCGAGCAGGCAGCACAGGGGAGAAAAGGAAAGAGGAAGCCAGCACAAAAAAAAGAGTCTGGAAAAAAATTAGAAGAGATAAATAAAATGGATTTGAACAAAATATGAGAAAAGAAAAGAGGGGACACGCGCGCGGCACCGACGATCGCGGCCGGGCAGGCGCACGTGGCCGACCGTGACACGATGGTGATGCAACGGGACGGCGGGGCCAGTGGAAAAGGAAAAGGGACGGGTGGCTCCACGGAAAAAGAGGAAGAGACTGCGCGATGTCGGAACGGCGGAAAATCGAGAGGTGGGCTTCGGGAGCTCAAGTGGTAGAAAAGGTTTAAAAGATTTTTAAGCGAGTGATTGGTAATGCAATTTAAATAAGATAAAAATGCAGGCGTTACAAACCTACCCCACTTAAAATGAATCTCATCCTTGAGATTCGGCTGGCTCCTAAATAGATGGGGAAACTCTTTCTTTAGGGCATCTTCACGTTCCCATGTAGCTTCTTCCACTCCATGTCTACTCCATTGAACTCTACAAATCCGTACTTCGGAGTTTCTTGTCCTTTTGTGACAGTGTCCAAAATCTTGACAGGTACTTCCTGGTACCGAAGATCTGTCTGTAAAGCTATTTCTCTTCCGGCACACGCTCTTTCTCGGGTACCCTCAGACATCTTCTCAGTTGGGATACATGGAATACTGGGTGTTTGTCAGCCATTCTTTCTGGTAGCTCTGTTCGGTATGCTACAGCTCCAATTTTCTTCTGTACTCGGTACAGTCCAATATACCCAGGGGCTAGTTTCCCATGTACCTGAAATCTTCGAGTCCCTCGAATAGGTGAAACCTTGAGATAGATGAAGTCTCCAGGATTGAAGCTTACTTCTCGTCTTTTCTTGTCTGAGTAACTCTTCTGTCGAGATTGGGCGGCCTTCAGTTTTTCTCTAATTTCGGCCACTCTTTCTTCCGCTTCCTTTATGAGTGCGGGTCGAACTAGGGCACGCTCTCCGACTTCTGACCACATCAGGGGGGTTCTGCACTTTCTCCCATAGAGAGCTTCAAATGATGACATGCCCAAGCTTGCTTGATAACCGTTGTTGTACGAAAACTCAGCATAGGGTAATCTTTGTTCCCAATCCTTGCCATAAGTAAGGACATATGATCTTAGCATATCTTCCATAATCTGGTTCACCCTTTCTGTTTGACCATCGGTCTACGGGTGATAAGCCGAATTGAAATCCAACTTGGTGCCCATGGCCTTATGCAAACTTTTCCAAAACCTAGAGGTGAATTGGGTTCCTCTATCCAAAACAATTCTGCTAGGCACACCATACAGCTTCACTATGTTGTCCACATAGAGCCGGGCTAGCTTTTCTCCACCATAATTGGTTCGTACGGGTAGGAAGTGAGCGACTTTTGTGAGCCGATCCACTATCACCCTTATGGAGTCATGTCCTTTCTGTGTCTTGGGTAAACCCACTACAAAATCCATTCCTATCTCATCACATTTCCAAACCGGGATGGGTAAGGGTTGCAGCAATCCTGCTAGCTTCTGATATTCGGCCTTGATTCTTTGACAAGTATCACAATGCGCGACGAACCGTGCAATGTCCGCCTTCATTCCACTCCACCAATACTTTTGTCTTATATCCACATACATCTTGGTGGATCCTGGGTGGATGGAATATGCCGAGTTGTGGGCCTCATGTGACATTCAGGTACTTAGGATTAAAACATACTAGATTCTAGTATAAAGTGTGTATGTTTGATCTTTTGTATGTGTGCTAAAACTTTAATGCAAAGGCAAAAGGGTATTTTTGTAATTCTAGAAAATTTAGGTCCTTTGGTGCAAAATGGGTGAGAATGGGAGGTAAAATCAAATTATGTAAAGGGTTTTTTTGCAAGAAGCAAGTACTTACTTTTAAACCACAAATAGAAGTAAAACTACCCTAAGGATTCAATTAAAGTGTAGATTTTAAATAGGATTTCTCCGAAGTTTAAAGCTTTGCCAAGTTTTAAATTAGCTTCAAATCCTTAACTCTTTTGAAACTGAACCTTAAAGCAAAGTTGTAGATCTTGCTGAGCTCTACACTTTTTATTTTGGGCACATTTTCGTTTGAGCTATAGTTTGAAAGTTAACTTGGCTTTACAGTGGAGTCCCTGCACTTTTGGAGAATTGCAACTTGGTCCTCCTTCGTCAACCTCCAGTCCTCCTCTCTCTGTTTCTCTCTGCGCCGCCCCGCCGCTTTCGCCGGCCATGTGCCCGAGCCCCAGCTGCCCCGCGCCGCCTCTCTTCGCGCCACGTGCCGCTCCAGCACCGCGCCCGCCGCTCCCCACCCCGCGCTGGCCCTCTCCCTGCTCCTCCACGTCGCGCCGCCGTCGCCCGAGTCGCCACGCGCGCCGCCGAGCTTGCCAGCAGCTGCTCCACCTGCGCTGTGCTCCTCTTGGCCTTAAAGCTCGCCCAGGAGTCCCTCTCAACTTCTTTTACACACTCCACCGCATCGCATTGCCTCTCCTTTCTTCCTCCGCTCGAGTACTCTCGCCGGAGCTCCGCCGCTGCCTCGGCTCGCCGTCGACAGCCGCCCCTGCCGCCTCCCACCCTCAATCCAGTGCTCCAGCAGCACCCCCACCACCCACTGATGCTCACAGGCCTGCCCAATTTCACCCTCCCGCACTAGATCGACCGGACCACCACGCCGGTGAGCTCGAGCTTCCGCCGCCGCCCGGTCTCGCCGTCGTCCCGACGATCCACTGCCTCTTAGCCCCGGCCAAGCACACCACCAGCACCACATCACCGCAAGGAAGCTTCCTAGCTACTTCCCCGCCGCCCTCCTGCCCTCCGGCCACCGGAATGCCGTCGCCGCCCCTCGGAGCCCTGCCGTCCGCTCCTGTCCGCCGTCGATACGCCGCCTCGGTCCCTCTCTTCCCCAACACCGGCCACCCCGTGACCGCCGTGAGCCCCTGAACCTTTTCCCCCACTTTCCCCTCGCCGCCGGTGAGCCCCCTCGCTGAAATTTGATCGCCACCGATCGGCATCCCTGTGTAGCCCGGCCAAGGACCCAATTGTAAAGATTCAAAACTTTCCAGGGGTCTTTGTGTGGAAAATCAGAAACCCCCCCCCCCAATCTCAAATCAGAAAAATTTGAAAATTTATAGGAAATTCTAGAAAAATCCAAAAATGGTCAAACCAGTTTTGTTGCACTCTAGAAGTCCAACTCTACAACTTTTGTTACTAGAGTTCAGTTTGAAACAAAATTCTTTTAAAGTTATTTAAAAGATTAGCAAAAGGGTATCTTATGTGTAACTTTTGCATGCTAGCTCTATTGCTTGTGATTTTTGGTGTATAGCCTATTTAGGGTATGAGTAAACTTGTGTGCAGATCTCACTTATATTACTGAACCCTAGCTTGAAATAGATTAAACTTATGCAAATCAAGCTTGAATTGGCTAAAATTTATTCAAGCCTGTTACTAAGGTTTTCTTGCTTAGATCTTTTTACCATATGATATACTGTAAGTAAGTAGTTCGCAGTAAATCTTTCAAGAATTTAGGTCACTATTTTGCTTAAGGTTTGAATTTAAATTTAAGATTTGAACTTAAATCAAATGCTTTAGTTTCTGTTTTCAGAAAATTATGAAAAATTCATAGTAAGCTCATCCACTAGAAGTAAGCTTACCCATAAAAATTCAAGGCCATAACCTTTGTGGATTTCAAAATAAAAATCAAACTTGTTAACATAATTCAAGTAATTCAACTAAATATGAAAATTTAATTAAGATAACCATAGTAGGGTTAAATTCAAATTGCTTGTGTTATGAAGTTGTATTTATCCATTGTTAGATTGCATCTTTATTGTGAAGTAAAATTCTTAACTCAAGAATCACCTAATTCAAATGATTGCATATCATGTAGAGTCAACGACACTTGACGACGGAGACTACGAACTAGTCCCGGAGCCCGAGCAAGGGTTTTCTGAGGATCCCGCGAACATCGCCGAGGTTATAACTGAAGCTCCGAACCAAAGTTCGGAAGTCTTTGACATCCCTGACTCTAGCCTCGCTCAAGAAGGCAAGCCCCGATGCATAACCCAATATTTTAAATTATTACACTTATAAAGTTTCTACTTTGTATATTTATATTATGCATTAAGTCTAGGAGTTGAAATGGAACCCTAGATGCATGAATCTTAGGAACCTATGTATTGTGCCTGAGTCCTTATTGAATAGATGCTCTGCTAATAGGAATGGCAGAAGTTGAGTGATTTTCTGTCACTCGCGCGATATAGGATTTGAATATTTACTACTCTGCAATCACTATAAGGATGATGGACGGGGTCATGTGCAGTATCATGACTTGGAAGTTTACCCCGTCTGTGTTGATAAAAGTTGATAAGGTCGCAGTGTGTGGTAGCTGTGGTTAAGAGTTTGAAAATACTAGCCACATGCCGCGAAATATGGAAAGCGGTAAGCCTAGTAACCAATTGGCCCGAGGAGTGGACATACCTCCCACCACTCGTAATTTGGTTTTTTTCAAACACGCACCAAGGTGCGGGAGTACGTTCCGCACAGCAGATAGGAGTACGGTCATGTAGTCGCGCTACAGATGTACGTCCTGCACATTGGATGTGCGTATGGTCCTACAGTCGCTTGTGGTGGTCCTGATCCACGAGTCGGAATGAAAGGCAAACGGTTGCTTTGGAACAATCATAGGATGTTCCAAGCGTGTGAGTTAGGTTTACCCTTGCAAGGTTATGAAACTCGATTCAGAATCGTCCGTTTCTCGCGGAGATTGAGATTGCTTGCTCCTTCTGCCACATAGAGTAAGAACAGTAACTATTGTTGGAATAATCTTGATGGATGTTAATCTCTACCTTGTTTGTCTAGAATAGGAGCTCACATAGAATGGTTAATGCAACTAGAAACTTAAAGCTAAAACATGAAAGTTAGATCATACTCTTTGTTGCTTTTCAGCTGAAATTAAATCCAGAACCATTACAAGCCTTCATAAGTCTAGTTACATGGCGAAGTATACCATGAAACGGGTAAGTCTTGCTGAGTATTAGCATACTCAATCTTGCTAGTCTGCTTTTTAGGTATGGCCAGTGAAAACCAAATAGATAATCTAGCCTGGCCGTTCTCTATTCCGTTTGGCTGGTCCGTGGAGTGGGATCCATCCTCGGCTGGCAATGACCCTCCGGAATGACTCCATGTTTCGGGCTGAACGTGGTGTCAACTTTCACGACGTGTGTAGTCACGTGTGAATTTCTTCCGTTGTGACTTTGAACAAGCTGTTTAGCTTGTTGTGTTAAACAATGTTTGTATAAGTTTACTTTAAGCTTGAAATAGTTTGTAA
The DNA here is from genome assembly GCF_002211085.1 of Panicum hallii. Lineage (NCBI taxonomy): Eukaryota > Viridiplantae > Streptophyta > Magnoliopsida > Poales > Poaceae > Panicum > Panicum hallii. The sequence continues at coordinate 15,033,617 of NC_038049.1, forward strand.
TAATGTTTATTATCTTTGTAAATTAAAAGTTGGTGAGCTGTAGTGTGATTGTAAACTCGCCTTCGTGCGAGGTAAACCTACTTCAATCTTGTTGAACCGTGGTTGTATCGGGTGGTGACCCGACAGACCAATGGGTTGTTCCATTTGAAGTGCGTTGAGTTAGTATCGCCTATATAGCGATGACCAGCGCACTTGAGGCAGAATAATTCAGGCGGTTCTGCCACAGCTGGTATTAGAGCTGTAGGTTTACTTTTACAATTGACACTAAAACTGCAACAGCTCTTAAAACTGTTTTCAGGATAAAATTTGCTTAACAAAATAGTTTACAAATCGCGCTGGATTCGTTAAGGTTGGTGCTTAGATTGTAAAGCCCTAAGGGTTTATATGGGAGTAATCAGGTGGCTATTAGTCTGTATATGTGTATAGTTCAGCTCTAACTTGCAGCACTACTTTCTGTCAAAACTTACTTTGGAGCACAACCAATCCTAGATATCTAGTTGTATTGTCTTGTTCCTCAACGTTGAGACAAGAAGGTGATTGGCCTTCCCATCGGTGATGCGAACAGAACGCTGTTTCTCAAGTAGTGGCTTACTTGAGATGCTGCCAATATATCAACAATTAGTTGATAATATTGGGAGTATATGGTTCGGCACAGGGTATGGTGATCACTGTTCATACCCCCGTTTTATACGGTACCCCCATGAATATGTTGCAGATGTAACGTATGCTAACATCGTCCGTACGGTGGAAATTGTACGGATACTGTTTTTATAGTGAATAGTACTGTTTGGGAACGCTTTCATGTCGTGTTGCCATGAAAGGTTCATGTTATATACCTATGGTCTTCTGCAGGTGCACTAACCACGATTAAGAGGTTAAGACGGATAGGACTTATCGACTAGTTATTAGGGAGAGACGTAAATATTGTGCCACCGAAATTACCACATAAGTCCAAAGATATTTGGCAATTGTTTTGGTTGTGAGGTCAAATAGTACGTGCATGCATAATCCATCATTCAGCAAAATGAGTGCATTAAATGTGTTGTTCCTTAAGGACGTATAGAGTGTTGTCTATCTCTAGTGTGGTTTCAATAGGATTCTTGTGGTAGCCTTAGTTGAGTTTTCGGCATCCTTCAAAATCTCACTATTTGAATTCTTGCTTCAGATGGCGGCTCCTTCAAACGTCTTTTGGGATCATGCAGGGCATCTCCATACCAATGCCTTGCACTGGGAGGGTTTTCCCCGTCTCTTATGGGAATCACTTAGGCTATTCTTCTACACTGAGCCCCCATAATATGGTGGAGTGGAGTATAGGGAGGAAGGTGTTCCTCAGTGCAAAGTTATGATGACCATTCCTCAACATCCTTTTCGTTCTCACTGGCAGCCTATCGAAGTCGATGTGGTGGGCTATCATCTCGTTGACACCATTGAGACCGCAGCTCTTGAGGCCATCCACACTGTTTGCAACCAGCATCCCATGGAAGTTGCCAGGCATCCTATCGGCTTTTTTTCTGCAATAGATTCCAGTGATCCCGAGTGGAATTTTCGGATAGCTCATTATGGCCACATGCTGGGAGATTTAGCCGAAGAGATGCTTCGTGGCACCATCAGGTTCATGAATGCCCAACACCACTATCAGATTGTGCTGCGCCACGGTATGAGTCTGTTGACCAGTATAGCTCAAGGTCACTACAGAAATGCTGATCGACAGGTCACTCAGATAGAAGAGCTTCAAGCATTGGTCATGGAAAAGGAGGAAATAATCGCAGAGCAAAAAGAGGCCATTGTCCACCGGGAGGATTAGATCAATGAGAGTGATGCAATAATCACTCAACATAACAAGATTATCGAGTTCCTCCAGGAGCAAGTCCATGACCTTATCCTTGAGGTTGATGACGCCCTCGCTCACATCGACAAACTCCAGCAGCAGCTAGCACCTCCTGCTGTACCTGTAGCACCTGAAGGCGAAGAAGAAGAACCGGAGGAAATCGAACGAGTTTCTGATCTCGACTCCGAGCACGAAAACCCAGAGCCTAACCCTCAGCCAGATCGCTCCTCTTCCGGCAGCCAGTCCTCCGTAGGCGACCTTGATGATTTCTAGGCTATTCAAATCGTTGATCTTTCAGATGTAACTAGTGTAGAATGTTGTGACATAGGTAGTGAGTAGTCTACCTGGACCTAGGGCCACGTGCTGTAATATATGTGGCATGTGTATGTATGGCTTGACCCGTAGCAATCAGACTACCTTAATGTAATATGTTAAGGACAACCAGTGCCCGCCTTATAATCTAAGCCTTGTGCTCTGTTGTCTTGTTCCAATATCCTTGCCTTTGAAAGAGTTGGTTAAACAGAATATGTGACTTACATATCTGTTTAACGACAGTATATCTTCTGAAAATGGGAGCAAGAATATGCTATTAATTATGGACGCCTCCTTTGTTTCAGATGGTTGGAGCTACACGTGGAACCCCGGAAGGTTTCCGGTCAGACCAAGCTAGCGGTTCCCAACAACCGCCACCAGCACCGCCAAATCTAGCAGAAGTTATGGCACGACAGACGGAACTCCTTAACCAGCTAGTACAGGCCCAGATGAACCAGTCTCATCACCCGTCCTGAGGCCGTGATGAACATCCATCGGCTGGTTACCAAGACTTTCTCAGTACTCAGCCCCCGTTGTTCCATAAAGCAGACGAGCCCCTCGAGGCTGATGCATGGCTTCGCACTATAGAATCCAAGTTCACATTATTATCTACACCATGCTCAGACGCGAACAAGGCACTCTTCGCGGCTCAACAACTCCGCGGAACCGCCCGCATATGGTGGGAGCATTATTACGCCATGCAACCAGCTGGTCATGTTGTCACCTAGGATGAACTCCGGACCGCTTTCAGAGCGCACCACATTCCAGAGGGACTTATTGAGCGAAAGCTCAATGAATTCCTGACTTTGACCCAAGGAACCCGCACTGTCATGCAGTATGCATAGGTTTTCAATCACTTGTGTCAATACGCGGGTTATCATGCGGACACTGATACCTGTAAACAGGATCGTTTCCGCCGTGGCCTGAATACAAAGCTTAAGGAACGGCTGAACCTAGTAAGGGCCGACAACTTCAACGAAGTGGTCAATATGGCCATTACTCAAGAGGATTGTATCTCAGCCCACCGAGCAGAAAAGAAACGGAGGACACCCACGGGACCCTCAAATGCACAACCGCCAAGGTATTGGTTGGTCCAGAACAGCGCTACCCGAGCCCCATTCCGAAACAATCTACCAGGCAGATGGGTAGCTAGGCCTCCTTAGCAAGTTCAATTCAATCGGCTGCCGACACCACAACCCCAGCAGCAACAGCAGCAAGGCCCGAGGCCGAGCTTTCCGCTGTCCAATCAAGGAAACAACAACAATCATTGTTTCAATTGCGGCAGCCCATCCTATTTCATCAAGGATTGTCCTCAACCCAGAAAATCATTCCAAGGGCAAACATCCAACCCGAAAAACAAGGGCAAGGGCAAGAAGCAGATGGTACAAGTCCGCCAGGGGAGGGTGAACTTCACAACTCTCTCCGAACTCCCCGAGGGTGCGCCAATAATGACGGGTACTTTCTCTATAAACCATCAACCCGTGATTATACTTTTTGATTCTGGTGCAACCCATAGTTTTATTAGTTCAAAATGTGGGACAAAAGTAGGCCTGGATTTCTATCCTACTAAAGAAGCCTATATGATAGCGACTCCTGGCGGTAAAATTGCATCAAATCAAATTTATAGAAAGGTGCCAATTCAGTTGGGTAGCAATCTGATAAAAACAAATTTATTGTTATTGGACCTAGAAGGAATGGATGTCCTCCTAGGCATGGATTGGATGACTAGGCACTGAGTGTCATTGGATATCTATTCCCGAGTTGTGGAGATAGATTCACCCGACCATGACACTACTATTCTCTATCTTCCACAACGGGAGTGCAATAACTCTTGTGCCTATGCGGTAGAAGGGATTAAGTTAAAGGACATCCCTATTGTTTGCGAATACCTAGATGTTTTTCCAGATGATTTGCCTGGAATGCCCCCGGATAGGGATATTGAGTTTGTCATAGACCTACAACCCGGCACAGCCCCAATCTCTAAAAGGCCCTATCGTATGCCACCCAATGAGCTGGCAGAGTTAAAAATTCAACTCCAAGACCTCCTTGATAAGGGTTACATTCGTCCGAGTGCTTCACCATGGGGTTGTCCAGCCCTGTTCGTGACAAAGAAGGACAATAGCCTAAGGTTATGTGTAGATTATCATCCCCTCAATGCGGTAACCATCAAAAACAAAAATCCTCTGCCCCGCATTGACATTCTGTTTGATCAGTTAGCCGAAGCCCGAGTATTCTCTAAGATTGACCTCCGCTCCGGATATCATCAAATTAAGATTAGGTCGAGTGACATTCCAAAAATAGCCTTTTCTACCAGATATGGACTCTATGAATATCTGGTCATGTCGTTTGGTCTTACCAATGCACCAGCATATATCATGTATCTCATGAACTCTATCTTCATGCAAGAACTCGACAAATTCGTTGTGGTCTTCATTGATGACATTCTGATTTATTCCAAAAATCCTGAAGATCATGCGAATCATCTCCATATTGTTCTTCAAAAGTTAAGAGACCACCACTTGTACGCCAAATTCTCCAAATGCGAGTTTTGGCTGGATACCGTTAACTTTCTGGGTCACACTATCTCTAGTGATGGTATATCTGTTGATCCCAGTAAAGTTCAAGAAGTGTTAGACTGGAAACCTCCTACATCAGTTCATCAGATCCGTAGTTTTCTTGGTCTAGCCGGCTATTATCATCGTTTCATTCCTGACTTCTCAAGAATAGCCAAGCCCATGATTGAACAACTAAAGAAAGAAGTTAAATTCTCTTGGGATCAGAAATATGAAGATGCATTTCACACCCTCCGAGCACATCTTACTACTGCCCCAGTTCTGGCTCAACCAGATGTTTCAAAACCTTTTGACATCTATTGTGATGCTTCGGGAATCGGACTTGGTTGTGTGCTTATGCAAGACAACCGAGTGATTGCTTATGCATCATGAGCACTCAGGACTCATGAACAGAACTATCCTACTCATGATCTTGAACTTGCAGCTGTCATCCATGAACTTAAAATTTGGAGACATCATTTAATGGGTACAAATTGCCATATCTATACTAACCATAAAAGCCTCAAGTACATCTTCACGCAAGTAGATCTAAACATGAGGCAAAGACGCTGGCTAGAGCTTATTAAGGATTATGATCTAGAAGTACACTATCATTCAGGTAAGTCCAACATCGTTGCGGATGCACTTGGCCGTAAGGCATATTGCTTTTGCTTATCAATAGAGGCTTTCAATGAGAAACTTTGTTGGGAGATGAGGAAGCTCAACCTAGAGATTATTCCTCAAGGTAGTTTGAACTATCTCTTAGTTGAAACTACGCTTAGGGATAACATCATTCTGGCGCAAGACGGACATCTCCCAACCATGCTCAACCACAAAGGTACAAGCTCACCAGTGGCATTTCACACAAGAAACACCGTCCATCTCGTCAAGTTATATTTTTCTTTTATTTTCCCGAAATTCCATTTTATCTTTTAAAACACTCACACCTTTATTTTCGATAAAGCGCGTTGTGGTCATGGTTAAAATATAATAAAGGGAATAAAAGGGGTGGTGTGACGCCCTGGAAACTCACCAAATTAAATCGCGCGCTAAAGTGTTTTAATGAAAATCCACTCGCCGTCGAAACCCTAAACCTAACCTTTCCGGTCCAACAGCGGACTAGACCGCCGTCACATCTCGCACCGCCTACGCGCGACCGCTTTCCGCGATCAGCGCCGGAGCGATACTGTTCTTCTCGCGCAGCGCGAGAATGGCGCACGCGTGGCCGCGGCCGCCGCCGCGATCGGCGCCGGCACCTCCCCCCCCTCCCTCCTTTTCTTTCCTCTCTTTCTCCCTATTCCTCTTTCCTTCTTCCTTTTCTTTTTCTTTCCCTTCCCTTTATTTTCTTTTTCTTCCTTTTCCCCCTTTCCTTTCTCCTCCCTTCCTTCCTGCTTTTCCTCTCTTCCCTGTTCCCGCGCGCCGAGCACCGAGCGCTCAAGCCACGACCACCAGCCCCCCCCGTGCTCGCGCCGTGCGCCACCCGCCCCGGCCGTGCCGCGACGCGCGCACGCGCACCGCGTGGCCACGCGCCGCGCCGCGCCTCGGGCCCGCACCACGCCGCGACATCCGGGCACGCTCACGCGTGGCCGCGACGGCCGTCGCTGGCACCCCGTCCTCGCCGCCGCCCGTCTCCCTGTGCATGCCACGCGCGGCACAGCTGCCCGCGCCGCTCGTCGACCGGACGGCCGCGACGTCGCGCCGCCCGCTGCTGAGCCACCGCCCCACGTGCGCACGCCGTGACACGCGCCGCCACGGCCCTCCTCCCTGCGCGCTCGCCGTGCCCCGCCGCTGACGCCCCGCTCGTGCCGCACTGTGCCTGCGCCGCGCCGTCGTGTCACTCCGGCCTCGCCGGCCGTGCTGTCGCGACGCGGGCGACATTAAAGCGCCGCACCGCTCGCCGACCCCCCCCCTCCGCCGGCCTCCACCACCGCCGCCCGTGTGTGCCTATAAATAGGCCCCCTGGCATCCCCGGCACCTCCACCACCTGCCACGCCACCTAGCTGCGCCTCCCTCGAAGCCCCAGCGCCGCCCCGCCGCGCTCTGCATCCGCCGCCGCCTGCGCCCGTCGCCCCGCTCCCACGCGCCACCCCGGCCCGAGGTGAGGCCGGGGGTCGAACCCCCCTCTCCCCCTCCCTCTTTTCCCTCTAGCCCCGAACCGCCCCGGGCCCCGGCCGGCCGGAATTGGCCGCCGCCGGCGCGCCCTTTTTCCCCTCTCTGCTCTGTGCGGGGGAGGAGGAAGAAGGGGCGCTTTTGCCCGAAGCCCCCTCCTTTTTCCTGTAATACCCCAAAGGAACCCCCCCCCTCCTCTAGATGCCCCCCTTTTTGATAAAAGACCCTACTCTTTTTAGTATTTCGAACCAAACCCCTCGATTACGTAAACCTAAATACACTCGACACCTTTCAGAGTACCCTGAGTATTTCTAGGATTTACAAATAGGTCTGCACTCTTTCCGGATATTTACGAACAAGCCCTCGAAACCCGTTTAACCACTGAAACCATCTTTGGCTCGTCATTTTATGTGCGAAACAACCTCCGATTGACCCGAAACTTTACCACTCCACTTCTAGTATAGTTTTAGCCGTGCCATTAGGAAACCACCCAGAGATATTGCCCCTAACTCCGTAACCAAATTATTTCCGATTCAAGCCTATCGGTAAAAGCTTTTAGTTCTTTCGCTTGATTGTGTGTCTGTTTGTTTGCGTCGTAGGACACGGAGTGAACGACGAGGTTCCCGACCGCGACCAAGCAACTGAGGACCAGTACTGCGACCCCGAACCCGAAGGACAGTGCTTCGATCAGGACTTCCCGCAAGGGTTTGACGATGGCAAGTTCAATTCCGCCCTTTGATGCATATTTCTGTCCTAGTTTTTATAAACACGACCCAATGGCCTGTTTTATAAAATTGCATTGTTTTGCGTGCTGGAAACCCGGTAGGATAGCCACCCTTGCTTGAAATAACCATACTTTGACTGCCTGATTTATAAAGAAAATGCGTGTGTGTGGGAAGGGATACAATGTGGTTTTGAAAAGCGAGTTAGATGAGATGGATGGCATTTCTGTGTGAATTGCCGCTGGTATGCTCGTACCTGTGTGGTTGAGCGTGGATGGGAGATATCCATCTTGTCACCCCTAAGGACCGAGTTAATGTGACATCTCACCTAGCTTCTCGTAGTGCGAACCACTTGACCGTTGTATGGGCAACGGCTTGGCCTAACCCCACTAGTTAGTCTGATAGCCATCAGGAGAGCTGGGAGCAACGGGTGATCAAGGAGACGGGATAAGCTCTATGTGACTTATGCCCCGGTTAAACCTCGGTGATAGGTCGAATGACCCCTTGATAGATCCCGTGATGGCTAGTCAGGTCTAGCTACGGTGGGTAAGGGCTTCGATGGGATCTGCACCGGCACTAAGGTGTTCGTATTGTGGTACCCCGCCTGTGGGTAAAGTCGCACACCTCTGCAGAGTTAGAAATCTATTCGAATAGCCGTGCCCACGGTATTGGGCAGGTTACGGTGTGGTCACATAACTAGTGTTTATCTCTGGGAAATGGTTGAACTGGTGTGAGTTGTCTAAAAAGTATCCGGCAATGGTGTTGTGTGCTACGACGGACGGGGAGTCCGGTAGCGGCTTGAAATCTGGATCCGTGAGGATCGACATCGTGCGTACTCAGACACTTGAAAACCTGTTTTGAAAAATGCTTTTAAAATGAACCCTTGCATATAATTGTGTTTCCGCAAAAGAACCGTAACTTTATCCTTGAATTATCCTGTGCATCTAATTCTGCTATAACCCCCCCCCGTGGGTGTGATTGGACTTGCTGAGTACGTTTGTACTCACCCCGTTCTTACTTTACAGTGGAAGATCCCGACTACATCCCCGAAAACGACGAATAGGGTCCCGTCCTGCACCCAGTCTTGCCTGTGGGTGAGGTCACCGTTGGAGCTCCGCATGGCGCAAGACTCTGATGATCCTTTGTTCGTAGCTAGTGTAGTTGTGTGGGTTCTGGTTGTAATCCTCGCGATAGTGGCGCTTCACTGCCCATTACCGCGTAGAATTGTACGGTGATGTACCATCTGATGTAATAAAAGTGTTATCAGCCTCCGGGGACTGATAAAGTGACACTTTTAAGTCTCCCCGGATGGGGGGACGCTTCAGGTGGTATCAGAGCCGTAGGCTGGCCGTAGGACGTGACCCTAGGAGCGAGACCCCTTTTTAGGCCCTAGGATTTGTTCTGACTTCGATATTTTTCTGCACGAACACTCACCACTGGTTTTTACCCTGTTCCAGATGGCTGACAACGGATGGGTCAACGGAGTCTGCTACGCAGAGCCTGGCCTTCCTAAGTTATTGTTGCTCAGCCTGGAACGCGTTGGGGTCATGGAAACGCCGGAATACGCCTACCGAGAATACATCTCCGGTGGCACCCTTCGGTGCGACACAATGATTTTTGTGGAAAGAAGCCCCCGCTACCCTGAGGTGGACCCTTGGTTCATCTCCACAAGGGGCTTCCGATTCCCCGACACCTACCGAAAGGCCGCCCGTAAAGCTCTACGCCGACTGCGTGTGCTCTATAGGCACTACCTTCAGCGGACTCCTATGGGATTTTTCCCACCCGCTGAAAGAAGTGGACGCACTTGGATTGCCCGGATGAGGGGACTCGGACGAGAAGAAGAGGATCTAGAAGATACGGTCTCCCACCTGTCTATTTACCTTACGGGCTTAGATGCGCTCTGCAACGAGCAGGCGGCACAACTGAAGAAATTAATCCATGGAGTTGAAAAGTTAACCCAGGAGCTGGAGGAACAACGGACAAGAGCTGCAACCGCCGAGTATTCCTTAGCCGCCCTCCAAGTCCAGATGCAAGAATACGAGACCCGCAACGGAATAGGTGGATGGATCGAAGAAGAAGAAGAAGAACCCATGGAAACCCATTGGGATAAGGGTACTCAGACCGAAAATGAGATGGATCGGTTCCTTCCAATAAAGAAGCGCTCTATCAGGGCTGAGGAAGAATCCCCATGATAGGATTAGCACCCCTAGCAAAAACCCTACCCTAAAGACCACGTATCCATGAAAACTGTACCACCCTTGTTGTAATAATAAATATCAGCTACTCGCTTTTGCACCTGTACCATGTTGTTTACCCTACTTCTGTTTCAGATGGCTGAGGAAGGATGGACCCAGGGCGATTGCCAAGCTGCACCTGGATTCCCCAGCCTCTTGATCAACACCCTGGAGGACCTTGGCGTTACGAAGCGCCCAAGGTACTACAGCCGAGAGTACGAGCACCATGGTACCCTCCGCTGCAGGGTGATCCTGGTCATCGCCAGGAGCAACCGCTACCCCGACATCCAGCCCTGGCGCGCGACCGCCACAGGGTTTAGGCACCAAGACACCTACCCCTTGGCCATCAGAAAAGCACTCCGTTACTTGTGCCGGATTTTTGAAGAACACCTCGCCCCTACACCAGCGAAGTTCTTTCCGCCGGCCATCAGAACCCCAGTCTGGGAAGCGCGCATGAGAAACCTGGAGCGACGTCGCCACGAAGAAGGCCCCCTGTACCAAGTGGCTACTTACCTAGCTGCCCTGGACCAACTCTTTGACGAGCAAGCCAACCTTCTGAGGGAGCAGACTCACCGAGCCGAGCAAGCGGAGCTCGCGGTGAGAATGCAGCAGATCCGAGCCGCCCATGCCGAGGCAAGAGCCGCGGCCGCGGTCAGTAGCGAAGCAGTCGCTCAAGAAAGCCTCAGGCAGGCCCGAGACCGGCGTATGCAAGATTGGACCCAAGGTGGAACACCAGTCCCGGCGATAGGGGAGGACCACGTTTTACTCGGGACGCCCGTCATAGGGTGGGGATCACTCTTCGGGAGCGCACGCGCCCCACCCGAGAACCCTGAAAGCTCTGCTGCCGCCGATGGAGGGGATGCTGCGATGCAACCCCTGACCGATGGGAACCCAGAAGACGGCAAACGAGGACCTCTCACCCTGTCCGCCCCGGAGGAAGACACACCACGCAAGTAGAGTGACCGACGCCACCCCAGTGATGCCTTCCCAGCCTTTCTGTTTAAGACATGTCCTTTTGCAAGACCCTGGCCGAGTAGCACGAGACTTAGTCGTACCCCTAAGTTGTATCCTCCCTGCTTAATAAAATAGTTGGTGCTTATTGCTTGTGATGTTGTGTGCTGATGTGTTGTGTGCTGCTTAATTATATAGATATCGGCAGAAGGTAGATTCTGCCTTATATTTATACGAATTAAACAACTTAAACATCACGTAACCGTAACCCTAATTTACCCAATCAACAGGTGACTCCCCGGAACACCGCGAGGGCCTCCCGCGGCCGGAACCCCGTAGCCGCTAGTGTCGGAGCACATCCCGTTGAACAAGATCTTCCCCAAGGAGAACAAGAAGTAAGCCAGAACCGAGGAGGAAGTCAAGAAGGAGAACAACTACCGCCACCCCCACCCCTCGGAGACCTGGCGCAGATCATCCATAACCAGACCCTCATACTGGAGACTCTGGCGAATGCCCTCATTAACCGGCAGCCTCGAGGACAAAATATGAACGATAAGCTGACGGCCTTCCTAAGGACCAAGCCACCTACCTTCGCCGGATCCTGCAACCCGTTGGATGCTGACGATTGGTTGCGAGTCATTCAGAGGAAGCTCGAACCATTCGAATGCCAGGACCGGGATAAAGTCCTTCTGGCAGCCCACCAGCTCACCGGAACGGCATTATCCTGGTGGGAGAACTATTGTGCTGCAGCCGAAGATGCCTCCACCATCACCTGGGGAGAATTTGTAAGGGAGTTCCGCCGCTACCATATCCCTTCGGCCACTATGAAGCGCAAGGCGGATGAATTCCGCGCACTACAACAAGGGAATATGACGGTGGAAGAATACACCCACCGGTTCATAGAATTGGCCAGGTATGCGCCGGAAGAGGTGAACGATGACGACAAAAAGCAAGACATGTTCAAGAAGGGGCTAAGCCCAGAGCTCCGGACATTGCTTACTCCCCAGATCTACCCGGACTTCAACACCCTGATGAACAAGGCCATCCTCACAGAAAGGGCCAAGGCCGAAGAAAGAAAGGACAACAAACGCAAGTTCCTGGAAAGTAAGGCTCGCCAACAAGACCGCTTCCAGAAGCCGAGAAATTCCAGCTATACTGCACCAGGAACTCAGGCCCCAATGCAGTATAGAACTCAGTCCCAGGTGACAGGATCACAGGCCCCGCCTAGAAGTCAGAATGCCTCGAGGGCCCCGCAAAGCAATGCAAGCCAGGCCACCCCCGACAACAACAATGTTAGGGCCTGTTTCAATTGCCGTGAGACGGGGCACTTTATCGCCAATTGCCCCTACGCCAAGAATAAGCCGGCCACGTCAGCCTTCTCCAACACGGTGAATGGACCCCGACCGGCCCTGACCGGTGCTAACCGAGTGCCCGTCCGCAACAACGACGGCAGCCAGCAGGTGAAGCAGCAATCCTTTGGACGAGCCCGCGTCAACCACATCGACGCGCAGGAGGCTCAAGAAGCTCAGGGCGTAGTGCTCGGTGAGTACTTAGTCAACTCAGCTCTGGCGACAGTATTATTTGATTCTGGAGCATCGCACTCGTTTATATCCTCGAGCTATGTGGAGAAACACAAAATACCTACAGTACTACTAAAAACACCCCTATTAACCCGGACGCCTGGTGGCGACATCAACTGCCAATTAGGTTGTTCACGGGTAAGGATCAATTTAAGTGGGGTAGACTTCCTAGCAGATTTGGTAGTACTTAAGCCTGGGGGCATAGACGTGATCCTTGGGATGGATTGGTTAAGCCGACATAATGGTCTCATAGGCTGCACTGATAAAGTGGTACACCTAACCAACCACGAAGGAGTACAAGTGATCTGCCGTACCCGGGATAGTAAATATGACCCAATGGTATTTAGCATGGAAGCCAAGCCCTTAGAAGGAGTCCCGGTAGTAAACGAATACCCAGATGTATTTCCTGAAGAGCTTCCCGGTATGCCGCCAGATAGGGATATAGGATTCGTCATAGACCTTATCCCCGGGACATCTCCGATAGCCAAGAGACCCTATAGGATGGCCGCCTCGGAGTTGACGGAATTAAAGAAGCAACTAGAAGAACTGCAACGGATTGGTTTCATCAGACCAAGCTCGTCGCCTTGGGGAGCCCCAGTCCTGTTTGTCAAGAAGAAGGATGGGAGTATGAGGATGTGTGTAGATTACCGAGCACTGAATGAGGTTACCATTAAGAACAAGTACCCTCTTCCCAGGATTGATGACCTGTTCGATCAGCTAAAAGGAGCCAAGTACTTTTCCAAGATCGATCTAAGGTCAGGATACTTCCAGCTCAAGATTAGAGAAAGTGACATCCCTAAAACAGCTTTTGTCACCCGCTATGGGCAGTTTGAGTTCACTGTAATGTCCTTCGGACTAACCAATGCCCCTGCCTATTTTATGAACCTCATGAACAAAGTGTTTATGGACGAGCTGGATAAGTTTGTCGTAGTCTTTATCGACGACATACTTATCTACTCTAAGAGTATTCAGGAACATGAGCAACATCTGCGGGTAGTATTAGAAAAGCTGAGGGCACATAGGTTATATGCCAAGTTCAGCAAGTGCGAATTCTGGCTGGAGAGAGTAGCTTTTCTTGGTCACATTCTAACCGCGGAAGGTGTAGCAGTGGACCCAGAGAAGGTCGAGGCGGTATCCAATTGGCAGCAGCCGACTAATGTTAGTGAAATCAGGAGTTTTCTTGGATTAGCCGGATACTATCGGAGATTTATCGAGGGATTCTCTAAGATAGCCCGACCCATGACGGAACTTCTTAAGAAGGAGAAAAAGTTCGCTTGGACAGAATCCTGTGAGAGGAGTTTTCAAGAATTGAAGCGAAGACTGACAACCGCCCCAGTGCTGACCCTACCGGACATTCATCGGGACTTTGTCATTTATTGTGACGCATCCCGACAAGGATTAGGGTGCGTACTAATGCAAGACGGGAAAGTCGTGGCATATGCCTCCCGCCAACTCAGGACTCACGAGCAGAACTATCCGACCCACGATTTGGAACTAGCAGCCGTAGTGCATGCCCTTAAGATTTGGAGACACTACCTAATTGGAAATAAGTGTGAGGTTTACACCGACCACAAGAGTTTGAAGTATATATTCACCCAACCGGATTTAAACTTAAGGCAAAGAAGATGGTTGGAGCTGGTCAAGGATTACGACTTGGAAATTCAGTATCACCCCGGGAAGGCCAACGTTGTAGCTGATGCCTTGAGTCGAAAGTCCCATGGGCCCAAGGACGACCATCTGCGAGAGGAAATGGCACGATTAAATGTGCACATTATACCCCGAGGTTCCAGCCATGTGTTAAACGTCCAATCAACATTAGAGGACAAGATTAGGGAAGCCCAAAGCTCGGATCAAGAGTTAGTAAGGATTCGCAAACAAACTGGAGAAAACAAAGCACCGGGCTTCAGAGTGGACGATAAGGGAACATTATGGTACGAGGATAGAATTTGTGTACCCCAGAACGGAGATTTCCGGCAATTGATCATGGACGAAGCCCATAACTCGGCCTACTCTATCCACCCAGGATCCACCAAGATGTATATGGACATAAAACGAAAATATTGGTGGAATGGAATGAAAGCGGATATTGCACGATTTGTGGCTCATTGTGATACTTGCCAAAGGATCAAGGCTGAGCATCAGAAACCGGCGGGATTATTGCAACCCTTACCTATCCCGGTGTGGAAGTGGGATGAGATAGGAATGGACTTTGTAGTAGGACTGCCCAGAACACAGAAAGGACACGATTCCATATGGGTAATTGTGGATCGACTCACTAAATCGGCACATTTCATACCCGTAAGGACCACTTATGGCGGAGAAAAGCTGGCAAAACTTTACGTGGAAAATATAGTAAAGCTACATGGAGTGCCCAGCAGAATCGTCTCGGATAGAGGGACCCAATTTACATCTAGGTTTTGGAAAAGCCTACACAAAGCCATGGGCACTAAGTTAGATTTTAGCTCCGCATACCACCCACAGACGGATGGTCAAACCGAAAGGGTAAATCAGATCATGGAAGATATGCTGAGAGCATGTGTACTAACCTATGGGAATGACTGGGAACAGAGTCTGCCCTACGCGGAATTCTCGTACAATAATAGTTACCAAGCCAGCCTGGGTATGTCGCCATTCGAAGCCCTCTACGGAAGAAAGTGCAAAACTCCCTTAATGTGGTCGGAAGTCGGAGAACGTGCCCTAGAAGGACCCGACTTTATAAAAGAGGCAGAGGAAAAAGTAGCGGAGATCCGCGAGAAATTGAAAGCAGCTCAGTCCCGACAAAAGAGTTACGCAGACAGAAAGAGGCGAGAGATAAGTTTCCAACCAGGAGATTTGGTCTATCTCAAAGTCTCACCCATTCGAGGGACACGGAGGTTTCAGGTACAAGGAAAATTAGCCCCTCGATACATTGGGCCGTATCGAGTTCTACAGAAAGTTGGAGCCGTGGCGTACCGACTGGAATTACCAGAAGAAATGTCGGATATACACCCAGTATTTCATGTCTCGCAATTAAGAAGGTGTCTGAGAGTACCCGAGGGAGAACATGTGCCGGTGGAAACAATAGACCTGCAGCCGGATTTGCGATATCAGGAAGTGCCGGTCAAGATTCTAGACACTGTCACTAAGAGGACCAGAAACTCCGAAGTACGGATATGCAGAGTTCAGTGGAGCAGACACGGAGTAGAAGAAGCCACCTGGGAACGCGAGGAGGCTCTAAAGAAAGAATTTCCCCATCTGTTTAGGAGCCAGCCGAATCTCGAGGACGAGATTCATTTAAGTGGGGTAGGTTTGTGACGCCCTGGAAACTCACCAAATTAAATCGCGCGCTAAAGTGTTTTAATGAAAATCCACTCGCCGTCGAAACCCTAAACCTAACCTTTCCGGTCCAACAGCGGACTAGACCGCCGTCACATCTCGCACCGCCTACGCGCGACCGCTTTCCGCGATCAGCGCCGGAGCGATACTGTTCTTCTCGCGCAGCGCGAGAATGGCGCACGCGTGGCCGCGGCCGCCGCCGCGATCGGCGCCGGCACCTCCCCCCCCTCCCTCCTTTTCTTTCCTCTCTTTCTCCCTATTCCTCTTTCCTTCTTCCTTTTCTTTTTCTTTCCCTTCCCTTTATTTTCTTTTTCTTCCTTTTCCCCCTTTCCTTTCTCCTCCCTTCCTTCCTGCTTTTCCTCTCTTCCCTGTTCCCGCGCGCCGAGCACCGAGCGCTCAAGCCACGACCACCAGCCCCCCCCCGTGCTCGCGCCGTGCGCCACCCGCCCCGGCCGTGCCGCGACGCGCGCACGCGCACCGCGTGGCCACGCGCCGCGCCGCGCCTCGGGCCCGCACCACGCCGCGACATCCGGGCACGCTCACGCGTGGCCGCGACGGCCGTCGCTGGCACCCCGTCCTCACCGCCGCCCGTCTCCCTGTGCATGCCACGCGCGGCACAGCTGCCCGCGCCGCTCGTCGACCGGACGGCCGCGACGTCGCGCCGCCCGCTGCTGAGCCACCGCCCCACGTGCGCACGCCGTGACACGCGCCGCCACGGCCCTCCTCCCTGCGCGCTCGCCGTGCCCCGCCGCTGACGCCCCGCTCGTGCCGCACTGTGCCTGCGCCGCGCCGTCGTGTCACTCCGGCCTCGCCGGCCGTGCTGTCGCGACGCGGGCGACATTAAAGCGCCGCACCGCTCGCCGACCCCCCCCCTCCGCCGGCCTCCACCACCGCCGCCCGTGTGTGCCTATAAATAGGCCCCCTGGCATCCCCGGCACCTCCACCACCTGCCACGCCACCTAGCTGTGCCTCCCTCGAAGCCCCAGCGCCGCCCCGCCGTGCTCTGCATCCGCCGCCGCCTGCGCCCGTCGCCCCGCTCCCACGCGCCACCCCGGCCCGAGGTGAGGCCGGGGGTCGAACCCCCCTCTCCCCCTCCCTCTTTTCCCTCTAGCCCCGAACCGCCCCGGGCCCCGGCCGGCCGGAATTGGCCGCCGCCGGCGCGCCCTTTTTCCCCTCTCTGCTCTGTGCGGGGGAGGAGGAAGAAGGGGCGCTTTTGCCCGAAGCCCCCTCCTTTTTCCTGTAATACCCCAAAGGAACCCCCCCCCCTCCTCTAGATGCCCCCCTTTTTGATAAAAGACCCTACTCTTTTTAGTATTTCGAACCAAACCCCTCGATTACGTAAACCTAAATACACTCGACACCTTTCAGAGTACCCTGAGTATTTCTAGGATTTACAAATAGGTCTGCACTCTTTCCGGATATTTACGAACAAGCCCTCGAAACCCGTTTAACCACTGAAACCATCTTTGGCTCGTCATTTTATGTGCGAAACAACCTCCGATTGACCCGAAACTTTACCACTCCACTTCTAGTATAGTTTTAGCCGTGCCATTAGGAAACCACCCAGAGATATTGCCCCTAACTCCGTAACCAAATTATTTCCGATTCAAGCCTATCGGTAAAAGCTTTTAGTTCTTTCGCTTGATTGTGTGTCTGTTTGTTTGCGTCGTAGGACACGGAGTGAACGACGAGGTTCCCGACCGCGACCAAGCAACTGAGGACCAGTACTGCGACCCCGAACCCGAAGGACAGTGCTTCGATCAGGACTTCCCGCAAGGGTTTGACGATGGCAAGTTCAATTCCGCCCTTTGATGCATATTTCTGTCCTAGTTTTTATAAACACGACCCAATGGCCTGTTTTATAAAATTGCATTGTTTTGCGTGCTGGAAACCCGGTAGGATAGCCACCCTTGCTTGAAATAACCATACTTTGACTGCCTGATTTATAAAGAAAATGCGTGTGTGTGGGAAGGGATACAATGTGGTTTTGAAAAGCGAGTTAGATGAGATGGATGGCATTTCTGTGTGAATTGCCGCTGGTATGCTCGTACCTGTGTGGTTGAGCGTGGATGGGAGATATCCATCTTGTCACCCCTAAGGACCGAGTTAATGTGACATCTCACCTAGCTTCTCGTAGTGCGAACCACTTGACCGTTGTATGGGCAACGGCTTGGCCTAACCCCACTAGTTAGTCTGATAGCCATCAGGAGAGCTGGGAGCAACGGGTGATCAAGGAGACGGGATAAGCTCTATGTGACTTATGCCCCGGTTAAACCTCGGTGATAGGTCGAATGACCCCTTGATAGATCCCGTGATGGCTAGTCAGGTCTAGCTACGGTGGGTAAGGGCTTCGATGGGATCTGCACCGGCACTAAGGTGTTCGTATTGTGGTACCCCGCCTGTGGGTAAAGTCGCACACCTCTGCAGAGTTAGAAATCTATTCGAATAGCCGTGCCCACGGTATTGGGCAGGTTACGGTGTGGTCACATAACTAGTGTTTATCTCTGGGAAATGGTTGAACTGGTGTGAGTTGTCTAAAAAGTATCCGGCAATGGTGTTGTGTGCTACGACGGACGGGGAGTCCGGTAGCGGCTTGAAATCTGGATCCGTGAGGATCGACATCGTGCGTACTCAGACACTTGAAAACCTGTTTTGAAAAATGCTTTTAAAATGAACCCTTGCATATAATTGTGTTTCCGCAAAAGAACCGTAACTTTATCCTTGAATTATCCTGTGCATCTAATTCTGCTATAACCCCCCCCCCGTGGGTGTGATTGGACTTGCTGAGTACGTTTGTACTCACCCCGTTCTTACTTTACAGTGGAAGATCCCGACTACATCCCCGAAAACGACGAATAGGGTCCCGTCCTGCACCCAGTCTTGCCTGTGGGTGAGGTCACCGTTGGAGCTCCGCATGGCGCAAGACTCTGATGATCCTTTGTTCGTAGCTAGTGTAGTTGTGTGGGTTCTGGTTGTAATCCTCGCGATAGTGGCGCTTCACTGCCCAT
Organism: Panicum hallii; assembly: GCF_002211085.1. Lineage (NCBI taxonomy): Eukaryota > Viridiplantae > Streptophyta > Magnoliopsida > Poales > Poaceae > Panicum > Panicum hallii. The sequence continues at coordinate 15,052,228 of NC_038049.1, forward strand.
TACCGCGTAGAATTGTACGGTGATGTACCATCTGATGTAATAAAAGTGTTATCAGCCTCCGGGGACTGATAAAGTGACACTTTTAAGTCTCCCCGGATGGGGGGACGCTTCAGGTGGCTATCCAACCATATCTTACAATAAAACAATGCATTTTATAAAACAGGCCAATAGGTTGTGTTTATAAAATTGGGATAAATATGCATCAAAGGATGGGATTGGACTTGCCGTCCTCAAAGCCTTCCGGAAGCTCCTCCTCGAGGTACGGGTCTTCGGGCTCCGGCTCGCGGTCCTGCTCCTCCTCGGTCACACCATCGGCTACGACACACAAACAATCAAACAATAAAAACAAAGTTCACCGATGAGCTTAAGAAAAGAGAGGGAAATAGAGAGCTTCGATAAAAAAATAGAGAAGACTATTATATTTGTCGAATGTGGATCCTGAGACTTGGAGAAAATATTTGATGCATGGTGGAGTTTGGAATCAATTCGAAACAAAATATCGCATGAACTGATGAGTTAAAGGTCATTTAGGGAGTAGTTTAAAAGGATGAGGACCTATTTGTAATAAAATAAAGAGATAGAAGGAGCTCTGGTTAAATATTTGGGAGAGGGAGGTGGAGGGTTGCGGACTGCATAAGGAGGAAAAGTGGAGGGTGTCGGTGTTTTATCGGCTGCCCACCGAGGGGTATACCCAAGGTGGTAAGTTTTAGGTGAGGAGATGCCGAGATCAGGAACTCGAAGGTGCAAGGAACACAAAACTTAGACAGGTTCAGGCCGCGAGGTGCGTAATACCCTATGTCCTGTATGGTGGTTTGTATTCCTTTGGGTGTAGAATAATCAAATGTTCTTCTTTTGAGAGGGTCCCTATCCCCCCTTATATATCCGGGAGGTCAGGGTTACAAGAATCCTAACCGATACCAGCCACGGAATCGTACCAGAACATATCTCGAGTAGATTCCTTCTGCATCGATTAGCTTTATCTCTTATTTAAATGGGATAAATAAGAGATAAACGAGATAAATAAGAGATAAGACGGACTTAATCTCTTAAACCTCCTTAAACTACGTTATGTAAACAGTCCCGTGGCCCCGGGTCTGACAAGCCCCCGAGCTCTTCGTAGCTGAGTACTGCAAGCTTATCGAGTACTTTTCGAAGTAGTCTTCGGCTTCTTCTGAAGCTCCGTCTTGAAGTCCTTCTTCGAGTACTCACTTGGCTGCATCGAAGCTATGAGGTGCTCATGCCCTGAATTATATCCTTGATATGGTGTGCGATTGAAAAATCATACTCCATATGGAGTAGCCCCCGAGCCTTAGGTTGAATCGTAGAATCAGGCTGAGGGTTGCATTAGTCTGGAATCCACCTTACTTTTCAAATAAATTTGAAAAATAAGTAGTCGATGCCACGTATCCCGCAGCCCCCGAGCCTTAAATCCAAATCTCTCGAATTTGGAAATAAGGATCCAAAAGCCGTGGCATGCAGTGAAAAAATGTGCCCATGTTAAACAATTGGAGCGATGGTACAAATGATGGAAATTAGATTTCTAGAATTCGAAAAACCCCTTTTTTCGGGACAATAGACCCAGAAAAAATGATTAATCGAATAATATATAGAAAAATCCACCAAACGACCCCTCGGCTTCCGAATATTCCCTTTGACGATTCGTTCCCCTTCGGAACAGTAAATCTGAATCCAGCGGCCGTTTATTTAACCCTGCGGTAACTTGGGGGTAAAATCCATGCTTCCATTCTGCCAAGAACTTGCCAAATCCCCAAAACAGAATAGCGATCCGCCTTCATCCTCTTGAAGAACCCCAACCCTCCCAAATTTCTCCGCCCCTCTCCCCGTAGCCCCTGAGCAACTCGTGGCGAGTGGATCCAGAGATGGCGCCCAAGAAATCGGAGAAGGATGGGAAGAAGAAGGAAGCGCAGCCGCCAACCATGGAGTGGACACACAGTAAGTGCTCCCTCAACGAACTCAATAGACTTGTTTCTGAGGGGTTGCTCCAAGACAAGAATCTTGTCAACTGGCGCCCCTCATTCCGTGAACCTTTCCCTATGGAAAATGTTGATGAAATCGTCATATTTTACCATTTTGCCAAACGGGGTTTGGCCCTCCCCTCTTGCTCTTTTTTTTATGGCCTTCTTTACTATTACAGGCTTGAGATCCATCATCTCAACCCGAACTTCATTTGCCACATCTCAATTTTTATCCATTTCTGTGAAGCCTTCCTTGGAATCGAACCCCAGTGGGACCTTTTCCACTTCCTCTTTCGGGTCAAACCGCAACCCACCTCCAAAAATCCATCCGTTGTAGGGGTCGCCGGCATCCAACTGAGACAGCAGGCCGACGACAAGTACCTATCATACAAATTCCCCTCCAACATTCCCGGATGGAAAAATCATTGGTTCTATATCGAAAATCATGCCCCCCTAACTCCCAGAAAAATCAAATAATCCACCTGTTGTGAGGCCGGAGTGGAATATCGAGCTTTCTAGGGGGGACATGGATCAAGTCGAGGAATTACTAGACACCATAGAAGCTCATAAGCTGATGGGAGTGACCGGTGCGTCAGTTATGTTCTCCTTCTTAAAACGCCGAGTCCAGCCAATCTAGCAGTGCCACAAACTTGGATTCGAGTACACAGGCGCTGAAGATCCATCTCGCATGTGCGTAGAGGAGCTGTCAGACGACGCCGCACTCCTCCGAGTCAAGCGGGTGCTGCTGGATGTGGACGCCATCCCCTACGTCCCAGGATTATTTTCCGCGCGAAGTCCTCCAAAACTGGTGAGTATTCGACAACTTTTTGTTGGAAACAAACTCTATTCTGCCACTACTAACCGAAAACCTTCTGCAGGGGCACACAGAGCTGTACCGCAGCTACCCGCCGCAACCCGACATCCCTCGGCTAGATCACCTTCTCCCCAATGCCGCTGTTGAAGCAAAGAGGGCTCGGATAGCCCAAGCTCTGCACAGCAGTGAGTCCACGGAGGACGGGAGCCACTTGGTAGAAAAAGAAACTGAGGGGGAGGCCAGGAGGGACAACTCCCCCGGACCAGCCGTGGAGTTGACCGGAACTCTACCTCAGGTCCCGCAGGGTCGTCGGGTGACACGCAAGCGGAAAGCGCAAGTAGTCGAGTCTTCCAGGTGTGAGTTTTCTACCTTGTTGAATCGCCAAACATCAGTATGATTGCACGCTGACAATATCCAGTTGTAGTCCGTCCGCTTCGCCACCCAGGACCGAGCTCAAAGAAGTGGAAACAGATCCAGCATCTTCTGCAACTGTGACCATTGCCGTGGCGGGCACCGCGCCATCAGCTGGTGACGAGCACCCCGCGACGGGCTATGCAGGTGAAGAAGGCTGTGATGAAGAAGTCGACGCTGTAAGTTTGCATCTTGTAGCATAGTGAATATTCTGCTTTGTTCAACTTGTATGATGATATAGCTGAATCGGCTTTGTTAGGTCTGCAAGCGCCGCTCCACCCAAGTCGAAACCAGCCACGACTACTTCAGCCCCCGAGCCACCAGCCCCGAGAAAGTCCACGCCCACGGAGCCTACTCCAGCCCTCGAGCCATTAGCCTCGGGAGAGTCGACACCCGCGGAGCCAGCAACCGAGGCAGACGCGACGCTGCTCGACTTGCCGCCTCCCGAGCTCCAATAAGGCAAAGCCAGAGCTGGTGGCGAGGAACAAGTCGAGGCCCCTGATGCCGCTCCTGCAGATGGCACAGGTAAGCGTCTGACCGCCCAGGGCTGGCTGGTTAGACCCCAGGCGTTATGTACTGAAAGCCTCCTGACTTGCAGGTGCCGAGCAATCGCCTCCTGAAGAAGCCGCGGGGACCTCAACTGCTGGAGAGCTGCTGATGACCGGGCCCGGGTATCAGAACGTCATCACCACAGATCTGGTGGATGACCCAATGCTGACAGCGAGTAATATAAAGACCTTCAAGCAGGCATACAAGGAACTGTATGATTATGCCATGGTAAGATGTGACAACTCCTCTGCTTGTAGTCGTTGTCGAATGGCTTGTTTTTAAACTCCCCCCATGCAGAACATGATCACTCACTCACAGAAGAAATCCGAGAAGCTGAAAGCCGTTGTGAGTGGTCACCGGGAGCTTGCTGCCAAAGACAAGCGCGTATCCGAGGAGCTGACGAAGATCTGCTATCTTCAGAGGGAGCTCAACATGCTGAAGCAGGAATGGACTCGAGAGACATGGCTCCTCAAGAACGACCTGCGAAACCTCGAGAAAGCCAGCTCCGAGCTCCAAAAACAACTCGAGGAACAAAAGACGGCGCACCAAGAGCAGCTCAAAGAGTAGAAGAAAGCGCACCAAGGTAAGCCATTGCTTCCCTCGAGTACTTTCCCTTAACGGATTTCCTTGGACACTAAAAATATCTTCACCGCAGAGCTTAGGAAAATCTTAAAATACAAAGAAGAGCTACTTACTGACGTGAAGAATATGCTATATCACCATACAGATGACATCGAGAGGCTGCAGAAGGTAGTCGCCGATACTGAAGAACAGTTCATCGACTGCCTTCGGCAAATCAAGACGCTGGGTGAGGAGAAGGGGCGGTGGGAGAAAGAACTGGAGCTTCTCAGGGAAGCCGCCCAGACGCTCGTGGATATGGTGGATCCAGCAGAAGAGGGCGAAGCAGACAAGCAGCCCCTGCTGGAACGACTCCACGGGGCAACGGGAAGAGTCGACAGATTCCTTGCGGAGGCCTCGGTCGCATGCGTCAGCCATGCCCTTGCATTTGTAAAATCCTTTTGGCCAGAAGCTTCACCGGGAATGTTCACACAGGGAGTGGCTGCGGAGTGCACTGAAGAGCAGTTCAACGAGTACCTCTAAGAAGCCCAACCTGTAGCAGAACAGATAGTACAAAGTGTACTGCAAGATTAGGGTGTAAAGAACAAGTACTCATTGTCTTGTATATATTCTTATTTGGCGTCTCTACTTGTGTGTGCCTTAGCTTAATTCTCATCCAGGCTTAGAGGCTAAGTACTAGGCATTACCACGGGTGCACCGACCCTGGAAGTAGTCGTAGTAGCTCCAAGTAGGAACCCCAACTAACAAGTTAGCCATAACCCGATCGGGCAGGTCTAACCTGTTAGAAGAGAACGCGAGCATCGTCACGAGATTGCCGTGTTTATGGCAAAGAAAACAAAACTACCCCGAGTGCGCTGACTCTGGGTGTAGTTGAGATTGCTCCTCGTGTGAGCGCATCCAACAAGTTAGGTATAAACCAATCGAGTGGATCGAATTTGTTGGGAAGGAACGCGAGCATCGTCGCGCAACTGCCATGCTGGCAAGGAGTCGAGATTGCCCCGAGTGCAATGACACTCGGCATAGTTGACATAGCTCCGTATGCGAGCCCATCCAACAAGTTAGGTATAAACCAATCGAACGGATCGATCTTGTTGGGAGAGATGCGATCGTCATCGCAAACGACCATCAAAGGTCATGGCGAGAAGTCGATAAAGCATGGGCGTGGCCGTAGCCTCTGTCAATCTTGCGACAAGAAGTCGATGTACCATGAACGTGGCCGTAACCTCCGTAAAACTCATGACAAGAAGTCGATTTATATAAAACATGCACATGGCCGTAGCCTCCGTTTGTTCGCAGAGAAATTTACAATCTGAATCTTGTGGCACGAGGCCTCCAAATTGGTTCGGAAGAAAATGACCACCTGAGCGCCCAGAGAACGGCTATCTCCGAACATTTTCTCATGGGTAGAACTTGCGCAGGTTCTGAATGTTCCAAGAGTTCGGAACATCTTGGCCCTCGGGATACTGTAGCCGATACAACCCCGGTCTTGTGTCCCGCTTGACGACGAACGGGCCCTCCCACCTTGAGTTGAGCTTGTGTAGGCCGGACTCGTCTTGGATGCGACGTAGGACCAAATCGCCGATGCTGAATGACCGTTCCCTCACGTTGCGATCGTGATATCGCCGAATCCCGTACAGGTATCGGGCTGACTGAACAAGAGCGGTGCAGCGAGCCTCTTCAACAGAGTCAAGCTCTAACTGCCTCGCTTCATCCACCTCGCCTTCATCATACATTTCGACCCCTGGAGATTTTCACATGATGTCAGCTGGCAGGATAGCTTCAGAGCCGTAGACGAGGAAGAACAGAGTTTGTCCTGTGGCTTTGGACGGCTGAGTCCAGAGCCCCCAGACGACATGTGGCAACTCCTGTATCCACTTTCCTCCTTTCTTGCTATTTTCATCATAAAGTCTTTTCTTGAGGCCCTCAATTATCATGCCATTCGCCCATTCGACTTGACCATTGGCCCTTGGGTGTGCAACAGAGATATATTTGACCTCGATGCACGCATTTTCACAGAACTCCCAGAACTGGTTAGCCGTGAAGTTTGATCCCAGGTCCGTGATGATGGTATTCGGGAAGCCGAAGCGATGCAAGATATCAGAGATGAAGTCAATAACTCGATCTGGTGTGAGCTTGGCTATCGGCTTGTACTCGATCCATTTGGTAAACTTGTCGATAACCACCAATACATGGGTGAAACCGCCTGGCGCCGTTGTGAAGGGCCCAATTATATCTAGGCTCCAGCAGGCGAACGGCCAGGATGGCAGTATGGTGATGAGACTGTGAGCCGGGACATGAGATTGCTTTCCGAAGAATTGGCAGTTTTGGCATCTCCGCACGAGGTCTTCAGCATCGAATACTGCAGTGGGCCACCAGAAACCAGCTCTGTATGCTTTTCCCACCAACGTTCTTGAAGCTGCGTGGTTGCCGCAAACGCCCTCATGTATCTCCCGCAATATGTCGCAGCCGTCTTCTTTCGTGACGCACTTCATGAGCACCCTAGATCGTGCGCCGCGCCGATAGAGCTTGCTGTCGACCAGGACAAAACCCTTGCTTCTGCACATGACACGAGCTGCCTCTGCACTTCTTGCGTCTATCCCTACTGGAAGTTTTTGATGCCGGATGAAGTCGATATAAGCCTCTCTCAAGTCCTCCTCAAGCAGCATAACCTCCCGATCAGGCTGGTGAAGGCCATTATCAATGGTTACCTGAGGTGAGGACTTAATGGATGGTTGTTTCAGCACCTGGACGAAAACTCCCGCTGGAACCTGAGCACGGGTGGATCCTAGCTTGGACAGTATGTCCGCACCAACGTTGTGTTCCCGTAACACATGATGAACCTCTAGGCTGGAAAATTTGTTTTTCAGCTTGCACACTTCTTGTACATAAGCGTCCAACATCTCCTTGTTGCAATCCCACTCTTTGTTGACTTGCTGAATGACAAGAAGAGAATCGCCATATACAAGTAGTCGCTTGATCCCTAGTGATATCGCCAAACGTAGCCCGTGAAGCAAGGCTTCATACTCGGCTTCATTGTTGGATACCTCCCAGAGGATCTGAAGGACATACTTCAACTATTCGCCTCGTGGAGAAATAAATAGGACCCCAGCACCGCCACCGTCGAGCTTGAGAGATCCATCGAAATATATGGTCCAATGCTCTGGCTTGTCGACTAGAGTTGGAATTTGATTCTCTCTCCACTCAGCCAAGAAATCGACTAGAGCTTGAGACTTGATTGCAGTGCGTGGCTTGAAGTCGATAGACAAAGCCCCCAGTTCCACTGCCCATTTTGATATACGCTCCGTGGCATCTTGATTATGAAGAATGTTCGCCAGTGGAAAATCCATAATCACAGTGATATTGTACTCGTCGAAGTAATGGCGCAACTTTCGTGAAGTAATCAAAATTGCATATAAGAGTTTCTAAACCGCCGGGTACCGTACCTTAGACTCGGAGAGTACCTCGCTGATGAAGTAGACAGGCCTCTACACTCCGAACGCATGGCCTTCTTTGCCTCACTCGACTACAATAGCACTGCTGACAACATGAGTTGTTGCCGCGATGTAGAGTAGTAGATCTTCCCCCGGCAGCGGTGCTGTAAGGACCGGCGGAGACTGAAGGTGATGTTTCAGATCTTGCAGGGCCCGCTCGGCCTCCTCCGTCCATTGGAACTTATCTTGGCATTTCAGAAGTTTGAAGAAGGGTAGTCCTCTCTCCCCAAGTCCGGAGATGAACCTATTCAGAGCTGCCATGCATCCTGTTAGCTTCTGCACATCTTTGACTGTGGCCGGAGCCTCCATATCAGTGATGGCCATGATCTTCATAGGATTGGCCTCAATTCCCCGGTTGCTGACGATAAACCCGAGCAATTTCCCTGATGGTACTCCGAAAACGCATTTGGTTGGGTTGAGTTTCCACCGAAATCTGCGCAGGCTGCTAAACGTTTCTTCCAAGTGTGCGATCAAATCATCGGAATTCCTAGTCTTGATGACCACGTCATCCACGTAGGCTTCAACGTTCCAATGCAACTGATCAGCGAAGCACATCTGGATTGCGCGCTGATAAGTAGCTCCCGCGTTTTTCAACCCGAAGGACATAGTTTTGTAAGCATATGTCTCGTACGGGGTGATGAACGCAGTCTTCATTTGATCTTCCTCCTTAAGCACAATCTGGTGATATCCTGAATAGCAATCAAGGAAACAGAGAAGCACACATCCCACCGTCAAGTCGACGACTTGATCAATGCGAGGTAGCCCGAAGTGATCCTTCGGACAATGCTTGTTGAGATCAGTGTAATCAACGCACATTCTCCATTCATTATTCTTTTTCTTTACAAGAATGGGATTAGCTAACCACTCTAGATGGATTACTTCTTTAATGAATCCAGCCGCGAGGAGTTTAGCTATTTCCCGTTTGATTGCCTCACGCTTGTCGTGAGCAAACCTCCGCAGACGTTGCTTTTTGGGCACAGCCTTAGGGTGTACATTCAGACTATGCTCGATCAGCTCCCTGAGCACCCCTGGCATATCCGTTGGTTTCCACGCGAATATGTCTCAGTTAGCTCGAAGGAAACTGACAAGCGCGAGTTCCTATTTCTCACCGAAGCCCACGCCGATGACGGCGGTCTTAGATGAGTCACCCTCCTGGAGCTGAATCGTCTTGAGGGCCACGTCGTCAGTCGACTGGATGCTCGACTTGCTGGCCTTTCTTGAAGGGATCTCAAGCCTGGACTAGGAGAGCTGCTGCGCGGCCACGAGTACTTCCCCTGAAGCATCTGGCACACGAGTAGTCAAAGCATACTAGATCGCCTCCTGATTGCAATCATACGACTTCTTCAAGTCGCCTCGGAGAGTAAGTACTCCACTTAGTCCTGGCATCTTGAGAAGCAGATAAACATAATGTGGCACTGCCATGAATTTGGCGAGTGCCGGATGACCCAATAGAGCATGATAAGAAGATTTGAAGTTAGCCACTTCGAATTTGATGAATTCGGTGTGGTTGTTCTCCCTCGTGCCGAAGGTCACTGGAAGAATTACCGTACCAAGTGGGTGCACCGTGTTACCTGGGACGATACCATAGAAGGGGGATTTGCTCAGAACCAGCATGCCCATGAGGTCCAGACCCATCTTCCTCAGAGTGCTGGCGAAGATGAGGTTGAGACCACTCCCACCGTCGATGAGCACCTTGGTGAGCCTGATCTCTGCCACCACTGGATCCAGGACCAGGGGGAACTTGCCAGGCTCCAAGAAGCTCATCCATTGATCATCACGGGAGAATGAGATGGGGACCTCCGACCAACGGAGTGGCCGTGGTACCATCGGCTCGATGGACATGATCTCTCGGAGAAGCAGCTTCTGGTCCCGCCTGGAGCCGAAGTCTCCATCTCCTCCGAAGATGATGTTGATGGTCTTCGAAGCATCCTGGAACTTCACGTTGCGCCCTTGGTCCTCTTGGTCATCATCCTCGGGTTCCTTGTCTGCTGGCTTCTTGTTCTTCTTACCACCACCGGAGTTGCTGAATGTCCTCCGAAGGTGGTAACAGTCGATGGCCGCGTGATTGGCACCTGGGTGCCATGGGCATTTCTTCTACAGAAGCTTCTCGAACTCCTCCTGTGTTGTCGACTTCTTGCCTCATGAGGGACGATCCACAGCCGCGATGAGATCATCTAGCCTACACTTTCTGGGTGGACCCGAATAGTCCCGCTGGCCTTTGTCGTTGCGGTTGTCATTTGAACACCTTAGATTGCTATCTTGGCACCGCGGGAACTGCTCCCGCATCTTCTCCTCCTGTTCGGACCAGTCATGCATCATGTCACGAAGGCCTGCAATAGTTTTGGACCTGTTCCGCCCGAAGTCTCTGTAGATGCCTGGGTCGGTGATGCCGTTGTAGAAGCAGTCGATTGTGTCATCCTCCGAGATGTTCGTGATGGTAGCGTGAACATCGAAGAAGCGACATGTGTAGGACCGCAGGAGCTTGTTACGTTCCTGTTTACACTGAGCAAAATCATGATGAGTACCTACGCGAGCGATCACTCCCTGGAAGTTGTCGACGAAGACCTTCTTGAGCCGTTCCCAGGAGTCGATCGAATTGCTGCTGAGGCTCTCCAGCCATGTGAGCGGCGCAGGGTCCAAAGCCATCAGAAAGTAGACGACCTTGGTGATGTTGGAGCCCCCTGCGACTTCAATGGCTGTGGAGTAGCAACGTAGCCATTGCTGAGGAGCCGCTTGCCATCGTACTTGGTGATGCCGATCGGCTTGAAGCCCTCAGGGTACTTGTAGCTGCTGAACCGCGCGGAGAAAGCTGGGAAACGGTCGCTGCAGTCAATACCTTCAGTCTCGACTTCTTCACAAACCTTGCGCCTGGAGTCAATCACGGACCGCGCATCACGGCCTTCATTAATATGCTGGCGCAGGTCTTCTGGAGGAGGTCAACAATTGGTCTGTCGCAGGTTACCCCCTGGAGGTGGCTGCTGCCTCCCGCCAGGGGCCTGACTCCCGCGAGCGTTGTCTTTGTTGTGGCTGGGCTGAGGTCGAGGGTGACCGCCTTCCGTTCGGCTGTGAGCCTGGCTCCGACTCTCACCCACGCGCTCCTGCCTGATAGTAGACACCGGGTTTTGCTGATCTAGCTGGATCCAAGCCCTCTGCGCATAAAGAAGTGCTTGGCGCACATTCGGATCGTTACTGCGCTTGAGAATGGCCGTAACCCTGGCGATGTTGGCCACCGGGGTCCTGAAGCCCCGTTCGCTTATAGCGGCGAATTCAGGGTCAAGCTCGCGATGCATAGATCGCCTGCGCTCGTTGACCCTCCTCCGCCGGATTGTGCGGACCCTGTTCCTCGCCCTCCGTGCCTCACGATCGGCGTCGTTCTCATCACCGGTGTTGGCTGTGGCCTCATCTTCGAAGACCGCATCAAATTCGATGATGGGAAAACCGCCATCGTCCTCGCCTTCTTCCGCCATTAGCACCTGGCGGGAGACGAGCTCATCAGAGCTCGCGTCAACTAGTTCAGTCGACTCCTCCACCACGGTGGCCAACGGCCTGCCTTCCTAGAAAGGCAAAGGCTCGAGGTGGGCCACAAGTCGATCCTCAGCCTGGAGTAGATCGGAGAGCTTCATGCCCCTCCAATGTACGAAACGCCCCTCCGGTGTGGAGGTGATCATTAGATCACTGGCGCAAAAACAACCCGAAGCCCCCGACATGCGGTGGCTTCGGGCCCTCCAAGTTGGAGCAAAGAATCCAGGTCCTTCTCTAACGCGTAGAGGGATTGGGAGATGTTGGCCTCCTGAAGATCATTGGCCAAATTGCGTGAACCGAGTCGGGATCGGCTACGCAAATCCTTAGATTGGAACGAGTCCAACCCAAAGGAAGTTACCGCAGCGCCGGATGAAGTCGCATTAGGAGCTGACTCCACCTCAATCTTTACAGCGGAAGCATGGATCGACAAGTCGTCGAGATCATCAACGAACTTGTCGAGGTCACTGCGAAGACCCGCCGCGGGAGTCTTTGGCTTCATATCGATGAGGAATCGATAGAAATTGCCCGCACCATCTTTGATGCAGACCCACGAGCCAAAAACAAATGTCGTGCCCTGAGAGGGAACTGACCTGGTGAATTGGAAAGATGCCATCAAGCTCGCCGATGGATCTTTGACGCGCTCCGCTACCTGGCGCGCCAGCTGTCGGTGTTTTACCGGCTGCCCACCGAGGGGTATACCCAAGGTGGTAAGTTTTAGGTAAGGAGACGCCAAGATCAGGAACTCGAAGGTGCAAGGAACACAAAACTTAGACAGGTTCGGACCACGAGGTGCGTAATACCCTACGTCCTGTATGGTGGTTTGTATTCCTTTGGGTGTAGAATGATCTGATGATCTTCTTTTGAGAGGGTCCCTGTCCCCCCTATATATCCGGGAGGCCAGGGTTACAAGAATCCTAACCGATACCAGCCAAGGAATCGTACCAGAACATATCTCGAGTAGATTCCTTCTGCATCGATTAGCTTTATCTCTTATTTAAACGGGATAAATAAGAGATAAACGAGATAAATAAGAGATAAGATGGACTTAATCTCTTAAACCTCCTTAAACTACGTTATGTAAACAGTCCTGTGGCCCCGGGTCTGAGGGAGGTGGAGGGTTGCGGACTGCATAAGGAGGAAAAGTGGAGGGGGTTATGCACAAGTCTGCCTTTCTTCTTCCTCGAGACAGAACAAGAGGGGGAGGGGAACGGTAGAATGGGGGGGCGGCCAGGCCATCGGCGCTGGTCCCCTGGTGCATGGCAACGCCCGGGGAGGAGGGGAAAACGGAGAGGACGCCGAGGGGGTCCGATTCCGGTCATCACCTCGTGCAAAGACGGTCTACGGAGGGGTGTCCACGGGGATGGGTGGTGGCTGGCAATGGTGAGCGGCAGCGGCGAGCTACAGCGCGAGGTAGAGGAGGGGAGGTGCTGGGGCGGTGTGGGCGGAGTGAGGGGCAGATTGGGGTCTGATTTATAGGCAGAGAGGAAGAGGGGAGATGGCCGGCATGGGAGGGTCACGGGCAGTACAAGAACCTCGCTATTAATGGCGGCCGGGATGCTCGGGGACAAGGCGCAAGCTGCGAGGGCGAGGGGACAGGATGGAGACGGGCCGGTGCAGCAGCGGGCCGCACGCCGGCTTGGCGTGCACGGGCAGCAAGCACGTAGCGGCACAGCGAGTAGCAACGGCCGCGGCCGCGGCGGCCGTTGCGTGACGCGGGCGGCGTGATGCGAGCGCTTGTGCACAGCCAGCAACGGGGGCAGCGGCGAGTCGGACGCTGGCCCGCGCCTGCGCGCAAGGAGCAGGCTACAGCTCGAGCAGTCAGCAGGCAGCATAGGGGAGAAAAGGAAAGAGGAAGCCAGCGCAAAAAAAAAGAGTCTGGGAAAAAAATTAGAAGAGAGAGATAAAATGGATTTGAACAAAATATGAGAAAAGAAAAGAGGGGACACGCGCGCGGCACCGACAATCGCGGCCGGGCAGGCGCACGCGGCCGACCGCGACACGATGGTGATGCAATAGGATGGCGGGGCTAGTGGAAAAGGAAAAGGGACGGGCGGCTCCACGGAAAAAGAGGAAGAGACTGCGCGATGTCGGAACGGCGGAAAATCGGGAGGTGGGCTTCGAGAGCTCAAGCGGCGGAAAAGGTTTAAAAGATTTTTAAGCGAGTGATTGGTAACGCAATTTAAATAAGATAAAAATGCGGGCATTACATAATCCGGGGGTAACTCCGACGGAAAGACATTCATATACTCCCGCAAAAGGTTAGCAACAGCAGGTGGGAAAGCAATGGATGCGACCTCAATGGAATATAAAGCATGTTTGCACACTAAAGCATAGCAAGGTCCAGTAGAGGCAGATAACTCATCAAGATCAGATTTAGTTGCAAACAAAATAGGATTGTTTAACTTAATAGGCTGCTGATTTTCAGAATTAAAAACACCCTTTTATTTAGCATTTTCTTTTTCTCATTCTCAAATTGCACAATTTCAGTGGGAGTCATTGGCAGCAACACAATTTTCTTGCCCTTATGCATGAGAGTATACTTATTAGATCTACTATAGTGAATAGCATCAGTATCAAACTCCCAATGACGTCCCAACAAAAGAGAGCAAGCATCCATAGGCACCACATCAAAATCAGCAAAGTCATGGTAAGACCTAATTGAAAAATGTATCCTTGCTGTTTTTGTTACCTTTATCTTACCATTGTTGCTAAACCATTGAATGTGATAAGGATGTGGATGGTCCTGCGTGGTCAAGCCAAGCTTCTTTACCACCTCAACATTCACTAAATTGTTGCAGCTACCTCCGTCAATGATTATATGCACACAGCAGTCCTTGACGACAAGAAACATGTTGAAAAGGTTGTGACGTTGGCATTTGTCATCCTCTCCCACCGTGGCGCTCAAAGCTCGGTGCACAATTAAGGTCCTATAGTTGTTAGTCGCCGATGTACCAAGAACCTCCTCAGCACAGTCATCGGAACCTGAAATGTTAGCTGCAATAATATTTTTCATCTTCAATATCAAAAGCACTAGCATACCCACCGTCAGCAGTAGCAATGATGGTCCGTTTGCTAAGGCAATCTCGCTGCATATGGCCAAATCCCTGGCAGCGGTGGCACTTGATGTCGGATGTGCGACAAGTGGAAGTGTTAGCCTTTGCTGCAACACCAGGAGCCGTCTGGGACTTGCTGTTGTCTTGTCCCTTTGATGTTGAAGGTGCGGTGCTGCATACAACACCGGTGGAGGGAGGTGTGGCCGCACGTACGCTCGAGGAGGGCGCCACTTTGGCTGGCACCGGAAGCTGCCGTGGCGTGAAGGTGTTGTTCCGCTGCTGCTGTTGGTGACCCTGCAGTCCTTTTTCTGCCAACATAGGTTGAAACAAACGTTGTATAGAATGATATTCCTTATAATCAACTATGTCCTGGATCTCACGCCGCAAGCACCCATAAAACCTAACAATCTGGTCTTCTTGATCCTCAACTACCCCACAACAAAGCATACCCTTCTGCAACTCTTGGTAGTACTCTTGGACAGAAATATCACCCTGATCAAAGCATTGTAATTTCTTATGAAGATCACATCTATATGATGGAGGAACAAACCTAGCGCGCATCTCTTCTTTTAACGCAGTCCATGTCTGTGGGGCATTACGTGCATTGACAAGTTCATTCCACCAAATGATAGCGAAATCTTTAAACTCACTAGTGGCTTGTCTAACTCTATGACGCTCAGGAACAAGATGGGAGATAAATTTTTGTTCTACCGTTATCTCCCAATCCAAGTAAGTCTTAGCATCATAAGATCCATAAAATGGTGGAATAGAAAACTTAATCTTAGCATAAGGATCAATATCTTGCTTAGGGGCATGAGGACGACGTCTACTATTATCTCCCATACCTTGACGATGACGTAGAAGGCGACGGCGCTGTTATGCATCAACCTCGTCGTCGTCGAACTCATCCTTCGTGTCGTTGTGGGCAAGGCCGCCAGCAGCAGGGACAATGGGGGGTGGAGCACGGTGGGGAAAACGAGCCTCCACCACGTCCAGCCGTGCGGCAAGACCATCAACACTTGTATGAATCTTCTGAAAGGTGGCTGTTGTAGTGGTCTGGTATTTGTTAAAAGCATCAGTCATTGTGTAGGATCACGGGACCAGTAAAGAGGCCTAGAGGGGGGGTGAATAGGCCTGCAAAAACTCAACTCCAAATTCTCGTTAGAGGAGAGTGCGGCACTGCCGTGCCGAGTGTGGCACTGCCGTGCTCAACCAGAACACAAATTACAGAATTCAAAATCTGACGAACCAAAAGTAGATAGAGTTAATTTTTAGGTTTCCTGCAGGTGTCAGCAACACATATATGGAACTAAAACAGAGAACACCACAGTAGATAAATAGATCGGCCTCAAACCTAGAACAACAAAGTATCTTAGCAATAAAGTAAATCAGCACGCGAGACAAAGATTTATCCCGTGGTTCGGCATCGCCACAAAGGCTGGCCTAAGTCCACGTTGTTGAGGCTGCCACAAAAGGCTTGAGCTTCACCACAAAGGTCAGCCCTTCCTCGTTCTCAATTCAAGAGAGTGAACTCTTGAGATGAGGGGTGATTTTACTAGCTGCAAGAGAAGTTTACAGACCTCCCAAGGCCGCCACACGAAGGGGCAAGCTCAAGGGCGACGCCTAGCCAGCTAGGAGCAAGCTCCAAGAGTAACAAACCCTAGAACCACCGGCCAAACGTGAACCAAATGCTCTTTTGAGTGGGGGAATCAGTAGATCCGCTCTCCAATCGAAGTTTGCTGCCCTTTCCCTCAAGATTTGGTGGTTGGATGTGGAGATCCGCTTGGGGGAAGGAGTGGGAGCAATGGAGGAGAGAGAGAAGAGCTTTGGTTCTTTCTTCTGCGAATCTGAACGTTTTGGAGCACTGTTGGGAGGTCAGTAACCGTTGGGGAATTTATACCCCTCTGGTCCCAACGGTACATTAAGTGCAGCACTGCCGCACCCATCAAAACAACTCTGCTGGATGTGAAATTTTGCTGGCTGTTTTGGTTGAGTATGAGGATGTGGTTTTCAGGATTTGAGCATTTGGTTCAACAGTTGGACAGTTGTTCTTGGATCCCTCTTTATAGTACGGCTTTTCTTAAACTCAATATTCAAAATATAAAATAAATTAAGCCTTCATGAGTCAAGATAGCCATCATACTGATTTGGGGAATTCTCCAACCTGTACATCATCCTCCTTTTAAATTATCTGCATGTCATCTCGATGAATCTCATTAGTTCCCTAATTAGGTGGTCATCAACGCCAAAACCCACAAAGAGCTTGATTGCACTTACAATCTCCCCCTTTTTGGTGATTGATGACAACCCAATTAGAGCTTACAAAAGTATAAACTATAACTGAGAATTTTTTGAGAAATGGATGTAGGAGCCTCCCCCTAAATATATGAGTTGGATTTGAATGCCAATTTTGACATAAAGGTCAAAGTTCATATATTTAGATGTGATTAGGGGCCTCCCCCTACATCCATGCCTGCTGTGGGGTGCTGAACACAGTGTCAATATAATAATACGTGATGCATGTGACAGTTCAGAGCATAACAGGATCTTGCTGTTGCAATGGGGTGCAGCACTGCTGAATAGAAGTGCAGCACTGCCGCACTCATTTGCATCAGTCAGATCAACATGAAAATTTCACAGCAAGACATATATGAAAGATAATATCTCTAGCATAAATATGAAGTACACTACAGCACACAAACTAATATAGATAGAGTCAAATAGGTAGCAATATTGCACAAATAGAGTTTTGATCGACTCTCAAACTCACAACCTAACATCTACTTTCATCGGTTATGACATGAAGCGCAGCTGCAGCAGGGACACAACATCGAAAAAGGTTTAAAAAAGGTTTGACCCCTCTAATTTTCTCCCCCCTTTGGCATCAAGTACCAAAAAGAGAAGAGAAAGTAGAGGAATCACTCATCATCAGAAGAGGAATCCCTGGAATGCTGTCCTGAGTCACTGCTCTGCTCTGTCCCAGAAAGGTCAGGCAACTCAAACTGAGGTGGAAAAGGTGCAAGCCCTGCACGCTCTCTGGTCTCTCTGACTGACTCTCTGAGCTCCATCCTGGTGTCATAGGCTGTCTGAGAAGCATAAGAGCAATGTCCAAAGATGGCTCTCATCCAGGCTTTGACTATGCTATTTAGTCCTCTGCCACTGCTCCTAGAACGAGATCTGGAGTGAGAACTCTCGGGAACGTCCTCACGACCTCTGGAGGTGCTACCAACTGTCCCTGTGGCTGCTGCATAAGACTGGGTCTTCTCAATATTATAGATAGTGTGGAAACCATCCTTAGGAAATATAAAACCAGAAACTCTCTCAATCATGAACATAAGGTAGGGAGCATAGGGCAAACTCCTAGCATCATCCATAGCATAAGCCAGCTGCACCCAAATAAACCTACCAACATTAAATTTCTCACCATCAGGAAAACGAGCAAGCAAGTTCCTCACAAAGCCACAAATATCTGAAGCTGCTCCATCCTTAGGATCAATGGTGTTCCTCAGAAGATTGTTCATGACATAATAGTAGCTTTTCAGACCACTCCTCTTGCCATCTGCCTGGCTGGGGTCTCTCCAACAGTGAATAATGTCACTGACCCTGAAAGGATTATCCTGGTGAATCCTGGAGTAAGTTCTATGCTGCTGCCCAAAACCAAGAATCTGGCAGAAAGTGATAAAGCTAACACGGTAGTGTCTGCCATCAGTCATCTAGTGGATCTCATCTGAATCCCTGTTCCAAAAGTATGTGGAATGAAACTGAGCAAGGATCTCCACATTCCAATTATACCTGAAACCCATGATGTTAGTCAAGTCATATCTCTCACAAGTGTTAATTGCAGCATTGAACTCGGGCTCATTTCTGTCTCTCATAGCTGCCCAGTCAATATAATGCATCTTGCAAATCTTACCCTTCTTATTATCGAAGATGACAGAAGCATAGAAGTTGGAATGGAACCCATCCCAAAATCTATGGTCAACAGCTAGACTCTTTGGATTTGTATAAGTATTGATCTCTCTAGCATCTGCCACTTCCTTTAATTTTCTGTAATAGCTTTCAAAACGGTGATTTGCTGCATTCTTTAGAGCGGTGAGGTTAAATTCTTCTGTCCTCAAGACCATATATCCAATGTTGGCATCTGCAAGGTGAAAAGGGGTGCCTTGATCACCTTCAGGAGGGATGGTGTACCCAATCTGCTGCTGCAAATCCTCCTGGTGCATGTTCTGCCTGTGAGTTTCCCTGTCAATTGACTCTCGAGGGGCTGCACTGCTACTGGATCCTCTCCCCCTGCCTCTGCGAGCAAGCTGCTTCCTAATTGGCTTCCTCTTGCCTCTCTGATCATCACCATGCTCCATCTTTTCTTTACCAAAATCTCTGAATCATAGTCTAAAAAATTATGATATTTGCTCATGAATTTGAGAGAATAACCATGGGAGATAAAGAAATTGACTTTGTGAAGAGTAAATCCAATCTACTTGGTTGTCAACGACGTGGATGAAAAAGGGGTTAAGTGCTATTTGAATCAACAAAGAACATTGATGTTCTATCTTGGGCAGCACTGCCGCCCTCCCCCTTTTTCTTCCAAATCATGGAAAACCAAATTGATTCGATTTAAACCACCAAAATCAATTCTAAATGCCCCACATTACATCTAGTAACAGAAATCCGAGAGCAAAAACATCACATTGCACAGATCGAACACAAACAGATTTGGTTAGGGTTTCACCTTGACTGCCCGCGTGGAATGGAGAGGGAAGGAGAGAAGGGGTCCGGCCAAGAACCCTAGCCCTTGGGTGCTGACGAGCAGGAGAATACCCAGGGACGGCGCAGCAATGCTGTGGCAGAGCGCGCGGCGGCCGTCACTCCGTGGGCGCGCGAGAGGAAGGGAGAGCGCACGGTCACAGGCGACGGGGAAAAGAGAGAGAGTAGAAGAGTTACTGCGGGGCCAGAGTGGATAGGAAAGAATAAAAGAGGGCCCCACAGAGCAGACGAGTCGGGCGAAATTTTTACAGAAACCCGGAAGGGCTGCACTGCCGCACAGGGAGCAGCACTGCTGCACCTACCCAGAGTGACCAGATTTAGCTACTATCTAGGTGACTCTTTTTATCTTAGATATGGACATATATTCTTCAAATTTCATGATTAGAAACAAATAATCAATACAAGCTATGGTCAGGATCCTTTGGAGTTGGTTTTGCAATTAGTTTTGAAACTCAATATGAAATTTTGTTTTACAATTCTTTTCTTACACATACTAGTTGATCAATTAAAAGGTGTGCAGGAATTCAAACCACGTTACGAGAATCAAGTATATTTAGCTCACTGCGCAAAGCACAAAACCTTGACTCATCAAGAGGCTTAGTGAAGATATCAGCTAGTTGCTTTTCGGTGCTCACATGGCGAATTTCGATATCTCCTTTAAGTTCATGGTCTCTCAAGAAGTGATGACGGATGTCAATGTGTTTGGTGCGAGAGTGTGATACAGGATTGTTTGCAAGTTTGATAGCACTTTCATTGTCACACAAGAGTGGGATTTTTGAGTATTGACATCCGAAATCTTTTAAGGTTTGCTTCATCCAAAGTAGTTGAGCACAGCATGCACCGGCTGCAACATACTTGGCCTCGGCAGTGGAAAGGGCTACACAATTTTGCTTCCTAGAGCTCCAAGACACTAGGGACCGTCCAAGGAATTGACAAGTCCCCGAAGTGCTTTTTCTATCTACTTTGCAACCGGCGTAATCGGAATCCGAATACCCAAGTAGATTGAATTTGGAGCCCTTGGGATACCACAAGCCAAGGTTAGGAGTGTGCACTAAATATCTCAAGATTCTCTTAACAGCCATTAAATGGCACTCTTTCGGGTTAGCTTGAAATCTAGGACACATGCACACACTAAGGATAATATCGGGTCTAGATGCACAAAGATAAAGTAGAGAGTCTATCATGGAACGATATACCTTGGTCTCCACGGGTGCTCCTTCTTCATCAAGATCAAGATGCCCATTACTTGGCATGGGAGTTTTGATTGGCTTTGCATTCACCATGTCAAACTTCTTTAACATATCTTAGGTGTACTTGGTTTGGCATATGAATGTCCCTTCCTTCATTTGCTTGATTTGAAATCCAAGGAAGAACTTGAGTTCACCCATCATAGACATCTCAAATCTCTTTGTCATGGTCCTACATGCTCTTGGAGCTTGCTTAAGCCCGTAGAGCCCCTTATGGAGCTTGAAGACGTGGTCGGGGAACTTGGGATCTTCAAAACCCGGTGGCTGCCTCACATAGACCAATTCTTGAATTGGGCCATTTAGAAATACACTTTTGACATCCATTTGGTATAACTTGAAGTCATGATGAGCAGCAAAGGCTAAAAGTATCCGAATTGCTTCAAGCCTTGCCACCGGTGCATATGTCTCGTCAAAGTCCAAGCCCTCAACTTGAGTGAAGCCTTGAGCCACCAATCTTGCCTTGTTCCTTATCACCACACCATTCTCATCTTGCTTGTTGCGGAAGACCCACTTGGTGCCTATGATGTTGGTCTTGGGTCTTTCCACCAAGCTCCACACTTGATTTCTCTCAAAGTTGTTGAGCTCTTCTTGCATTGCCAAGACCCAATCGGGATCCTTGAGAGCATCTTCAATCTTGGTTGGTTCCTTAGGTGACACAAAGGAGTAGTGTTGGCAGAAGCTTGCCAAATGTGATCTTGTTGTCACCCCCCTTCGAATGCTTCCAATGATGTTGTCAATAGGGTGATCCCATTGAATGATCTGGCGTAGTTTAGGATGCTCAACACCTTCTTCTTCTTCTTCACCTTCAGCTTCTTCTTCTTCAAATATGGGATCAAGATTGACCCCCTGAGTTGGTGGTGCAGGAGTTGGTGAAGCTGTTGCCGAGGTAGAGGGAGCGGCACTACCGCTCCTAAGTGCGGCACTGCCGCTCTGCTGATTTCCAGCAGGAGTGTGCTGCACTTGGTCAATGAGTACGTCAGCGGAGTCTTGTGCAGCAACAGCTTGTGGATCCTCCTCATCTATGGCCTGAACTTCTTGTGGCCTAATGACGCCGATGGCCAATTGCTTGATTGCCTCACATGGTGGATCCTCCTTTCCTACAACACTTGAATCAACTTGCTCTACTTGAGAGACGTTAGATTCATCAAATGTCACATCTATTGTGACTTCAACTCTTCCCAAGGTTTTGTTGAAGATACGATAGGCATGCTCATTTGATCCATAACCAAGAAGAATGCCTTCATCAACTTTAGGAGCAAACTTAGAGGTTCGGGGCCTTTTGTTTAGAATGAAGCATTTGCACACAAACACCCTAAAGTATGATACCTTTGGTTTGTTACCGGTGAGAAGTTCATATGAAGTCTTCTTAAGTTTCTTGTGTAAGTAGAGGCGGTTGATGGCATGACAAGCGGTGTTGACTGCTTCACACCAAAAGATATCCGATGTCTTGTACTCATTAAGCATCGTCCTTGCCATGTCAATGAGTGTCCTATTCTTCCTCTCTACTACACCATTTTGTTGAGGCGTATATGGGGTTGAAAACTCATGCTTGATGCCCTCATCATCAAGAAATTCTTCAACTTGGGTGTTTCTAAATTCGGTCCCATTGTCGCTTCTCACTTTCTTGATTGGGAGACCGAATTCCTTTTGTGCCCTTCTTGCAAATGTCTCCACCTTGTCTTGTACCTGGCACTTATCAAAGACAAAGAATACCCAAGTGAAACGGAAATAATCATCAACAATAACTAATCCATATTTGTTACCCCCAATGCTAAGGTAGGCAACCGGTCCAAAGAGATCCATATGAATCAACTCCAAAGGTTGAATGGTGGTCATGATGCTCTTTGGTGGGTGAGGTACGCCTACTTGCTTTCCGGCTTGGCAAGCGCTACAAATCCTGTCTTTGTCAAAATCAACATTGGTTAGTCCAAGAATGTGGTTGTCCTTTTGTAGTTTGGCCAAATTCCTCATCCCAACATGAGCTAGTCGGCGATGCCATAACCAACCCATGCTAGATTTTGCCACTAAACAGGTCTCAAGCTTAGGCTCACTTTTGTTGAAATCAACTAAGTAGAGCTTGTTCTTGAGGCGGCCTGTTAAGACAATAGAGGAATCCTCCCTACTAAAGACTTCCACACCCTTATTCATAAAGAGACAGTTGAAGCCTTTCTCACAAAGTTGTGAAACTGACAACAAATTGTAACTACACGAATCAACATGTAAAACATCAGAAATTGAATACTCAAGTGTAATAGCAATTTTACCAAGACCAATCACATCCCCCTTTGAGTTATCACCAAAAATAATGTTCTCACAAGAATCTGTAGTTGGGGAATATGATGAGAACATACTCCTTTCTCCGGTCATATGATTTGTACATCCGCTGTCAAGCACCCAACTTGATCCACCGGAGGAGTATGCTTACAAAACAGATTTAGTTCCTTGATTTAGGTCCCCAAATGTTTTTGGGGCCTTGCATATTAGTAACAAGAATCTTAGGAACCCAATTAGAGGTGTTAATATAAATATTTCTATCTTTGCCAACATATTTGGCATACACCTCCCCCTTGCTGTTGTTCTTCAACACAAAGCATGAACTCAAGCTTTGTCTATGTGCATGAGCCTTCGGTTGATAAGAATATCTATTTGGGGTGGCCCAGATGGTATTCTTCGGCTTCTGGGGCTCATTCTTCACTTTGTAGACCTGCTTCTTGGGCTTATCATGAGCAAAGGAAAAGTAGGTGATCTTCCCCTTTCTTGGGGGTGTGGCACTGCCGCCCTTCACAGCGGCACTGCTGCGCTTGACAGGCTGTGCTGCTCGGGTTGGCTTTTGTGTCACACTCTGTGCAGGTCTATCTGTACCTATCTTCCCTTTGCTGATGAACTGAACACACTCAAAACCATTGATCACTTTGCGACCATTGGTTTTGTTACCCTTTTCATGACCAAGTCCATTTTTGATGTGAGGTAATCTTCCATCCTTGTATTTTGGCCTCTTTGATTGATCATCTTTGCCACTTTTGTTCAGCATAGCATTGAGCCTAATAATCTCCTTTTTCATTGCCTCCATGTTTGCAAGGTTAGTGGAATAAACATTCAAATCAACATTATAACATTTTCTATAATCTTGACTAGTGGAGGGAGTAGAGGTGTCCTTTGCTTTAGAAGGATGTGAGGTGCTCTCCCAAAGAAGGTTATATTGCATTTCAAGTTCCTTGTGCTTTTCATCTAAGACACAATACTTATCATTGAGTGCAATATTTGCCTTCTTTGTGAGAGCATGTTCTCTATGCTCATTAGCCAAAGCTTTGCGCAAGGAGGACACCTCACTTCTTTCTAATGCAAGAGCTTCCTTGCAAGCAATGTACAACTTTTCTTGTGCTAAGAGATCATCATCTCTAGTTGCTAGCTTAGCTTGTACACTCTCTAAGTCCTCCAAAGTTTTAGTGATGAAGATTTTAGTTGAAGGGTCTAATTTTCTAGTTATCTCATTTAGTTCCTCATCACTAGAGACATCATCTTCACTAGAGCTATCACTAAGTTCACTAGAGATATCACCAGGAGATGGTGAGGGAAGAGGTGTGGCTTTCAGTTTTACCTTCTCACCCTTTGCCATAAGACAAATGTGAGAGGAGTGGTAGTCATCATCATCGGACATGTTGTTGAAGAGCCTTGGTGTAGAGGATGGCTTTTGGATGGCTATGGTGGCAATCTTCACTTCCTCTTCACTTGAATCCTTACTCAAAACCCATTCATGCCCAATGTGTGCCTCTCCCGTAGGCTTCTTCTTTCTCTTGAACTCTTGCTTGTGCTCATGCTTGCTTTCATGGTTGTTCTTCTTGTAGTTGTTGCTTTTCTTCTCATAAGAACAATTTGCTATGAAGTGCTCAGTGCTGCCACAATTATAGCAAGTCCGATTCTTTTTGTTTGGGAACCTTCTTTGCACGAGCTTGTACCCATTTGATTTCAGCCCTTTGTTATATTTCTTGATGAATAGTGCCATATCATCTATCTTCTTGAAATCTGCCCCATGGTCTTCTTCTTCACTTGAGGAGGAAGTTGGATCATCGTTTTGTTGCATTTCCTTCTCTTTCTTGGGCTGAGAAGTAGAAGTTTGCTTGCTGCCCATTTGCCTTGCTTGAACAGCTTTGTTTGCTTGATTTATTGGCTTTGAGAGCTACATCTTTGATTTTTATGCCATCCAACCTTGCTTGCAACTCACCAAGCTTTCTTCTCTCATTTGCTTCTTCTCTTTGCATATCAAATATCAAAAGTCTTCCAAGCACATCATTGGGAGTGAAGTGCTCAAATTTTTTCTTGTCTCTAATCAAGGTGACTACGGTCTCATTTCTTGGTGAGTAAGCTTCTAACATGATCTTTACTACCTTGTGGTCATCAAGCTCATCACCACCATAGCCTCTAATCTTGCCCACCAAAATCATCAACCTATCAAACATCTCTTGTGGCCCTTCTCCATCAACAATGACAAAACGGTTGAGCTTGGCCATCAACAAGTCAATCTTTGCTTTTCTCACTTTATCAACACCTTCATGTGCTAGATGCAAAGTGTCCCAAATCTATTTTGCAACATCAACATTCATCACTCTATTGTACTCATTTCCATCCAAGGCGCTAAGAAGAATGCTTGTGGCTTGGCCGTTGAGATGGACAGCAGCTAGTTCTTCATGTGTGGGAGCTTCAGGGTCCTCCGGTCCTTCAAAACCACTGCACACAATCTCCCAAAGACCGGGGTGAAGACCAATAAGATAGGCTCTCATCAAGTGATTCCACTCGGCAAAGTTGGTCCCATCGAAATGAGGCAACTTGCCCACGGGTACATTAATGAAAGACTTCTTATTATGGTTACTGAAACAAGAGAATAATTGAAGGATACAGTGGAGTATTTGTTCTTGTTGGTACTGCTCTCATCCTTCTTCTTCCTCTGACCCTTCTTGCTGTCCTTAGAGATGTGGTATGATACATCATCATCACCATCATCCGAACTAGATGATAGTTCACTTGATGATGCTTCATACACCTTCTTGGCCCTTTCTTCTCTCCTCTTGGCTCTTTCTTTTCTTGTGATTCTTCTAGCTTGCTTGCGGCTCAGCTTCTCTTGAAGCTTCTTCTCTTGCTCATGCTCCTCTCTTTTCTTGAGGTTTGCTTCTCTTCTTTCTTTTCTTCTTGTGGCATCGGTGGTGTTCCCTTCGGGAGCATCCTTGAGAGTGGAGTTGCTGGCTGTAGATAGTGACAGCTCACTACTACTGCCAACATTCTCCACGCGAACTTCATTTCCCTTGCCACTGGTCTTCCTCGAACCTCCACCGGTCTCCATACTTCACGCGGTGAAGCGTATACGAAGCAACACGGCTCTGATACCACTTGTAGGATCACGGGACCAGTAAAGAGGCCTAGAGGGGGGTGAATAGGCCTGCAAAAACTCAACTCCAAATTCTCGTTAGAGGAGAGTGCGGCACTGCCGTGCCGAGTGTGGCACTGCCGTGCTCAACCAGAACACAAATTACAGAATTCAAAATCTGACGAACCAAAAGTAGATCGAGTTAATTTCTAGGTTTCCTGCAGGTGTCAGCAACACATATATGGAACTAAAACAGATAACACCACAGTAGATAAATAGATCGGCCTCAAACCTAGAACAAGAAAGTATCTTAGCAATAAAGTAAATCAGCACGCGAGACAAAGATTTATCCCGTGGTTCGGCGTCGCCACAAAGGCTGGCCTAAGTCCACGTTGTTGAGGCTGCCACAAAAGGCTTGAGCTTCACCACAAAGGTCGGCCCTTCCTCGTTCTCAAGTCAAGAGAGTGAACTCTTGAGATGAGGGGTGATTTTACTAGCTGCAAGAGAAGTTTACAGACCTCCCAAGGCCGCCACACGAAGGGGCAAGCTCAAGGGCGACGCCTAGCCGGCTAGGAGCAAGCTCCAAGAGTAACAAACCCTAGAACCGCCGGCCAAACGTGAACCAAATGCTCTTTTGAGTGAGGGAATCAGTAGATCCGCTCTCCAATCGAAGTTTGCTGCCCTTTCCCTCAAGATTTGGTGGTTGGATGTGGAGATCCGCTTGGGGGAAGGAGTGGGAGCAATGGAGGAGAGAGAGAAGAGCTCTGGTTCTTTCTTCTGTGAATCTGAACGTTTTGGAGCACTGTTGGGAGGTCAGTAACCGTTGGGGAATTTATACCCCTCTGGTCCCAACGGTATATTAAGTGCAGCACTGCCGCACCCATCAAAACAACTCTGCTGGATGTGAAATTTTGCTGGCTGTTTTGGTTGAGTATGAGGATGTGGTTTTCAGGATTTGAGCATTTGGTTCAACAGTTGGACAGTTGTTCTTGGATCCCTCTTTATAGTACGGCTTTTCTTAAACTCAATATTCAAAATATAAAATAAATTAAGCCTTCATGAGTCAAGATAGCCATCATACTGATTTGGGGAATTCTCCAACCTGTACATCATCCTCCTTTTAAATTACCTGCATGTCATCTCGATGAATCTCATTAGTTCCCTAATTAGGTGGTCATCAATGCCAAAACCCACAAAGAGCTTGATTGCACTTACACATTGCCCGCATCATGTCCTTTAGTTCCATATGGGACACGCACTCAGTATCGTCCGGAAGTGTAGAAGGAGAGGTCTCGTCCATCGGCACCTTTCCTATCATGGTTAGAGCAAAACAGAAATGAAGGCAAAAGGTTGTGAACCCTACGACTACACTCTCTGAAATGGAAGTGGAAAACAAGCAGTAAGATGTGTCTTACCCTGCTCTTACCAGTGCCTTACCAGCACTCCAGGTGGCAAACGGTGACTGGTATGACAACACGAAGAGAGTAGGTGTGATTGCAAAGGGTACCTGTTCTGCTCAGGAGAAGGTGGAGCTTGGGAATCAAATGTAGTATATGTATGTGGCACACAAGTTAGTAACAGATAGCAATGCTGAATAAGTGTCCAAAGAACTTGACCTAGTTGCTGGCCTAAAAATGTATTAGAACAGTGGTAGCATCAAGCGAGGAATAAGGATCAAAGATGATGAACAACAATTGCTGAATAAGTGTCCAAAGAATTTGACCTAGTTGCAGAATCAATAGGTATCCAGTAGCTCACACAGAAAACAAAAATTTACCCCCTGTTTTGTCTTTTAGCACTAGTAGGAATCAAATTTTTGTTTTTTGCTTTTGTTTGTTTGATATTTATTTCTCAACCAGGGGTACAAGAGAATCAATAGCACCAGATATCAGCTCAGACCGATGAAAGATGTGATCGGTACAAATTCAGGAGCGTTTGGGAAAACTTGTGCTGGAACTTCGGAGCCCGAATCAAGTGCCTTCATGATTTTTTTTATTTTTTTGAGAACACCAAACCCGGCATATCCGGGGAATCCTATGTGCAACTTTTCGAGAGCTTTCCGGGAAAAAAAATTCACCTCAATCGGAGTTCTAAGCGAAAAGTTATGCCCATTTTAAGGAGGACCCTCCGAATTAGGTTTTGTGGCGGTGGAAACCGAATCGGATGCGAATCGGTGGATCGGTGGATGGAAATTTTTTTGTAGATTGATTTTTTTTATGGCAGCGGATGGAAGAAAAAAACTGAGCCAATACAATCTAAACCAGCAACCAAACTCAACCTAGGACACGAACTCAGAACTACGGACTCCGAAACTAAATTGTGCAAAAGGCTGAGCGAGGGTTGTCGGTTGAAATGAGTAAATTTTTTTGGCCTTTTGTGGACTATAGGATGGAAACAAAACAAATTTAAAGGCACACAAGTATACCTCACGGGCAACTTGATAACTGATACCACTTGATAAGAGGTTGAGTCCCGATCTTCCGAGAGGTACGGTAAACTTGATTGGTGGAGAACTCGACGTTGATGATCCAAGGCTCCAAACGAATAGAACCCCGCAATCACTACACCACTGCTCCGTTGGTTATCACCTGTATCGCACGAATGACCTCGCCACGAAAGCTTATCCCTGCAAGCGCAATCAAGAACACAAGCAAGAATAGGAGATGCAATCAAACAGACTTGAATACGAGGTGGAGTCTCACAGACCGATGAATGACGACACTGTTCGATGACAGATTGATTCTAAGCAAAATCCAAACCCTAAAGTGGCAACAACTACTGAATAAAAGGGAGTTAGGGGCGTGCAAGTCCTCTGGACGCAACCCTAATGGGCTTCAATACGGTACACGGGCCAACGGCCCAACAGACGGTGACACAGTATCCTGACACATTCTGGACACCGACTTGTGTCGATGATTCCTGTTGATTCAGGAGAAATTTTGATGTGGAAACGGTGCCATTGGAAGCTCTATGAAATTCTAGTTCCAACCATATATAGAACGTCCAAATCCGACTCCATATGTGGCCAGGGCGTCAGTTCTGGTGAAGTAAGGTTCTGGAATCCGAGGTGGAGTCGAAGTCAAGTCGGGCATGGACTCCTCTTGGTGTGAACGTCCTAGCTCCTCCTCCTTGACTCCTTGGCCTTCTCCAAGTCCTTGCTGGTCCTCTCCATTATTCCTAATAATAACACATGCATTCTAAAAAATAATTGACAAGGTTAGAACGTACCAGAAGATCCAACTGTCGCGCACGTGCTCTAGTGATCGGTTCTTGCATAGTATGCAAAGGAGAGATGTCCCCATCATAAATGACTCTTAGTGAATATTTGTGCGATGATCTTCAGGCCTCTGAATATTCCCTTCATCGCTATCGCCATTAGCGAGGCCTTTATTTGGCCTTCCCTCTGAACAACACAGGCAATGAATCGGTACCAACTACGAACAGGCAGGACTGGCATGAATCGGTAGATGAATACTGATTACGATTCAGAGCAAGCAAAAGTAGCTGTACCCTTCACAGCAATGTATATATATCTAAGCGGCAAGCAAGCTTCCTTGGGTACCAAGAGGCGGAGAAGGAGCTGGAATGCTGGATATACAGAAATCCTCGTTCAGAAATGGAGCCATTGGCGAAGGGAAAGGTGACGAGCTAGAATACAAATGACAAGGAGATCTGAACCTTCTATACTGACAGCACTGTTAGTTAAATCTTTAGCCTGAGGATTGTTTAAAAGTTAGGATTGCATGTTTTCCTTTACTGTAATGCATGCGTCGAGCACCAGCCACCAGTTTGTGGTTTGTGGACGTGGGGATGGACAAGACGGAGCGCGATGCACGGACAGCCGCTTGGAAGCTCTGCACTTTGTAATTGTGTTCCAATAAATAGCAATACACAGAACAGAAAAGCTGCCGCTTTGCCGCAGCACCAACTCAAGTGTTCCACGTGTCCGCGTTAGCTTTGGGTGCGTTTCCAGTGTTCATCTTCTTCGTCCTCGGTCTCGCCACCTCGCCGTCGGCTTCTCCACCGATCCGAGTGTAACAAGCACAGCTCCCCTTACATAAAGGTGATCTAATTGCTCTTCCACTCTCTCCGGCCCGTTTAGTGTTGAGGCCCGCAGCCCACCCACACCACTCTCATTGTCGTCGTTGGCAATGACAGGATGGGGCGGGGCTCCACGGTTGCTCTCGCGGCGACGGCGGCGGCGGCGCGGCTTGTGTCACTGCCGATGCTTCTGGTGTCGCTGCCGGCCGCGGACATGTACGAGCAGGAGACCCGCCGAATGTTCGTGGAGTGGAAGGCCAAGTACAGGAAGACCTATACATACGCCGGCGAACAGGAGTGCCGGTACGCAGTGTTCAATTAGAGTCACCGCCGCGTCGCCTAGGCCAGGGCCGCCGGGGTGACATCTGGCCTCAACGGTTTCAGCGCCACCGCCACTGAGATCTACCGCGGGCGCGGGGTCCGAATAGGGGAGGAATCGTACGAGCAGGAGACCTGCCAGATGTTCGTGGGCTGGAAGTCCAAGTACGGCAAGACCTACAGGATGTCGGTGAGGAGTGCCAGTACAGGTTGTTCAACGCCGCCGCTGGGCAAATGAAAGCGCTCCCGGTTAAGAGCGGTAGAAGGTGAACTAGCTGATTCTTAAATCTTAACCTATGATTTAAGTTAGTTTGAACAAAATATAATTGAAAATATGCTATCTAGATGTGCAACTATAATTCATCTAGTGTAAAATCCTTGTCTCAAAATAAATTTTGCAACCTATAACTAATCCTAATAAAATATTATACTAAAAAGTAAAGCCACACAAGTTGTAAGTATGAAATACGGGAACCTAAAACAGAGGATGATAGGAAGCAAACTCTTGATACGAGGATTTATCCCATATAATCGGTAGACACTAAGCCACCCCTAGTCCACGTTTTTGAAGCACACACAAATAGTATTGCTTTCCGATCAACAAGTCTCTTCCGGGACCGTTCTTGACTTGCCACAAAGGCTCGGCCACTAAGGCTCACGCCAAGTTTCCGGTCACATTGATGCCGCCTCACTATGGAGCTTCCCATGAAGGATGGGTCTCCTCGTCTCCCGCACAAAGCAGTTGTCGACGCTCCACACCAAACCGGAGGGTCGAAAACTTGCCGACGAGCCATGAAGACTTCAAGAGGCCGGCACACCGAGACACAAGATCACAACACCTTGCTCTCACACTCTATCTAGAGCTAGCCTAGCACTACACCTCACAAAGCTTATGCTAAACCTAAGAATTTGATAAATGAGCTCTCTGGATGGCTTGGAGAACTTCAGTAGAGTTTCTGTAACTTCTCACAAACTCCAGCAATCTCAAATGACCCAGGGTGAGATCTTATATAGGCTAGAGATCCACTTCTAGCCGTTGCTTGCTTTTCTACCGAAAAGTCTAAAACGTCGGTTAAACCGGTCACAGCCATTGGCTTAACGGGCCACGCTTAAGCTTGTTTGCATCATTGTACCGATGCATTGCACTGACGAGCGTTGGTTTAACCGGTCATAGAGAACTTCTTGATGTAGTTAACTCCCAAATCTCTCGGGCAATCTAAATAACAATTGCACCGACAGCTTCTCTGTGAGCGTCGGTTAAACCGGTTGTTTGGTCAGTTTAACCAGTCCTTTTGTCATTTCTGCACTTGACTATCATTTGAATTTCTAATGCACCGACCCGTTATTTTTTATGGGTGTCAGTTCAACCGGTCCTTTGAATATTTCTGCCACTTGTCCAAATCGCCGCCGCGGTTCTCTGGTTTTTCACTTCAGTTTGGATGTCTTGACTGCGATTTGGACTGTCTTGTATATGGATTGAACTCCATCTATAGGATCTAGAAATCATACAAACTTGAGCTTACAAATTTATTAATACCATTAACTATGTTCTTACACAATCACCAAAATTACGATCATAACGTAAAAGGGCCATGTTCCTTGCAGCAAAACGTGTATGGCCTCAACCAATTCGGCGACCTCACCAACGAGGAGGTCCAACAATGCTGCTACCCGGAGATGGAGGACCGAGAGCTGAGCGCCAGGTGCCAAGCCGCCGTCCCCGACCCGGGCTCGGATCTGGTCCACAGGACGCTGATTCGGTACCAGGTAATCTTGCTAGCTGTTTTTAGTTTCTTTATTATCATTGTTTTTTCTTTACATGTGGTTGATTACCATTTGCATCAAATGGGGATTATGGATTTTGCTTATTTCCCGCTCCCACGTACTAGTCTAATTATTGATTTTGTTTGGTCAACTGCACTAGTTTCTTTCCACTAGAAAACTTAGGGCGCGGCCCTGCCACGCCATCTTTGAGGTAGCCGGTGTGATTTTATTGCCTTAACGAATCTAAGTGCAAAGCTGCTAGAAAATAATCTTGATGTTATCCAGGTATAGTTGATGTAGTTTGATACATAATTTAGGATTGGGAGATATTATTATATCTATGATGCCTGGGAAAGCCTAAAGATAATTGATAAATTGATATAGTTTTACAGCACAGAAACAATGCGCTTAATTCATTTCTTCTGTAAAAAGAAGATTTCGATACATCTATTACAACATGTGCCTGCATTTTCTAGTTTGATAATCTGGGCTGGAAAGTTTCCAAAGGATTCAGGCTGTAATTTTACCTCTGTCTAGGAGAGTAAATTTCTCGTACTCATTGGTTATATTCAAATCATTATGATTTGTCTATACAAGTATAATTAGCAGTAAGTGAATTGAATCAGGGAGTGAAACCCAACATTATTAGAAACATAAATGTACCCAATGCAGCAAAGCTCATGATTAAACTATTTGAGAAACTCACACGGAACATCAGTACAGTGCAGTAATTCCGTTAGTTACGTGAAACTTTGGAACAACAGTGATGTCAACAACCATGTAAGCATGTCCTCATCTTACTGTGTACTTTCATTCATGACAGGGTATTCTTTAATTTTAATTTTCCAAAAAAATATTAAGATAAGGAAGATTTAGACATGACCAATTCTATATGCTCTTCATCTATAGCATCAAAATGCTTGGTGTACTTTAAAATCACAAAGCTAGTGCTCCGAAGAAAAAACATAATATTGTTCGGAGATAAGCACCACCACCAACAACGCCAACAATCAGCACGCTCCATTGTTATAAAACAACCGGCAAAAAGAGGTATGAGCACAACCACAAGAGACACTGAATTACGTAGTGATAGGAGGATGAGTCCTGATTTTCCGAGAGGTACGGTAAATTTAATTGGTGGAGAACTCGACGTTGATGATCCAAGGCTCCGAACGAACAGAACCTCACAATCACTACACCACTGCTCCGTTGGTTATCACCCGTGTCACACGAATGACCTCACCACGAAGGCTTATCCCTGCAAGCGCAATCAAGAACACAAGCAAAAACAGGAGATGCAATCAAACAGACTTGATTACGAGATGGAGTCTCACAAACCGATGAACGGCGATACTGTTCGATGACAGATTGAATCTAAGCAAAACCCAAAACCCTAATGTGGCGACGGCTACTAAATAAAAATGAGTTAGGGGCGTGCAAGTCCCTTGGACGCAACCCTAATGGGTTCCAACACGGTACACGGGCCAACGGCCCAACAGACGGTGACGCAGCATCCTGATAGATTCTGGACGCCCAATTGTGTCAATGATTTCCGTCGACTCAGAATGAATTTTGAGGTGAGACCCATTCCATTGAAAGCTCTATGAAATTCTGGTTCCAACCATATATAGAACATCCAAATCTGACTCCGTATGTAGCCAGAGCATCAATTTTGGTGAAGTTAGGTTTTGGAATCCGAGGTGGAGTCGAAGTTGAGTTGGACATGGACTCCTCCTTGGTGTGGACGTCCTAACTCCTCCTCCTTGACTCCTTGTCCTTCTCCAAGTCCTTGCTGGTCCTCTGCATTGTTCCTAATCAATAAAATATGCATGGAACCAAGCGTAAGTTGTGAAAAATAATTGACAAGGTTAGCACCTACCTGGAGATCCAACTATAGCGCACGTGCTCTAGTGATCGGTCCTTGTATTGTATGCAAAGGAGAGATGTCCTCATCACTTGCCCTCGTGGTGGCCGACAGGCACAAGCGTGTCAGAGCCTGCCGGCCCCCGACTGCATCACCTACTCATGCTGCACGCGCTAGCTATCAAAGCAGCGAAACCGCCCGGCCGCGCCTTGTTACCCCGCCAGCCGCCGCATGTCCCGGCCCGGACGCCGAGACCCGCTCCAACCGCACTGAACCCTAGCCCCTGCCACGCCTATAAGAGCACCGAGCGCCACGCAAGCCCTAGCCTTAGGGTTTCCCCCTTGTCCGCCGCCACAACCCGAGGAGGGACAAGCCGGGAGGGAGAAGGAGAGAAGGAAGAGGAGCTCGAGGAGGAGGACCGGCCGCCAAAGCTTCGCCGCGCCTGTGCCCGTACGACGACATCGACGCAGCTGCTCGGCATGGCATGGCACTAGGCCCTTTGCTTCGCCTCATCACTACTCTGAGCATCCCCTCATCAGACCCGACCGGTGAGCGCCGCGCCGTTCCCCATCACCCTCCTGCTGTCGGGCTCCGCGCCGATGAGCCTTCCCTAGTGCAGCCCTAGGACCACCCCATCCCTTGTTGCCTCACCTACAGGAGCCCTTCGTGTCGCACCTTTTATGCAGTAGCTGCCATCTCCATCCCTCGCAGCCCAAACGCCATTGCGGCCCAGTACATCGGCACCCTGCGAGCGCTGAGGCCGTGCCGCGGCCTCAGCCAAGACCGAGTGCCCGCGCACATGCTCACCCAAACCTGGCCGGCTGCAAGGCCAAGTCTTGGCCTTGCTGCACCGCACCGCCACCGCTGTTGCCCAACCTCGCCGCCAAGGAGTGCCAGAGCCCCGTGCACATGCCCGTGCCTACGCCGGGCGAGCTAAAGGGCGAGCCTTGGCCCTGGCCCATCAGACCACCGACCTAGCCTCGCCACATGCCGCTGGTGCGACATGGCCACGCCACAGCCATGGTGACCGCGCACTACACCCGACGCCATGCTGTGGTGCACGCGGGCGCCACTACGGCATTTTGCCAAGCGCCTCGCGTGCGTCCACCACGCCCGCCCGCTATCACACACACGCACACACGCAAGCACCCGCACCAGATCTGGGCACAGCCACACCAGATCCACCTGAGGCGGACACTCAGACCCCACCTGGTAGAGGTGGGAGGAGCCGACTGACGCATGGGCCAGCCATGTCGGTAGCGGAAGCGGAAGAGGAGGAGGAGATCGGCAGCAGCCCAGAACAGCCCGCGGAGCTACTGGGAAAGAAGACGAAGCCGTTCCCCATGTCAAGCCAGCCGTCGGGCGTGCAACCGAGTCGGTCCTCGGAGCCACAGGCTGAGTCGGCGTGTTTAACTAGCCACCCCCGCGAGCCGGCCTGGGAGTCGCAGGTGGAGCCAGCCTCGCCAAGCCAAGCCGAGCCGAGCCGAGTTGGGCCAACCGAGACGGCCCAACACTTTCGGCCCAAAACCCGAGCCATGTTCCTTTTTCCTTTTCCTTTTAACCCGACCTGACCCATGGGTCCCACCTGTCTGTGTGACTGACTTGCGGCTCCGCCAGACCCTTTGACCAGTTTACCGTTGACCAGTCAACGTTGATCGGTCAACGCCGACGTCAGCAGGGCCCACTGCCGACGTCAGCAGAACTGAACCCCTCGGTGACGTCCTGCTGACATCACATGCCACATGGCATGCTCTGGTGCTGCCAGGTGTCACTGTGGTGTGATTTTTTTTCCGATAATCTTTTATTAATTTTAGAAATAGGTTTTTCTTAGAAAATTCATAATAAATCAACTGGGCCTCCGAAAATCATGAAACAAGTTTCATAATTCTTCTAAAATTATAAACTACCTATTAGAGTAGGTTTTGTGTGATTTGGATCTTATTTGGTTACTTTTGTGCACTTTTGCACTTTGGCCAGTTTCATAATCCTTCTCTCTGTAATATATCAGGTAAAGATTTTTCTGTGAATTCAGGGTAACCTGAATATCTGGAGCTGAATGCCAATTCTGTGGTAGCAAGACAACTGAAATGTACTCTTGACAGCAGCTTGGAATGCATCTTTGTTTTCCTCCATAGTGCAAACACTGCTCAGGCAAGTGCTTGTTTAATCTACTTGTTTGTCTTTCCTTTGAGTATCGAATGCATTTTTTCCAGTGTTGACAGTAGCTTGGATCCATCTTTACTTTCCTCCGTAGTGCAAACACTGCTCAGGCAAGTGCTCGTTTAATCTACCTCTGATCATTAGTCTCTGAATTAATGAGCTATTTTCTGCACAGGCATAATTGTTGGTTGAAGGTGGTTTCATCTGAACGCTACCGGGAAATAGATCTTTGCCGAGTGTCAAGTGTTTTGCCGAGTGTTTTTTTGGGCACTTGGCAAAGAGCGTCTTTGCCGAGTGTCATTTTCGGCACTCGGCAAAGACGTCTTTGCTGAGTGCCTTTTTTAGACACTCGGCAAAAAAGCTCTTTGCCAAGTGTCTTTTTTAGAACACTAGGTAAAGATAATTTTCAAATCATATTTTGAAGTAGTAAATTAATTCAAATAAAAATATTTTCAACTATAAAGTTTTGTAACTAATCAAGATGCACAATTCTTGTTTTGGACATTTCTTTATTTGACAAAATAAATGTAAATTTATTCATAAAATATATATATATCTCTCTCGTAGTTTATGAAACTACAAGAGAGATATATAAGATTTGTGAACAATATTAGAATTATCATGTCAGATGAAGAAATGATAAAAAACTAAAATAAACTTTGTAGATCTTGAGAAGTTATAAGATTTTACAGTTGGCAATATTTTAATTTGAAGTCATCTTGTCAACAAAAACTACATCTGAATATAGAAAATTTAAAATTCAAATTTTGAAAATGACCTCGAATGGAAAAACCATCAAAATTAAAGTTTTAGATCTCAAAAAGTTATGAAAGTTTGTAGTTGATAACTTTTTGATTTGAAATCATTATGTCATATTAAAATACGTTTGAAGTTTTCATATTTGAAATTCAAATTTTGTAAACGATCTAGGATGAAGAAACTACCAAAATAAAAGTTGTAGATCTCGAAAAGTTATGCCACTTTGTAGTTAACAACTTTTTCATTTGAATTTATTTACTATCTCAAATAAATAATTTACTCTCGGTTAATTATAATATGTGGAGAATAAAAACGTAATGTTGACATACTTGGTCCAATGATGCAGTGGTAGGGGGAGTTGATTATGTGCAGGAGGTCGTGAGTTCGAAACCTATCATTGACAACTTATGAAAAATTGCTAAAAAAAATGTGCATGCCTCCCCCAATAAATTTTTTTCCTGTTTCTTTTTTTTGAATTTTTTCCGATTTACATTTTGCCGAGTGCTTCTCTTTGCCGAGTGCTTTTTGGCACTCGGCAAAGACGTCTTTGCCGACGAAATCGCTGACGAATGCTCTTTGCCGAGTGTGGTCCTGAATCCGGTAGTGGAAGTACAAGCTAGTGTCAAGCTAATGGAATTCAGTATCGGCTAAGATTTCAGACTGAGGAGAGAAAGGGGAATCTGATAGATTAATGTACAAGATTGAATGTATCATATATTCATAGGAAAAATTTTAGTCATCCACTATATTTCCATTTTCTTTGTAGAGATATGATGCCATCAACGTGATTGTTTGTATCAGATTACGTCCGTTAATACTCGCAATGCAATTTGATCGGAATTTTTCACTTTTGAATGATGTCTGAGTGGAGTTTATAATTGGATGCCACTTCTAGGCTAATAGATTGGTTACAGTATTAGTAAAGAAATTCTAAGAGCTATCTATATTTTTAAACAAACAATGAATTGTTGCAATACAAAGAATCAATTAAAGTAGACACGAAAGCAAATGTGTCCGGAAGCACATATACAAGCTTAGGCATGAATTCTAGCATCTCTATAAAGCGTCTCGTGTATTCTAGACATGCTTAACAATTCTTATCAACGTGACACGCTTAACAATTCGTATCAGTGTATCGTGACATGGTCCATGCGGAGACGCTCATGACACGCTTACGAAAGTGGATCTATGTTCCGGTAGTGATGAAATGAAGCGTGTCTAACATATAAACAAAGTGTACCTAGAGGGGATTTTTCTTGTAGTGGGCATGCAAAACCAAAAAGATATGATATATTAATCTTTTTTGCATGCCTGTATTTTCTATTCAAATCCAGCCTTTAATTTATCAGTGGAATTAAGTGCAAACTTGAATGCTTAAATGGGTGATTTCCCAGTTGATCATGCATCAACTTTGCATCAATAGCAATATAGAATCCTGTAGAAAAAATCTTTAATATGGAACGATGTGACATAATGAAAATTGCTTCCTGCAAGTTTTCGCTGTTCATTTAATTGTTCTTTTGTGTACACAATACAACCTAAGTATTAGCGGTCATGATGTTCAGTGACATGTATAGCCCATTGAGCAGTGAGAGAAGAGAGGGTGTCGAGAACTAATACCCCTGAACTTGTGTACGAAGACAATCATCTATCATTCAGAAAACGAAACATTCAGAGTTGGGGTTTCTCGTTCCCGAACTCGGCGGAGATCCTTTCTCTTGATTCCATGTTCAGCTCACGTCAACGGGTTGATCTCCCCGGCGGCCACGGGTCGTGACAGCTGTCCAGGGCGGCAGGGTCGCAAGCGGGCAGCCAGGCAACGAGGCAGCCGCCGGCACCCTCCTCCGCTCTCCTGGCAGCCAGTAGTGCACCACGTCAGGTAATGGCTTCTCCATTCCCTCATCTGAGCTTTCAGTTTTTATAGTAAGCATAGTAGTAGATGTAGATCTCAGCCTTGCATGTTGTAACATTTTCAGATCGTTTTTTGGTTTATACATGGCAAGCCCATGGAGTCCTGTCAGTCTTGAAGATGAGGAAGAGATATAAGAGGTCAATGTTGAGGTATCTTCATATAGAACCAGCAGCAGAGGCGCCCTGGAACAGGTGCAGGTAACACCTGAACCTGAAGCAAGTGCGCAGCGCAGAAATAATTCAAAGAAACGAGCAAGATCAGAGGCTGATTCAAATGTATTATGATTTACGAAAGTATTGTTGTAGAATCTTCAAATGTAGTAGAACTAGAATCTTCAAATGTGGAATCTTCAATCCTATGATTCTACCAAGTTCTTTCTTAAGGATTGCAATCAAAATTTTTGTACTGCCCCACCTGAAGTTAATATTCTCTTTCCCCTATATTTTCATTAATCGAGGTTGTAAAAATACATGATATTAGAGTGCAAAAATTGGACTAATTTGTAGGATCATACATATAGAATATTAAGTTCTCCATCGTTCTATCCTATCAAAAATCTTGTGCAATTTCAACAACCTTGTATTCAGAGTCGGATCAGTTCTAATTTGTAGAATCATACAAATTGTATATCATACATATAGAATATGAGGTGATCTTCGGTACTGCGTTTGTAGAGATTAGGGGAAAATTGTTGTGCGATTATTACTGAAAATCTTCTAGTTCAGAAAATTTCTGGTAACAATAGGCCCGTTTATCTCAGCCCCGATGCGATGCAAAATTTTGAGCTTATACTGCTTGATTCAAATACTCCAGAATTTTGAGCTTATAATGCTGGACAGTCTGCATGTGCCAAAATTTTACTGACCTCGTAGTTTGTATCTCAAGCTCGTGCACTGGATTTATTTAATTCGTCGACAGTGACGAAAGAGTCCAGGTGATTGATTCCAGTCTGTCATCCTAACCGACTGGAACAAATATCAAAGGATATACTATCACTGACACACTGAGAACTGATAGAAGCATAAACAATCGACAAGGTGGCACATGAGATACGACCTTCAAAAACTTCCAGAAGGAAAACCGCTCGCTAACTATTTCAGTGATTCCAATACCCACTGTAATCATGGAGCAGGTGTGACTGGATACCAGCATACAACTCCAGTAGGAATAGGCTGCATAATCAACTAGGTAGACCAAAATGCTGAGAATACCACAACTGAATTGTGTAACTTTGACTATATAATTATAAGATATACTGCAGTGGCATGTAACTTCCAGAATGTAAATGGAATGAATCCTAATACACACATCTAACTTTTGATTCAGAAACACTGAAGAAACTGCATATGGTCCAGCGAGTTCACCCAACAAAGAAAAAAAAAGGTAAGAGTAGATATTCCCTCCACACCATTTGTGACTACAATGTTCCGCTTTCTACCAACACTTGTTGCCCAAGATTCTCTATAATATGATGTCTGAAGCCCGATTACATTTTAAGTAGAGCAGCATGCCTTCTTTGTATTTCCTGCAGTGCTGTCAATGTTGATGGTCTTGCCCTGGGAAGGTAGTGGAGCTGCTGCAGCTGCCGCTTCTTTGGCAGCCAGCGCTTTCCTGTTCACAATGCCATAGACCTCCGAGATGATAGTCTGGAACGCTTCCTCCACGTTTACCGCCTCCAAAGCTGATGTTTCCAGGAAGAATAACCCTTCCTTTTCTGCCAACGCTTTGCCTTCATCCTCAGAGACAGCCCTCAAATGTATCAGGTCAGACTTGTTGCCGACCATCATGATCACAATGCTGGAATCAGCATGGTCGCGGAGCTCACGCAGCCACCTGTGAACATTGTCAAAGCTCTGCCTCTTTGTGATGTCATATACAAGTAGAGCTCCAACAGCACCACGGTAGTACGCACTTGTAATGGCACGGTACCTCTCCTGCCCGGCTGTGTCCCAGATCTGAGCCTTTATTGTTTTGCCCTCCATCTGCAAAAGAAGTCTAGACACAATCAGGCATTGAAGAAATAGCGGCAGCAATAAATTCATCTTCATTACCAGAAGAGGCTGTCCAGTATAGGGCAGGATTGCAACGACATTTTGTCAACATTTTTCGTATCAAATGAATCACAATGCGAAGAAACAAAAGAGATAAACAGGGACCAGCCTAATTAAACAGCGAAGAAAATCTTAAGATGACAGTTTGGTTCACCTAACACTCAAGGACGGACAGGATGCCACATACATATCAGAGGCAGTAGCTGGCGCATCAATCTATCTACATCAACCAACTCAATGATGCGATCCAGGGCAATAAGGCCGATCTATCCAGCAAAATGATTTCGCTACAACACGGCAAAATTTCCAAACTAACAAAGTGTATGTCCGAATAATTACCAGGAGATGGGGTAAATAAAATTGACAGAACAATGCATTCGCCACATGTGAACAGATGATTTCCCAATAATCCCTCCACGAAGATTTGACGCATCATTTCAATGTCCTGCGCATGACGAAACGGGGACCGCGCATGACGAAACGGGCAGCTTTATCGGGATGGGTACCAGACGCAATCTTGGCTACATCATTCGCTCCACGAAGGCCACGAAGAACGAGATCTGGCGGGCTCGGATCGAGACGAAACTAGCCACGGGCGCTCGCGTGTGGAACAACTAGAGGGGGAATGGGGAGGGAATGGCGGCGGACCTGCAGGGACTTGGTGGCGAACTCGACGCCGATGGTGGATTTGGAGTCGAGGGAGAAGTGGTTGCGCGTGAAGCGAGAGAGGATGTTGGACTTGCCGACGCCGCTGTCCCCGATGAGCACCATCTTGAAAAGGTACGAGTACTCGTGATCCACCCGCCCGCCCATGTCTCTCCCCTGCTCTCCTGCTCGCCCGGGAGAGAAGATCTCTTCTCCGTGGTGAGGAGGTCCTGAGGGAGGAGGCGGCAGCCAAGAAAGGAAGAGGGGATTCGTCAAGAAAGAAGAAGAGGGGGAAAAGTAGGGAGTGCTGGCCTGGCCCTTGCGCTGGTGGGTGGTGGTGGGAGAGCACTAGCCCAACTAACCGAAGGGAATTCCGAACACAAGCCTCTCTAGGATTGCAAATTGCTCCGGTTACACAGAGGAATGGTTTTCTCAAACCTGGGCCCTGGGCAAATTTGGATTGCAAAAGGGAGCGCCACATCTATTTATCGTGCGGTCGGGTGGCAGGCACCGCGTCCAGAAGAGGCGCAGCCGCCGGCGAGCTAGGGGAGGGAGGAGGGATGGAGTGGCCGCCTGTGAGGGGTGAGAGGTGGGGGGAGCGGCTGCCGGCGAGGTCGCCGGCGGCTAGGGTGGTGGTCGAGGCGGTGGAGTTTAGGATTTAGGGTTCCGGAGCTCCAATAGCCACCGTCCCCAGAGGAGGAGGTCGGCGGCGGTGGCGGCCCGACGGTGGGGGCGGTTCGATCGGCGGCGGAGGCGAGGCGGCGCTGGTAGGGCCGGACATCCGTGGGCGGTGGCTGGAGGCGGGGGCAAGGAGAAGGCGGCAGTGGTGGACGGACGGCGCTGCGACGAGAGTGGTTAGCGGCGGTGGTGGAGGGTGGTAGCGGAGGCGGCGGAGGCGCCGGAAGGCTAGGGGCTCGGCTCTGCAATTGGATTGATTCCAATCACATAAAGTAAGGAATAGACGCCCCTAGAGAGAGGGAGTGTCTTCATACATGTCATCCAGATGATTTTCTTTTTAGCTATCAATCACTTTTAGGACCACTAAGATTGCTGCACATCAATGCTTGCCAAAAAAGAAAACTGAGTGATATAGCAATTGTTTACAACCGGAACAACAAACTTGGAAAATAAAAAATTGAGTAAGAACAAGGCGGAAAATCACTCAAAAACCTAATTTTCAATCGCTGTGTCTGAGATCCATCATTCAGAAGAGGCTCTCGACGGATCTCGCCTCTGCTTCCCCCCGCCAGAAAAGACAACATATCTAGAAATGAAGCTCCAAAAAGGATGGTGTGTTAATTTTCCAAAAGATGGTGCCTAGCTGATACTGTGTTTGTGCAAAGAAAATTGGCGGAGATAAATTTTAGGTTCTTGTTCATTCTATTATGGATTTTTCTTGAAAATAAAAAAATGCGACATAACATAGCAGGTCTGAGAAAACAAATTGCACAGAAGGGGAAATATCGGATGATTAGCACACCATGTATGGCAATACAATGTTAGTTGTAGACCAATACAAGCATTTCAAAAGAAAAAGACATTACAGAGATACAAGATAAGGTCCTGGAAAAATTGAGTGTTTCGCTCTACCATTGAATCTAAGGAAAATGAAAAGAAGACACTTCTGCAGGAGAATCTCAGTGCTTCCCATTATATGACACAACACTCGATAATTGAACACTACTTAGCAGGTGAGCAGAATATTGAAGAAATACTGAGAGAACAACTATGGTGTAGTTCAGCTTCGCTATCTATACTGGATTTAATTGGAAGATCTAGTTGCAAAGATGAGAGAATCAATACCCTGCAAAAGATTTTTAAAAAAATGAATACAGAAACTGAAAGAGAGTGAGATCTTACATTGCAAACTGAAAATGAAACTTTTAGAATAAAATATCTTGAGAAAAATTGTGGAAGTATAAGTGAAAATAATTCTTAAATTAAAATATTCATTGCAAACTGAACTGAATAAAATAGGTTATAAATTATAATGAACATAGCTACTAGATACTGAATAATGAACAATCTGTTTATCAGAATATTAATTGTTAAATGGAATTATTGATTACAAATTGAACTGAATACTAGAAATTATAGTGAACATAGATAC
This sequence comes from Panicum hallii, assembly GCF_002211085.1. Classification (NCBI taxonomy): domain Eukaryota; kingdom Viridiplantae; phylum Streptophyta; class Magnoliopsida; order Poales; family Poaceae; genus Panicum; species Panicum hallii. The sequence continues at coordinate 15,095,617 of NC_038049.1, forward strand.
TTAGATACCGAGGGTGTGTTCGTTTCACCCCTCTAAAACCCGAAATATCTAAACTTTAGAGATTTGGCACCGAACAGCTCTCTAATCCAGTCTCTAATAAGACTGCGATTCTTTAGAGGGACCGAGGCCTCTAAAATTTTTAGAGGCCTATAATGGAAAACGAACACACCCTGAATAATGATTGTTCTGTTTATCAGAATACTTGAATAGATTAAAAATATCCAGATATTTGAATACACTCATAATGAACACCGAAAACATTGAATACAACCAGAACCTTGGATAGTCAAAGAACACTAAATATTCAGAACACTGCATATACTGGATATACTGAACCATGTACAATCAGTCAACATTGTTCAACAAAAAGATCAGAGCATCTAACAAATCTACGAGAATGGTTAATGGACAATGACCTGGGTAACATGACAGATCCCTCAAATGATTTGGACCTGGCACCTGGGTACTTCAAGTTGATCTGTGCAAGTTGCAGCCCCTTCTCTATTGTTAAGGGTGGCCCGTTATCTTCATTGTTTCTTCTTACTACTGTCAACAATTATAGCAGGAGCGTCCTGCACCCGTCTTACGCAAACAAACTAGGCTATGTGATTCCCAAAACATGAAAAGCAAGTATGGCTTGCTGTTTTTTTTATAATAGGCTTAGCTCTAAATCTAGAAGGCACACGTCGCCGTCTATTTTTGGGGGGAAAACACAAATATTACAACAAAAGTGTGCTACAAATGCAACAGCTGGAAGGAGCTGTTGGAGCAGAGATTGAAGAAAATGCTACATCCATAGAATAGTGTACATATTTAAGGAGAAATTTTGGGCTGCAGTCAATCTCCACGCCACCAAACTCCAAATTATTCGACAAAGTTACACACAACAAGTCTCTCGACAACTGCGGTAACCAACCCAAGCACAAATCCATCAAATACCTACATCACTACCACTAAAAATCATTGCAGTAGCCGTCGCAGTACCGCATGAATCCAATCAAAAACACATCAAGCCACGGGACACGATTGAAACCCACCTAGATGCACGGAGCGAGTGCGCTGCTAGCGGTGATTGACAGAGCTGCCTGCCTAGACCATTGCCACGCCCCATGCCGCCCCGTCCCATTCTGTATCTCTCAGCCGCCCTCTGTCGCGACCACAACGATTTCGGCGAGAAAACCAAGCTTCCAGGGAACAAAATCTACTAGAACCTAACGGGCCGAGGGAAACTAAATGGGCCATGCATAATAGAAATAACCTGAAAAACAGAAACCGGTTAACCATTTCCACCAAAGCATGCACGAATGTAGAAACAATCTCAGCAACATAAAACTGAGTGATAAAGGAACAAAAAAAAAACAACCGGGTGACATATAGAAATTCCGTTGGAAAAAAGTGTTGGGGTTTCTCTGTTCTTGTGGTATATGAGCATTCCAAATATTAGAACAGTATAAATGGCCTGTTGACACCTTAATTTACTTAATGAAAGTGTTATATTTTCTTGCTTGTTACAATAATCACGAGTTGATGCCATGTAGATGATTAATGTGCGCGTCGCCGAGAAGTAGTTATTCACAGTAGCTTAAGCAGTTACCCAAAAGTGCTTCCCAAAACTTGATCGCCCTCCACTGGTGCGGAGTCTCGAAGAACACAAAATCCCGGAGGCCTGCGCCCAAATCACCAGAGCGGGGATGCACAGGCGCAACAAAACAGTGGAATGTTTCTTCTATGTGCCATACGTGAAAGAGGAGAGTTAAGTACCTATTTATAGGCTCTTTTCGGACTGTTGAGTATCTGCAGGACTAATGGCATCAGGTACAAATAACTCCCGCTGTTAAATGATAGTGGTAACTCTCCAACCATCAACCACTCCAGTTACTAGTCAATTGTTTCCAGTCATCAACACGTTAGTCACTGTCAGTTACTATTCATGATCAACAGCGGCAAAACACGACCAAGCCCAACCTACATATCACGTCACACTCGACTCGTATCGGCTCTGCATGACATAGTACTCCATGCCATGCCACAGATCGGCTTGTTGAGCGAGCATGTGTGCGTGTGGCACCCTTATGTTCCTCCAACTTCTCAACAAGTGCAGTCAAGCTCCAAGGTGGTTTTATTACAAATGTAACTACCACCATTTTCTATAAGCCTTATAAGTTAATTGATTGAATAATTTCTTAGTGGGCCTTGGATCTAATAAATCTAACAATCCCCAACAAATTTCAACGCACATGTTCAGTTCCATTACCGTTTGATATACCAGTGTTTCGATAAAGATCAAGTTAGCATTAACATCCACCTAGAGCATAAGCTACATTTGCACACAACTGAATAATGGACTATACCTTGAATTGATAGTTTTCTGTGAATAAGTTTTACTTAAGCCCTTTACCGATAATAAGTTGCAAAATGCATCCCATCTGGTTGGAACATATGAGTCGTATTCCTAGGCATTTTATGAGTCTTCAGAGATTATCTGATCTCATAGGCTATGATTAACAACCAAACTCCTAGAGGTGTTCACCTCCAAAAATATTTTTGCAAGTCAACATCTTTGCTTAATGATAAGCCGCTTGAATCACATTAAGGTATTAACCAACCTGCCATCCAGAATAAGAGAGAATGCATCTCCAACGGAGTGGGTTTGTACAAAAGTACTCTCCTGCTTAGTTAACCAATATCTTATTTCTCTATCCTACTTTATGGGATCTCCGATCAAATAGAATATGTTACCACTATGACGCAATTCTTTTGTGAATCTCAATCTCATCTCCTCGATGCCTCATCAATCACATTTCTTGAAAGACCTTTTCCAAAGTGACTCAATATATTTTTCACATAATGGGACTGCAGGAGTGTAACCCCACCATTTCCTTCTCTCAGCAGCTTAATGTTCAAAATCACATCAGACACTCCCATGTCTTTCATCTCAATGTTTTGAGAAAGAAATCTCTTGACATCCTCAATCACATTGAGGTTAGTTCCAAAGATCAATATATCATCAACATATAAACACAGGATCGTTCCACGTCCCCCACCAAAATGGTACTACACACACTTGTCAGCTTCATTCACAACAAAACTTGTAGAAGTGAGAGGCTTGTCAAACATCTCATGCAATTGCTTCGGTGCTTGTTTCAGGCCATACAAAGATTTTAACAACTTACACAGTTTTCATTCATGACCTTCTACTACATATCCATCAGTCTGATCCATATAAATTTCCTTGTCCAATTCCCCATTAAGGAAAGCCATCTAAATGTCCATATGATGAACGAGAAGGCCGTGTGAGGCAGCCAAAGATAGTAGTAATTGAATCGTGCCAGTGTGGCAACTGGTGAATAAGTGTCATAAAATCTTCTCTGTAACATCCCAGGTTTCTCTTGGAATGTTAAAGGTGCAAAAATGTGGGTTTTCAAAACCTTTTTTTGTGCAAGTGCTTTAGATAGAACCAATATAAGGTTGCGTTCTCTTTCCCTCTCAAAATTCCTAGTAAAGAAAATCTATATAGACTAAGGTTGTAGTTGTTAGTGTGAAATATTTGGAGTTATTTGGAATTTGTGCATGAAGTTGTTTGTTTAAGATTATTTGGATTTATTTTGTTTTGTTGGATTTATTTTGAATGATTTAAATTGTGTGGAATTTAAATTGAAGTGTTCCCTTCAATTTAAATTCAAAGCTAACTATCCTAGTTAACAAGCACCTAAACCCCCTAACTATCCTACCCTAACCTGGACTAGACCTAGCTTGGCCATTCTGGCCTGCTACCCACCTCCCCCCCCCCCCGCCCAAATAGCCCACACAAGTCGCCAGCCTAGTGCAAGCACGGCCTAACCCAACACGCCAACACCGCCCCCCTCACCTCCTTGCGCTACTGACCACCGACCCCACTTGCCAGCACCCATTGTTGCTTTTCCCCAACATCCCGACGCCACCCACGCCTCTACTCCGACGCTACCGCGCCTGTGTCGCCCCGTGCCGCTCCACCCTCGCGTTGCAATAGAAGAGCTCAACCACCTGCGCGCCCCCTTTCCACCTCTCCCTTGACCGCCCGCGCGCCTCCAAACCCTTACCCCGCTCTCGCAGTCGCGCGATGCCCGCCACGTAGCCCCACGCGCGCACCGAGCCCCACCGGCCAATCCTCGACGTCCGTGCCCCAATCGAGCCCGGCCGCCACCTATAAAACCCCCAACGCCACGCCCCCGAAACCCTAGATGCCTTGGGGATTTCCCCTTCCACCCACCGCCGCCACACCGAGAGGGAGGGAGAGCAGAGGAGGAGGAAGACTCAGAGCTGCGCATGCCAAGAAGGAGAAGCTGAGGAGGGAAAGGACGCCGCGCTTCACCACTTCAAGGCCTCGACTCGCCACCACTCTGCTTCCCTCTTCTTCAAAGCCGTCAGTAGGTGACGCCGCCCCTTCCTATTGCCCTTGTGCTGCCGGCGTGGGTTGTGTGCCGCTGATGAGCCCCCCATAGGAAGTCCTAGCACCTATTCCCCTTTGCCCAGCATTCACCCTGTCGTTCTCTATAGGAGCCCGTCACCCATGTTCACTACTGCAGCCACTAGCCAGCATGAACCGGGATGCTGGAGCTCACGCACGTGCTGTGGCAGAGCCACGGGCTCGGGCATGCACGCACCCAGAAGCCAAGCCTTTGGGTTTTTTCTCTGTGATGAACCGAGCTCGATGTGCCGCCCTTCCACCTGCCTAGCCCGCCTCCATCTCGCCGTCACCGTCCCTTCACCGCTGCCGTCCACCGCCACAGCCCTGGAGTGTTAGGGCCCGCATGCGCTTCTGACCCGAGCCAAGCTAGCCAAAGGGCCAAGCTTTGGCCTTGACCCCGTTAGCGCCTCGCCTTAGCACACCACCACCCCTGACTTGGTCTTGCTCGAGCCCAACCGAGCTTTGCCTCCCAGCCATGGCCTCGCCATGCGCGGTCACCACCCGAGCATGACAGCAACGTCGCGTATGCGTCGCGACGCGGTTCAAGGGAAGCCCTTTTGACCATTTCCTCGAATAGCTAGCGAGCGTACACGCACACACTCCCCTGCTCACGCACATGCCGGCCCGCACCGTTTGGATCCGCACGGGATCTCCACGACCACACAAGATCCGAGAGGGAGTATGACATGTGGGCCCTGCTAGTCAGGGTGCGTGGGAAAGCCGCTGATGCATGGGCTCGATTAGTCAGCGAGAGAGAGGGAAGGGAGAGAGAAGCGGATCGGGCCACGTCAGCCTGCTAAGCCGAGCCAGCCCACGTAGCCGAGAGCGAGAGCTGGCCTATTAGCCAGCATGCGCTGCCAAGCCCGCCTGCGAGTCGTAGGCCGAGCTAGCCTTGCAAGCCTAGCTGAGCTGTGTCTGGGCTGGCTAAGCCGACCTAGATGCTTTCAGCCTGTTAACCAAGCTGGCCCTTGCCCTTTTTCCTTTTCTTGGTCACGCATGTGGGCCCCACCTGTCAGCCTCCGGGTGAGGCTGACCCGTGGGACCGCAGACCCGCAGACCCCACTGATACCTTTGACCGTTGACCAGTCAGCATTGACCGGTCAACGCGGACGTCCGTAGGGCCCACTGCTGACATCAGCCAACCTGACCCCTGCTGACATCATGATGATGTCAGCATGCCACGTGGCATGCCCTAGTGCTAACATGTGGTGCTGACTGTGTGATTTTCTTTTTTCAAATCCTTTTATCATTTTCAGAAATAGATTAAAGCTTAGAAAATTCATAACAATCGGACCTCCAAAAATTATGAAACCAGTTTCATAATTCTACTAAAATCATGATCCACCCGTTAGAGTAGGTTTTTGTGTGATTTGGATCTTATTTGAATACTTTTGTGTACTTTTGCACTTTGGCCCTCGTATTTATTCATAATTACAAATAGGACCCGTCAACGAAGAGCTGATCGACGCCCAGGACTACCAGGAGGCCAAGAAGACTATGAAGAGAACCCAGGTTCATGCCCATCTATGATTTGAGTACCTATTAGGCAATGCTTGCTAGACATGCTACTGCTTCATGATGTGTTGGAATGAGATGAACCTGCATAGCCTATTTATTTACCCGAACTCCTTACAATCCTATACACATGATATATATATATATGTATGTATGAGATGCCTTGCTATGCTTTGCATGTGTATGTGTGGGAATGGATGGATAGTCTTGGCGTGAGTGAAGATACACTTTCCAGGAGTTGGTGAATAGGGCTTTTTGCAGGGAGCGAGCGAACTTAACTCGATCTTCGGATCGAGGGCTGGGAGTGTGTATCTTGGCACACTCTACGGAGTACCTGTGATGAATACATCTTTTGTGGTTACTTGGTTGAGGATTTGGTGGCACCCGTGATGGCTACAGTTGCGGACCATTGCGGTGGATACGCATGTGATGAAGATACTCGCTTCAGCAAATGAGGACCAGTTGAGAATAACTATGATTTGTGGGACTATATTAAGCGTTCAGACCACTTACCCATTATGCAGGTGGCTCTGGTCCGGGGCTAGCAAGTACGGTACCAAGCCGGTAGGAGGATCGAGTATCGATGCAGGGGGAGGAGGTGCCAACCTCACATCCCTCGAGGCGCAAGGGAGGCTTCACAGTTCTGGGGTGACCTCTTGCGGGAGGAAGCGCTCAAGATCCGGGAAAGCCGGATGGCGCCGTGGCTCCTAGTTTTGGTTCTCAATAGACCAGTGTCTCAGAGTCAGCCGGTTTGCTCCCGGCTGGCTTCAATTTGAGTGGGTCCAAGTGTACAACCCCTGCAGGGTGAAAACTATACGTATAGCCGTGTCCTCAGTCATGGACAACCCTATTTTTCTATTGCTCTTATTAGAGTAATGTTACCTAAATTTTTACCTCTCCCTAGTGGATAACTTTCTGCCTGTGGCAGCTGATGTGCGAAGAGTGGGAGTTCTCGCACCGATTTGGTGGTTTGTAAGGTGTGTGTAGACCAGGACCCTAGGGTGCCAGGATGGCCCGAGTCCAATTGTTGTGGATGATGATATACTTTACGTGTTGCTGCTTCATAGGAAAACCAGAGCCATTCCTTGTTACTTTTATAAACTAGTATAGTCCACTTCAAAGCTTGCGCATTACGGATGGTGACGTGACCTATCCCATTCCTTGGGGATAGTTGAGTAGTTGCAGGTTACGACTCGGACTATGACAACAACATATACGGATGGTGTCATTGAGGCCCGTGCTTCGCTCAAGTCTGCCTGTGGGAGAGTTTCACCAAGATGAAGGATGGCCTTGAAGCTTAGCTATTGTTTTTGGTCTCTTCTTGATCAAGTTAGCCCAAGGGGCTTATAATGAAACCGTACTACAATCCTTAGGATTATGTATAAAATGAACCCATGAATTGACTTTTCGTGTTGTATGAATACGATATGTTTCTGGAATGAGTTCTGTATGTGATAGCTGTGGCAGAACCAACCTGAATTATACCGGCTCAAGTACGCGAGTCCACTCCAGAGGGCTCCAACGTGCTTCAAACGGTATAATCCCTTGGCCTGTCGGGTAACGTCCCGATAAACCACCGATACACAGGATCAAATAAGGTTACCTCACACGAAGGTGAGTCCAGAGATACAATCACCATCACATTTTACATTACAGAGGAAATTACGTTACAAGGGTTCCAAAAGAGGTACGAAGATTTAAAATTCAGAGAAAAGATTACAAACTGTTAAAACTATAGTTTTTAGCAGCGGAAAACATATGCGATGATTACAACACGTCATTAAGACGGATGTCATGCTAAGCCCGAGCACGACATCGCTCGATATCACCAGTGCTGGCCGGGGACGGATCCCATTCCTCGAACCAATCTTCTGGAAAAGCACAGGGCCATGACAAGGAAAGGGTAGGGTCTTCAAAGGCTTTACCTGAAAAACATAAAACTAGCAAAGCTGAGTATACTAATACTCAGCAAGGCTTACCCGGGGTTGGGTATACTTAGCCCATAACTAGACTTATGAAAGCTTATAATTGTTCTGGGTTTAGTTTCAGCTGAAAAGCAACAAAGAGTAGATCCTTAATTTCAAGTTTTAGCTTTCAGATTCTAGTTAATTATCCATTCTAAGTAAGCACCTATATCTAAGCAAGCATGGTATAATCTTTGGTCAAGCATCATCTTTGATAACCATAATATTGCTCTTGTTACTCTATGTGGAAAAGGGGATAAGCAGTCTCATTTCATCGTGAGAGGCGGACGATTCCTGAATCGAAATTCAACCTTGCAAGGTAAACCTAACTCACACGCTTGGAACACCACAGGGTCGTTCCGAAGCAACCGTTTACCTTTCATTCCGACTCGTGGATCAGAGCCACCACAAGCGACTGCAGGAACATACGCACATCACTCGTGCAGGACATACGTCTGTAGCGCGACTACAAAACCCGTATTCCTGGTTGCCCTTGCAACACGTATTTCCTCAGTCGAACATAAGTAACCAGAAGAAGCAAAACGAGTGGTGGAAGGTATGTCCACTCCTCGGGCCGATTGGTTACTAGGCTTACCGCTTACCATATTTCGCGGCATGTGGTTAGTACTTTCAAACACTTAACCCGCACTTCCACACGCTGCGACCTTAACAGATTCAACAACACAGACGGGGTATCACCTCAACCATGATACCTCATAAACCTCCCGTCCGTCATCCTTATAGTGATTGCAGGAATATAAACATTACAATTCCTATATCGCGCGAGTGACAGGAAATCACCCGACTTCTACCGGCCCTATTAGCATAGCAGCTAGTCGGACTCAAGAGCTAGTATCCATCACATTGGTTCCTAGGAGAATGCAACTAGGGTTTCAAGCAATTCCTAAGAACTTAATGCATAGAATACGTAAATAGATATAGAGTGCAGTGTATTTAAAATAGTGGGTTATGTCCGGGGCTTGCCTTTACTGGTGGGTCTGAAGTCAGTAAAGTCAATATCTTCCGAACTTTGGTTCGGGGCTTCAGTTAATCCCTTGGTGACGTTCATTTGATCTTCAGGAAAATCCTCCGCCGACTCTGGGGAAATCTCGTAGATACCGTTGCTGAAGTAGTCGTCTCTACATGTAATGCAACATTACACTCAAAGTATGCACACAAAACTACCTTACTTCACAATTCAATTGCAATCCAGCATTCAAATCACACACTATTCACATAACAACCCAAAAGATTTGAAGTTAAACTTCAATAGAGCTGTAGGTGGACAACTAATTAGAATCGGCTACTTGTTGAGGGTTACAACAGAGCCGATTGGAAACAACAGAGGTTTAGCCAATGGAAAGGTGCATCGAGTTCCTAGATGATCGATGAAGACTTCGATTACCTTGGCAGAAGGATGATTCCTAAAGCAATGGTCTTAACTAAGATGTGCTTAAGTGTTATTCTAGGTAACTAAGTGTGGTTGTATCGACTCGATTACGTCAGCACAACTATTGAATGACGTACAGCCGATTGGGGTGTGGTTAAGGGTATATGATCGATAGGTGTAAAGTCGAATTCTCAGTCGATAAATTGACTGATAGAAGTGTGTGGACAAGGATGGGGAAACTAAGGATTGATCGGCTATAACTGATATGGAGAGCAACTAAAATCGGCTTGGTTCGGCCGATGGTAAGAACCCTAAGATCGTGGGTGTCTCTCCGATACATCGACTCTGTGCAGTCGATGTAGGACAGAACAAAAGGATTGTATCGGCAGTAGCCGATACTAGAAAGGTAATAACCGTATCAGCTAATCAGCCGATGGTAGAAGTATCGACTGACAGCTGTTATACAGAAACACCCTAGACTCAAGGAAAGCGGATGCTTAGCAGCTGAACTAATAGCCGCCAATGGAACACAGCTGCCGAGATGTAGTGGCTAAGCAGCAGATGCACATGGACTAATAAGGATTTTTATACGAAGAGAACCTTAAGGAAATGGTCATCAAAACGAGGACAGAGTTTGGATGGCAGGAATCTGAGTACTCGTGTGAAAAGATTAACTAGAGATCACACATCTGTACTTGAGACCTACATCTTATGATCTATGTTAAGCTACAACACATGCATATCACAAAAGACACAAATCAAGCATTCATTTCCTAATATTTAACCTAGACCACAAATCAAAGACTTTCACTCAAGATCACAACATAAAACTTGTAGATTTCGACCTAGCGTTTCAAACAAAACTGGTTTTACATTTTTATGAACTTCTTATGAAAATCTATGAAATGTAGAAGTTCATCGATTTGAAATACAGAAAGCTTTGGAAATTTTACAAAGGACACCCTAGAACTTCCTAAAACATAGCAATCAAGTCCCTGGTCTAGGAAAACAGATAACAGGAAGTTACGACGATATTCCGGCAAAAGAGTCGCCGGCATTAAGAAGATTCAGTGAATCAGGGCAAACCTTGATTGTGGAGAAGAATGGATGGAAAGTGAATTCCCGTGATCAACAAGATTGGCGAGGAGAAAAGCTCGACGATGATGAAACTCCGTGGATGACGAAGAAGCTCGCCGGGGATTGTAGTGGTTAGAGAATGGCCGAAAAGGTAGTTCTTGCGGCGATTCGTGGTGATAGCGGTTGAGTGAGCCACGAGGGATGCGAACTGTTGGAGGTCGTGGATTCTGGAACGAGACGATGGAGCCGAACTGATTCGCTAGGCCAACTCCTCCTTCTGACTTGCCTCACCATAAGCGCTTCTCCGTCTCCGCTAGGATTGAGGGAGCTCACCGTGCGTGGTTCCTCTGAGCTCACCGCATCCGGTCACCACCTCCACACATCATCGCTCTACACGTCGTCGCCCTGCTTGGTTATTCTCCTTCCTCCTGTTACCAGGCCTGCACTCGCCTCGGCCTTGCCGCGTTGCAGGGCCCTCCGCGACCGTCCTTGCCAAGATACAATCGTGCACGACCTCGTTGCCCTTCGTGCGAGTCGGTCCCGAGCCGCCACGCCTCACCTCCGCTCGAGTCCTGCTCCTGCGCCCACACGCCACACGCCGCCTACATCTGCTCCGCCGCGCACGTGCTACTCGATCCATGCGCCCGCATCACCAGCTTTCACTCCTGTCCGCGCCACTCCCGAATCGACGCGCGGTTTCTACTGTGCTGCGCTCCAACTCTTGTTCGCCCAACGCCCGCGAGCCAGCGCCGTCTGCTCGCCTGAAGCCGTCGGCTTCGCTCCTGCGCTCGGCTCACGCGCGCCACCCGCGCGCACGTAACTTCCCTGCACAACGTCGCCAGTTGCTCCCGTTCCAGCGTTGCGCTGTGCGCTCCGCACGCTCATCCGCGCGTTCTTCTCAGCCTCCGCTCAACTGCGTCTGCACACGCCTACTGCCCGCGTGCCGCAACTCCTCCCGCGCTCTCCGTTCCAGTGCCTGCTTACGCCGCCAGCTCGGCGCCCGTTCACGCCGCTTGCTCCGCGCACGAGCCGCCACGCTAGCTCGCTTCCGCAGGCGCGTTTGCTTCATGCCTCCCAAGCCGCGCGCCCACATTTCTGCCACCTAGGGCCGCGCTGCCCAGCCCTACTCCGGCCAAGCCACATTCGCTCTGCTCCGCCAATCGCCCAACGCTCGCGCTACGCTGCAACCACCTGCGCGACATCTGCTTCGGGCCCGTCGCTCCCTGTGCCTGCGTCTGCCGCGGCCCGCCCAACACCTGCCGAGCCGCCTGCTCCCGCGGCCGGCCGCCCTGCTCTGGCGCCAGTGCCGCTCGCCCTGGGCCCGCTGGTGCTGCTAGCGCCGCATCTCCCGCGCGCCCCCGAGCTCCGGCCGTCGCCCGAGCCCGTGCGCTCGCTCGGCTCCGCCCGGCGCCGCTTGGGCTCTGGCCCCGCCGCGCGGCGCGCCCTGCGAGCCAGCGCTCGCGCGCCTGCGCCTGGGCCGCGCTGCCTGGGGCCACCAGCTCCTCGCCGAGCCGCCCGCAGCGGCCTCCGCCCCAGCGCCCAGCGCGCGCGCCGTCTGGGCCCACCGGCCCGCGCCGCTCGCGCCTGGGGCCGCACACTCCGCTCCCCCGCTTGCGCTGCCCACTGCCGCCTGCACACTCGCTCGGGCCAACGCCTGATGGAGAAGAGGAAGGGAAAACGGGATTTTACAGAGCATGTGCCGGTGGGAAGGAAAAAATAACAGAGGCGTCAGGATAAGGAAGAAGAGAGAAGAAAGATAGATGGACTTTCTCAAGGGCTTATACGCGATTTCAGAAAACTGCAGGGGCTCGTCTGTAAAACTAAAATTTCCTGTTGATTTAAAACCCAAATGAAGAAATGCCCAAAACAAAAGTTGGAGAGTTTTTCAAAATCTACAACATTGCTTTAGGGCTCAAGTTCAAAAACTCAAAATTTACATTTTTACGCGTGAAGTTTTGAGTAAAAGTTGGATTTGAATTGCTTTTGTCCTAAAAATGTAATTTTATAAAATTCAGGATCTAAATGCAAGTATTTATGACACGTCATAATGACGGGATAGACTCGTCATAATGGTTGGATAGACATGTCATAATGACTTGCACTTTTTACACTTTAGTCCTGAGTAACTTTGGAAATTACTTTTGTAAATCAAATATTTGCATAAAAGGACTTGTACTTTTATAAAATTATGTAAATATCCTTATTTTTACCATTTTACCCAAAATTTTTACACAATTCAACACTTGCATTTCCAATGCAACTTTTGGATAAATATATATATATTTTTACAAGGGATAAAATAAGGAAAACATGTTTACAAAACCACCTTTCACTTATTTTGAAATTACCCTAATCCAAATACATTTTGCAAAAACAACCCTAGGTTGTTCTGTAATTATAAAAATACCCTTTTTATTTGCACTTTTAAATTTTCAAAAGCTTCACATAAACATACACAAGCTTTACACTTAACAAACACATATTTCACACTAACAAAATATATGCCTAGCATTACAAATACACGAACTGTCACAATAGCGCTTGATCCAAGGACTATCACAAGGTACATGGAGTCGGATCTTTATTTCGAAAATCTGGTTCGTTACATTCTCCTTCTTTTTGGGTGTAACCCTTGGCCACAAACCATGCCTTGTCCTTTTTAACACTACAATCAAGCCTAAGTTTCTTCTTGAACACCCACTTGCATCCTTCAAGTTTGCACCCATATGGACGATCAATTTTGACGGTCCTTAAATGCCAAATTTGACCGTCAACCATACTCATATATAAAGGAAAACTATACACCTTACTCACATATCTGTATCACTAACCTAGTTCCAAAGTTATTTTGGATAATAAGCCATTTCAGGGATGCAAGTCCGAAATAAAAAAAACATGCAGAAGACGCAACAGAATTGCACAGAAGATCACACTCAACATTACACTTACAAAGAGATCCCATATAACAGAGCAAACCACCTTACCAAGGAGCAAATTACCGAGGATCATCACCAGGGCCCACATGCTAGGCAGCTAGTGGAAGGCGGTGCCGGGAAGGCGCCAAATGAACCCTAGGTTCAGCCCAACCTGGACGCCTTCCTGGCCTCCTGATCTTTGGCGGGAGGATCATCCTTATCTTATCAAAGGCGATGGCCAAGGTTTCCATACATAAAGATGGTAGGAACCGACATCTAAAGCTATAAAAGGAGGCCTCCCCCTCATTCTCAACACACCACACATTGAAGCCTCTCCCCTCTCTACTCTTGTGACTGGTAATCCTTAGTATAGTGGAGCTAGGCTAGTTCTTCTCTTTAGTGAATCCAAGTCTTCCTCGAGGTTGTTGAGCAATCCTCGACCTCTGGTATGGCTTTGTATTCGACTTGTCAGGGATATGTCTACAATTCAGAGTATCTTCATGGTTGTTATGCTATCTTGGTAGTATGTCATGCCATGTTTAGTGCTTCCTTATGTCATGCAATTTATATGCTTAGACTAGAAATCCATGCTAAAGCAATGGTTTGGTGTGCGCTTTGGGCTTGCTCTAGTTCATTAGTTGTCCATCCGTAGGGTGGGATACCCGGGGGGACTAGAGCAGGTTCCGTATACACGAGCGTGGTGCCCAGGTATAACGGGATCCATCAAATATGACCATATCCCACGGTGTTGTAGGGGTAGGTGGCAGGTGGTGATAGCCATGTCCGTCTGCCATGTTCAGTCGTGCTTTGTGCACTCCTCCATGTTTGGTTATGATGTAGAAGTCTAAAGAGTTATCTCGGCTTGCTGGCAGACCAGTGCTGGGTAGTCTTCCCGTTTGCTTGAGGCTTTAGTCTAGTTCTAACCATGTGCTCTGTGTAACCTTTGCTAACCTAGATAAATTCCTTGAGGACCTTGTTTGTATGCCTATGCTCCCGTTAACCTCTTTATTCGTTATTCTTTATTCATGAGATTGGTTTATGTGTTGTGTCACATTACCCTTATTCATATCATTTATCATGACTTACCCCTGTATGAAATATAGTCTACAACTTAAGCATTTTGTCCTAATTATGTACCTAGTAAACTCTTTTACACCATGACATCCTAGTAAACTCTTTTACACCATGCCATCCTACAAGAAAATATAAATAACAATACCCAAATACTCTCTGGGTGAACTGCAACAACGGTATATCCATGCGCCTGCGGATCTATTCTGTAATTGTTAAGACATACAATCACGGCATTTGTGGCACCGTTGCCGGGGACTAACAATCCTGTTAGTGACGCTAAGAAATGCCATTGCCGGGGATGGCATTGGTTAAAAGATTTACTAATACATACTCTTGGCAATGTGTTTAAGAAATAGTTATTGCTTATACAAGCTAATGTTGCTTTGGTTTTCTCCTAATGGATAAAAATAGGGTAGTGTATGACTAGCTTCGACTTGCCGACAAACTTCGTTGATAATCCAGAATCACTTGTGAGAATGGTCTGACCTCGCGTCATCCCTCGTCAAATCGTTCTCTCAGCATCGAACCAGCCATTCAAGCACCATCTGCGCCTGAGCCTATGGCCGAAAAGACTCTTCGTGACTTCTTCGTTCCCTCTGCCACCAACGTGGCCACCGGACCCAACGTCGATGTTGGGGACGTGAATTTTGAGCTAAGATCAAGTCTCATCAACATGGTGCAGGCTAGCCCATTCTGTGGTAAGCCAAACTAGGACGCCAACGCTCATCTCTAGAACTTCCTTGAGCTGTGCGAAACCGTAGTGATACGAGGAGTCATAGCTAATGCCATCAGGCTTTGTTTGTTTCCCTTTTCCCTCCTGGGGAAGGCGAAACAATGGTTCTACAAGGACAAGGAAGCCTTCAACAAGTGGAACAAATGTTCCACGGCGTTCCTCGCAAAATTTTTCCCGCTGAGCAAAACCAACGCCCTGCGGAAAAATTTCTAGTTTCCAGCAGATAGGGATGGAGTCAATCCCTAAAGCTTGGGAAAGGCTCCAAGAGTGCATCCTACCCTGTCCTCATCATGGGATGGACGAATGGCTTGTCCTCCAAAGCTTCTATAATGGGCTGACTCCTACTTCAAGAGCCCACATCGACGCTGCTGCTGGAGGAGCCTTCCTCAACCTCACCATTGCCAAAGCCACAAAACTGGTCGAGAAAATGGTCTCCAACCAAGGGTGGAGTGAAGAACATCTCCAACCCCATACCAAGGGCATACACACCATTAAAGAGATGGACATGCTCGCCGCAAAGATGGACCTCCTCCTGAAACGCCTAGATGAGAGGGTGAAATTCAAGGAACACATGAACAACTAAGCTTAAGCCAGTGACGTGCCCCGAAACCCATGAAGACGTGGCCTACATGGATAACAACAACGGGTATCGTCCACAAGGAGGCCAAGGGTGGGACCAGTCGCGCCCACCTTATCAGGGAGGTAATAATTTCAATTCGAATTTCAATTCAAATCAGCCTTCCTTGAAAGATCTTGTTCTTGGCCAAGCTAAAATCAATGAATCCTTAAACAAAAAGCTTTTGACCAATGATAAAACTTTGGAAAGCATAAACATAAATATTGAACTTTATCTTCAGCTTTTAAAAACCAACTAAGTTTTAATAAAATGTTTCAAACACAACATGCTTAAGTTGTGTCTGCCATTCCTATTTCTGAGAAGGTAAATCCAGTGACCACAAGGGGTGGTAAGTCCACCCATGATCCACCATACCCTAACAATGCAGGGAAGGCGACAGGACCACAAGAACCAGAGGAGCCCATGCACAAGAAGACACCAGGGAGCCCGAGAAGGAAACGGCCCCACAAGAGTTTGTTGATACAAGCTTCTTACCATTTCCTACTCACAACCGAAAGACCACTGTGGATGAGAAGTTCGCGCATTTTGTTGAGATGATCCAGAAGATACATGTCAATGTCCCATTATTGGACGTAATGCATGTACCCACGTATGCTCACTACATCAAAGACATCATCAACAACAAGCAACCACTCCCCACAACAGAGGTCGTCAAACTAAAAGAAGAGTGTAGCGCAGCTATACTCAACCAACCTCCGGAAAAGAAGAAGGATCCAGGGTGCCTGACAATCACCTGTTCGATCGGGGCACAACACTTGGGGCTAGCATCAGAGTAATGCCCAAGGTCATCTTCGACAAGCTAAACTTCACTCACCTCACACTGACGCCGATGCATCTCCAGCTAGCCAATTCTTTGGTTCGCTATCCAGAAGGGATCGCAGAGGACGTTCCGGTGAGAGTCTGGAACTACTTCATCCCTGTCGACTTCGTGGTGCTCGACATGGAGATCTCTAAGGAAACACCACTCATCCTTGGGCAGCCATTCTTGAGCACTGATGGAGCACAGATAGATGTTGGAGCTGGAGAAATCCGTTTCAACATCAATGGCAAGGAAGAAAAGTTCCCCTTTTAGCCCAGAACGGAAAAATGCTCCATGATCAGAATCATATATGGGCCAAACACACAAGGCGTCAAGGAGGTTGAAGTGACGCCACATAAGACAGACAACCTCATCACCTTCATGAAGGAATTCATGAAAGAAAAAGAAAAGATGAATAAGAGGCCAGGGCAGGGGAAGGACCAGAAAACCAAACCAAGCAGACCACGGAGCCTGAAGTCCGCTCATCAACCACCTGCCACATCAACAAAAACCAAGAAGCCCAAAAATGTGTAAAAAAGGTGAAAAACGTACAGCCATCCAACTCCGCTTCTCCCGGGCTGGATACTACGTCAACAAAATGAACCACGCCAGAGAAAAGTCCCACCCGTCAGAATAAAAGTGACGAGCCCTTGCCAAAGGTAAAATGGTATTTATCTCATATTTGATTTTTCCAAATATTGTTTTTTCACTCCATTTGAATTTTCTCACTACATGTTTGAATTTTTCCAAACCTTTCTTGCATGCTAGAATTTTTCTAGCCATTTTTTCCTTTTCACAAAATTCCTCAAAATATTTATGAGCATGAAAATCCGTTTAAAATTATTTTTGAACATCTCGGAGCAAATCCTGGCTGAGGCACCTAGGCATGACATCATGTAGCCGTTAGGGCCATGGGCCAAGGCTGGCAGCAAGTGGGGCTGAACCCATTTGAATGTTGCTGGCCCCCAGCCTGGGCCAACGGCCACTAGCCGTTGCCTCCTTCACGTTCCCAGCCTTTTGCGCCCTTGGCTCTATAAATACAGCCCGAGAGGGGGTGTGTTTCCCTCACACTCTCACTCCCTCACTCTCTCAAACTTCGCTCTCCGGATTTCATTGGATTTTCTCAAGTTCAAGTGCAAGAAACCTCTCTCTCTCTTTTATTTGCTGCAAGATTGACCACACAAATTGAAGGAGCAACTTTGGGTAAGCATTTCCATTCGGTTTCACTAACATAACATGTTTCAAGTTGTTCTTGTTCGTTCTTCGAGCTTCGACCATGAAGGGTGTGGGTTGGAAGATTTCCGGTGCATTAAAGAAGATGACGAGCACGAGCTCATCCTGTTCTCGGGGTGGCTCAAGCTCTCGCCAAACTTCCGAACCTACGCCAAGCCCAATCATGATGGACTATGAAGAAGAACAAGAAGAGCAAGCCAAAGTGCAAGCCGAACCGCCAGCCGAGAACATGGAGATAGACAACGACAATGCACCCTACCTCGACTTGCGAGACAACCGCGAGATGCAAGCCTACGCCATCCACAAGCGTCGGGATTTTGGCCACACCAAAGCCTTCGACCCGGACCTCCTCATGAAAACAGGTATGGACGTAGACTTTGCTCGCGTTTGGCATGCGGTTGGATGGGATGGTTTTGTGCCCGTTGAGGAGAATGGTTCTCGTCTCCTCACCATCCAGCTTCTTTGCACTCTTCGGGAGGTGGATGATGGAATTTCTTTTTGACTTTTTGGAAATGAGTTCTATCTTACTTGGAAAAATTTGAGTCACCAGCTTGGTTTTAGCACGCACTTGCTGATTTCTCTTGAAAAAGCTTGTCGCGATTTTAATCGCCATGAGTTTTGGGGTTTGATTTCGGGTCAAGTTGTCCATGGCAAGTTTGCACCTCGGTTTAATGATATCCGAAACCCGACTCTTCATTTGATGCACAAGTGGTTGGCCATCACTCTCTTGTAGATGTTAGGCCTGTGCGCAACAATGAGTTGATGATCTTATACGCCATGGTCAACAAGATCAAAATGTCCCCCGTAAAGGCCATGATCAAACAATGGCTTAGGAATTTCAAGATGATGGGTCCTATTGAGTGCACTTCTTTGATCACTCGCATCACTTCGAGCATGGGGATCTTAGATGGGAATGTCATTCCCTTCATTGAGGACCCCGTGTTTTTATTGACGAGGCTTATCTGAGTTATGGTCACACACTCAAGAAAGGCCCGAATGACTCTTTGATTTTCTTCTCCCTGGGCTATGCAAATGAGATCCCGTTACCAAACATGGGGTACCATTTGTATAACTGCCAGACGCAAACCGTCTCTCTTGTCCCACAAGAGGTGGCCCACAGGCATAGTTTTTCTAGTTTACCTGGCAAGATGACACGGAGCAGGGCTAGAAGAGAAGCAGCATCGACTCCACCACCTCCATAGTCTCAGCCATCATATTCACATGAGGCAGGTGGGTCATCATGGCATAGTGCAAGCACCGACGAATGGGCACAGCAAGCCCCAAGGCGTTGGTCCAACAACTCCAGCTGCAGTGGGGTCCCACACCTCGCATGACATACGGCCTCGACTCGAGATTTGAGCTCCGTCACTCAGCAGTTAGGCGAGCTCAGGGTCCAGGCCAACGACATTGAGGGGTTGATGAACCAGCACATCCAGACCAGCCAGGCATGGCAACGACACACCGGCGAAAGGATCCACACTATGGAGCAGAGGCAGCTGCAGCAGCAGGAAGAGTGGAGGGCTTACTTCCGTTGGAGGGGGTACAACCTCGACCAGCAGAAGTGAGCCTGAAGCTAGCTTGGGGGAGGACCCCCATGAGAGGTAACTTGTATCTTGCATTTTTTTACCGCTTCCAAACCTTATGCATGAAACAAAATAAAAATTTGCAAAACTTAAAAACAAAATAAAAATCTGCAAAACCAAAAATCAAATAAAAATTGCAAAACTAAGAAAAAACCAAAAATATTTACTTGCTTTCGTATGCGTAGTAAGCATGTGAAGTTTTCCTTATTGAGATGATGAATAGTTGCTCCGTTAATATCCTTCGTATTCCTAGTTACAACTTAGTGCTCTACCTAGTTTTGAGTTTGTTGGCTAAATGATCAATCCTTAAGCTTAAAACTTGTGGGTAGCAAAAGCATGACCCAAATCTAGGTTGTTGGGAGCTATGATATGGTTGAAATAGAGCTGCGATGATCTCCTTCTAAGTGATGCTTGATTTCCGGAGTATTTAATTTTTGAAAATAGAAAAAAAGTTCCTCGATGATATGAAAATTCCTATCCAAAGCCATATGTTGATCATTTTGAAAACCTTCCACATATGCAATTTCTTATCTTATTGAGCTTTGTCAAATTGTTTTGACCCTTTTTTGAGATGCACTTCATACTCCCATGATCAAGATCACGCACACATCTCCACCATAACGCTACGCTTCTACACTAGAAGATAGCAAGCACTTCATCCATCCACCCACAAATAAAACTCCATGTTGTCTCATGACCACTCTCTCCAAAGTTATTAAAAGGATATGGGCTATGCAAAAAGAAATAAAAGACATGCTCAAGAAAGCATGATGATAAAAAAGGGGGGATAGAAGAAGAAAGAAAGAGAGATAGCCCATGTCTAAGAAAAAAATGGAGAGAGATGGTTCATAAAAAGGAGTTCATACACCATCCACCAAAAATATCCACACACATGCACATCTTGATCAAGGTCTATGACTTATTTCTCCTTTGGATCCGGTTTTTGACTTAGCAAAAAATATGGGAAGCAAGTATGCCTTCAATTCTCCATACCTACAGCTCCACAAAAAGCAAACCTTTAGGAGTAGGGTGAGAAAGAAGGGCACAATAAAAAAGGCTTGGTGAGGAATGATACACTATAAGTGATCCGAG
The DNA here is from genome assembly GCF_002211085.1 of Panicum hallii. NCBI lineage: Eukaryota > Viridiplantae > Streptophyta > Magnoliopsida > Poales > Poaceae > Panicum > Panicum hallii. The sequence continues at coordinate 15,116,076 of NC_038049.1, forward strand.
AGATCATTCGACAAAATTTACATTCTCTTTTGAAAACTCTACAAAACCTCCAGATTGACTGTTGAAGAAAAGGAATGAGAAAAATTGGTGCTCTACAAAACCGTTCTGACTCTCAACTGCCAAGGAGGAGGAGAAGCTAATACGCCCCACAGGAGTAAGGTGAAAGGTAAGATTAATGCCAACTTATTGAAAATCATGGTAAGAACACCTAGTTGTGCCTATGGTATAAGTTGGAAATGCAACATTGCAGCAACTCCTGATCACCATTCTAAGTCTAAAACTTCATTCGGGACGAGCGAAGGGCTAGCTTGGGTGAGTTGTTGACGGCCCTTGAATGCCAAATTCGACAGTCAACCATACTTATAAATAAAGGAAAACTATACACCTTACTCACTGTATCACTAACCTAGTTCCACAATTATTTTGGATAATAATCCATTTCAGGAATGCAAGTCTGGAATAAGAAGAAAACACGCAGAAGATGCAACAGAATTGCACAGAAGATCCCACCCAGCATTACACTTAAAAAGAGGGCCCATATAACAGAGCAAACCGCTTTACAAAGGCGCAAATCACCGAGGATCATCACAAGGGCCCACATGCCAGGCAGCCAGTGGAAGGTGGTGCCGGGGAGGCGACACATAGGTGCGGCTGACCCTAGACGCCTTCCCGGCCTCCTGATCTTTGGCAGGAGGATCGTCCTTATCTTCTCCAAGGCGGTGGCCAAGGTTTCCATACATAAAGATGGCGGGAACCAACATCTAAAGCTATAAAAGGAGGCCTCCCCCCTCATTCTCAACACACCACACATTGAAGCTCTCTCTCTCTCTGCTCTTGTGACCGGTAATCCTAAGGATAGTGGAGGTAGGCTAGTTCTTCTCTTTAGTGAATCCAAGTCGTCCTCGAGGTCGTTGAGGAATCCTCGGCCTCTGGTATGTCTTTGTATTCGACTTGTCAGAGATATATCTATAATTCAGAGTTCTTCATGGTTGTTATGCTATCTTGGTAGTATGTCATGCCATGTTTAGTGCTTCCATATGTTATGCAATTTATATGCTTAGACTAGAAATCCATGCTAAAGCAATGGTTTGGTGTGCCCTTTGGGCTTGCTCTAGTTGATTACTTGTCCATTCGCATGGTGGGAGACCAGGAGGGACTAGAGCAGGTTCCATATACACGAGCGTGGTGCTCGGGTATAACGAGACCCATCGACTATGACCATATCCCACAGTGTTGTAGGGGTAGGTGGCCGATGGGGACAGCCATGTCCGCCCACCACGTTTAAGCGTGTGCACTCCCCCACGTTCGATTATGGTGTAGAAGTCTAAAGAGCTATCTCAGTTGGCTGGTAGACCAGTGCTAGGTAGTCTTCCCGTTTGCTTGAGGCTTTAGTCTAGTTCTGTAACACCCTGATGTAATTTTCCCTAATTTTAATGAATTTGTTTGGGCTTAAATAAAATTTTCCAGAGTTTTCTCTAATTTACCTGGCACTTAAAGTAATTTTAAAATGCAAAGAATTAAAATTTATTTTAGGTTCAACATGTTTGTGCATTCATGCTGGTGCATAAGTTTTATTTGGTTGAGTGCATAGGGGTTGAATTCAAATAGAATCGAGTTGGTTTGAAAAAGAAAAGGGAGGAAACAGGAAGGTGGGTCAGTCATTCTTTCTTTTCTCAGTTATTCTTTCTTTTCTCAGTCATTCCTTCTGTTCTCAGTCATTCCTTCTATTCTCAGTCATTCGTTCTTTTCTCAGTCATTCTTTCTTTTCTCAGTCATTCCTTTCTATTCTGAGTCATTCCTTCTGTTCTCAGTCATTCCTTCTATTCTCAGTCATTCTTTCTTTTCTCAGTCATTCTTTCTTTTCTCAGTCATTCCTTTCTATTCTGAGTCATTCCTTCTGTTCTCAGTCATTCCTTCTATTCTCAGTCATTCCCTCAGCCTGACCCCACCTGTCGGCCCCTTCTCCCTCCCCTTTCTTCTCCGGCGCAACTCCTTCCCGAGATCCCCGGCGAGCCTCTCTCTCTGGGCCCGCACGCAAAGGCAGCGCCGCCGCCCTACAAAAGGAACTTCCTGAGCCCCCAGAACCCTAACCCCAGCCCTGCAACCCCGGAGACCCCAGCGCCGCCGCCCTTTTTCCTCCGCCGCGCAGACGCCTCGGCCTCACCGTCGACCGGCCATTCCGTTGCACCCCGGACCACCATATCACTCGCAAAAGCTTCCCCTTGCCATCCCGAAGCTCCAAGAGGCCAGCATCGAAGCCCTACGCCTCGGCATTGACCAAATTTTCCGAGGAAACCTTCTCCGGTGAGCTGCTCCGCTGTCGGAATTCCTCGCCGTCGTTGCATCCCGACCCGTCTTGACCCTCTGACCACCTCCACAGGAGTCCCCGGAGCCGATCTACGCCAGCCAAGGACCCCGGCCACCTCGGCATCACCCATCCCCGTGGGAGCCCGATCCTCTCCGCCGCCGGACGTCGTCGTCTTCCTCACTCCGTCGTGTCGCCGGCCTCCACAGCCCTCGGTGAGCCTCGCCTCCTACCCTGGTCCTTTTGCACCAGAAGTCGTAGGCATTAGCTAACCGTAGCGCCCAGAACGCCGCTCGCCGGCGTTGCCCTTTGCCCCGAGCCGCCGTGCATAACCGCCATCTCCGCGAGCCCAATCAGATCGGACCGGTCCGATCCAGATAGGACCATCCGAACCCCGCTGTTCAGATCGGACCGTCCGACCGGAATGCGTCCGAACCGTTCGATTTAGATCCAACCGCCCAGATTAGAAGTCGCGTACCCCTTTAGCTATGGCAATTTTGTTAAAGAGCCCCTGAACTTCCTTGGAATCAACCCGCAGTCCACCTTCGTTCAAAGAAATTCCAGCTAGGTCGTGTTTTTTACACCGGAGCCCTTGAGTTCTCTGGAAATTTGGGTCCGCCGTCCATGCCCTGTGTGTTTCACGTGCTAGCCCCAGGTCTAACCTTTAATTACGTTGAGGTCCCTGGTTTTTGCCCAGAACCCCCCTGGAAGTTCTGTTTTCTCGCAGAAAGGTCCCCGGGCCTTGTTTTAACCCTAGATTTCGCGTCTTAGCTCCGTTTTAGGTGTTCTTTAGGTCCACACAATCGTTGTAGCGCGTAGAATAGTTCTAGCATAGTTTTGTGTGCTGTTTCTATGTAATGTTGTACTGTTTCTTATATTTTGTCCTTGTTTGCATGTATGTGTATGTGCTGGATATGTTTTGGCGTTGCGATCGTGAGTAGACGCGGAGCCTTTGGACCAGTACCCAGGAACTGCCATCTTCTGAGCAGTTTGAGCAGCAGCAGGAGAGTTTCGAGGAAGGCAAGTATAACATGAACCTCCTATCACTTTTAATGCAATTTCATACTGCATTTTAATTCTGTATGCCTATAAGGACTTTCCTAGCCACTTTATATCCTTTATATACATCCGTTGGGTTGCATTTTGGTTAGTTGTGCTAGGTTGCTGCGCTATAACATATCTTGGTCCTTTTTAATTAATTTGATTAATGGTCTTATGCAACTTAATTCTGGAGCCGACCCTCTGTGCTGTGTGCTTGAGTGGTTTGTGCGTCCTTAAAAGATGTTTTTATTAGAAACATGGTTTAGGGGGCCAGCACGGTGCTTAGTGCTTGGTTGGCCACTCTCCCTAAGGACCGGTTCATAGAGCGACAACCTGGAACAACCGCGCAACCACAAGACTGGAATGGGACGGTCTCGACTTACTAATTAGGTCGTGTTGGTTCGGGAGTAACTTATCTGCGTGGGCAAGAGGGGTGGTAGGCTTCAATGGTCCCTGCTCCTCCGGCTTGGTCTGTGCTGTGTGTCTTGTACCCCCGGAGGTGGGCCCCATCGTTGCTGATCCAGAATCCTTAGCGGTTACACCTTACCAATGTGATCCTTTGTAACGGTCTCGTAGTGTGCTTGCTAGCCATCTCACCTAAGGAAGTGTGATGAACAACTAGCGTAGCTCACGACTTGTGGGTAAAGTTGTGCAACCTCTCGAGAGTATAAAACTGATATATCAGCTGTGCTCACAGTCATGAGCGGCCCAGATCCTCCTTTTGATTAGTGGGGTTATCAACCTTTGATTAGGGAGATTCCCCGGGTGGTTTCGGTTTGAATGGTTCTCAGTAGTTCTTAATTAATACTGATTAATTTTTTATGAAATTTGGGTTTATGGTAATTCATCTACTTATAGTAAATAGTTTTAAAAAATTTGCCAAGACTAAAAGCTAATGCAGTTGAGTCAGCTAGCCTAGAGCCTCATAGTTTGTGTTATACTTGTTGAGTACTAGTTTGTACTCACACTTGCCTCTCTACTCTTTTGTTCTATTACGGATATCTTCGACTGCTGCTCAGTGCCCTGCAACGTGGAGGATTACGTCAGCGGCTTCGACAACTTCTAGGCGTTTGTCTCCCAGTCGATGTCCCTGTGGCGCCCAGCTCTTCATGTATTTATTTTACGCTTCCGCATTCCTTGAACTGATTCTTGATTCAGTTGTAATAAAGATATTCATTTTATAATTTATACGCTTTTATTTGTGACATGTGTTGTGATATCTTGATAATCTGTTGTATATATGCGTGACTTGATTCTGGCGCATATATGATTGCTCGATTTATGTTCTTATAAATTGGGTGTGACAGATTGGTATCAGAGCCGTGTCGACTGTAGGACGAAGCCTAGATAGAATTGGACGAGTTTAGGGCTTCTTTTCTCTTGCCCTGCTTCCGCAAATCTTCAACCATCATTTTCTGCTTCTATTCCTGGAGTCTTAAGCCCTTGATTTGCTATCTCTCCTGTCTTTTCTGAGAAATAGCTTGAGTTTTCTGTAGATGTTGGCCTGGGCCGCCTAATCCTGTAATTTATAAGTTTAGATTGTCCCGATGAAAATACGCTAGAACGAGTGTGTTAGTCGAGTGGTGTGATAAACTCGACTAAGTTGTGAATGTTGAATGCTTGTTATTGTGCAAATGTTTGATTTGGATTTTTGGTTGATTGCATAGTCTAGTAGTTAAACTTGTTCATGCAAATCGACCTAACCCAACTTGAACTAAATAATAAAATTGAGTTAGAACGTTGGGGGTAAAACCTATATTCCTTCTTTTTGTCATATCCTTCCGAAGTTTCATTTCGTTTGTTGCCATCAGATGGTGAACACCAGGCGCACCGGTTCCGGTTCTGACCAGCAGGAGCAGAACAACCAGAGTACTGGTCAGCCGTTGCCGATACCGCCACCACTGACCCCGGAGCAGTTCTTCCAGCCCCAGATGCAGATGATGGCTACCCTGAACAATACGGTTCAGGCTCTGCAGCATATCCACGCTCAGCCACCGCCTCCACCGCCAGCTCAGCCCCGTGATCGGCGTGCGGATTTCCTAAAAGGTCACCCTCCGACCTTCTCTCATGCCACGGACCCACTCCAGGCAAACGACTGGCTTCGTTCGGTGGAGCGCCAGTTGGTTGTTGCGCAGTGCGATGACCGTGAGCGAGTTCTGTACGCAGCAGGGCAGCTGCGAGGTTCCGCTCTTGATTGGTGGGAGTCCTACCCAGCTCGGGATCGTGATGCTATCATGTGGGACCAGTTCCGTGAGCGCTTTAGGAACCATCACATTCCTGAGGGCATCATGAAGATGAAGCAGAAGGAGTTCCGTGCCCTTAAGCAGGTAAATTTGAACGAAATTCTCTGCAATTCCTTTTGAGCTTTGATCTATCTTTGATCCCCTTCGTAAGCCTGACGCATTGAGCGATTTCTATCCTTGTTATCTGTGTTTGTCATTTCAGGGATCGATGACGGTGACGGAGTACCGTGACCGTTTCCTTCAGCTGGCCCGCTATGCCCCTGCTGACGTCGCTCGTGATAGCGATAAGCAGGAGTACTTCAAGGAGGGACTGGATGATCACATCCAGTATGCGCTGCTGAACCACCACTTCGACAACTTCAACCATCTGGTTGATGCTGCCCTCAACACCGAGCGTAAGCGCCGGGAGATTGAGGATAAGAAGAGGAAGATGGCTCCATCCTCTTCGGGCAGCAACACTCGTCCCCGCTATCAGCATCCGCAGCAGCAGCAGCAGAGGCCGCCCCAGCAGTACCAGCAGCGGCAGCAGTTTCCTCCTCGCCCTCAGCAGCAGCAGCAGGCGGGACAGGGTCAGAGGCTTCCAGCGCCTCCGGCTCCACCAGCTCCGAGGCAGGGAGTGCCTACTCCTCCTGCTGGGCAACAGGCTGCTGCATTTCCTCGAGTGTGCTTTCACTGCAGCGGGCCGGGGCACTACGCCAACGTCTGCCCTCGGAAGGCGCAGGCAGGACAGCAGGGGCGTGCAGCACAGCCCAAGGCCCCAGCTCAGGGCAGGGTGAACCACGTGACGGCCGAGTCAGCGGCCGATGCTCCTAACGTGGTTATTGGTACGTTCATGGTTAACACTCATCCTGCTACAGTGCTTTTTGATACTGGTGCTACGCATTCTTTCATCACCCAGTCTTTTGTTGAGCATCATGGCATTCCAACTAGCACATTAAAGAGATGCATGTTAGTATCTTCACCGGGAGGGCAGTTGAGGTCTCATGTCTTCTGTCCCAGAGTCAGTATGGCCATAAAGGGGGTAGAGTTTAGTGCTAATCTGATGGTGCTAGACACCAAGGGCATTGATGTGATCCTCGGGATGGAGACTCTTGCTAAGTAGGGAGTCCGGATAGATTGTGCTCAGAGGACGGTTCTTCTGTCACCACCGAATGGTCAGGAGGTCACTGTTGGAGCTACAGAGCCTTCTGGATTTCTTCAACAGATGGAGGCTAGACCCACGGATGGTATTCGCGTGGTGTCTGAATTCCCGGATGTCTTTCCGGATGATTTGCCAGGTATGCCGCCTGATCGCGACATTGAGTTTTCTATTGATCTCTTGCCTGGCACAGCTCCTATTGCTAAGCGGCCCTATCGTATGGCTCCCGTCGAGCATAAGGAAGTTAAGAAGACCATCGACGAGTTGCTAGCCAAGGGCTATATCCGTCGCAGTTTCTCTCCTTGGGCTTTTCCTGTATTGCTTGTAGAGAAGAAGGATGGCGCGAAGAGAATGTGCGTCGATTTATCGGGATCTGAATGCAGTCACCATCAAGAACAAGCATCCATTGCCTCGTATTGAGGATCTTTTTGATCAGCTCCAGGGTGCTTGTGTGTTCTCGAAGATCGATCTGCGTTCGGGTTATCATCAACTGAAGATTCATCCTGAGGATATCCCGAAGATGGCATTCACCTGCAAGTATGGGCTATACGAGTATACGGTCATGTCTTTTGGCTTGACCAGTGCTCCGGCTTTCTTCATGCATCTGATGAACAAGGTTTTCATGGATTATCTGGACACCTTCGTGGTGATATTCATTGATGATATCCTGATATATTCCAAGTTAGAAGCAGAGCACGAGAAGCATCTGAGGCTTGTGTTGCAGAGGCTCAGAGAGCACAAGCTGTATGCCAAGCTCAGCAAGTGCGAGTTCTGGATTGACGAGGTTCCATTCCTCGGTCATGTCATCTCCAAGGGAGGTATTGCTGTAGACCCCGGAAAGGTGAAGGATGTGCTCGACTGGGTTGTACCGCAGACAGTGAAGGAGGTCCGCTCTTTTCTGGGCTTAGCAGGTTATTATCGGAGGTTCATTGAGAATTTCTCCAAGATTGCGAAGCCTTTGACTTCCTTGCTAGAGAAGGGTGTGGATTTCTTGTGGACTGATAAGCGTCAGAGTGCCTTCGAGGAGCTGAAGAAGAGGTTGACTACGGCGCCAGTCCTTACTCTGCCAGACCAGAGCAAGAGGTTCACAGTGTATTGTGATGCTTCGAGGGATGGTCTTGGTTGCGTCCTGATGCAGGAAGGCAGAGTGATAGCTTATGCTTCGTGGCAGTTGCGCCGGCACGAGCTGAACTATCCCACTCATGATCTGGAGTTAGCCGCAGTTGTGCATGCTCTGAAGATATGGAGGCATTACTTGTTTGGGCAGAGGTATGACATTTACACCGATCACAAGAGCCTCAAGTATATTTTCACTCAGAGTGAGCTGAACATGCGGCAGAGAAGATGGCTAGAGTTGGTCAAAGATTATGATTTGGAGATTCACTATCATCCGAGCAAGGCTAATGTTGTAGCAGATGCTCTGAGCAGGAAGAGCTATGTTAACATGGCCATGGCTTTTCAGATGCCTCAGGAGTTATGTGAGGAGTTTGAGCAGTTGAGTCTGGGTTTCTTGTATCATACCTCGGGTACATCATTCGAGGCAGAACCCACTCTAGAGGCAGAGATCAGGCAGCATCAGAAAGAAGATAAGAAGCTGCAGGAGATCCGTGAATTGCTTAAGATTGGTAAAGCTCCTCATTTCAGAGAGGATGATCAGGGTACCTTGTGGTACAAGGGTCGTATATGTGTGCCGGATGTGAATGACCTCAGGAAGCTGATCTTGAGTGAGGCTCATGATACAGCATATTCTATTCATCCAAGCAGCACGAAGATGTATTACGACCTAAAGGAACGATTCTGGTGGTATGGAATGAAACGTTCCGTTGCGGAGTACGTGGCTATCTGTGACACTTGTCAGCGTGTCAAGGCAGAGCATCAGAGACCAGCAGGTCTATTGCAGCCATTGAAGATTCTAGAGTGGAAGTAGGAGGAAATCACTATGGACTTCATTGTTGGATTGCCTCGTACTCAGAAATGGTACAACTCCATATGGGTAGTAGTGGATCAGTTGATGAAGGTTGCTCACTTCATTCCGGTGAACACTACTTACTCCGACGCTAGACTCGCAGAGTTGTACATCTCCAGGATTGTCTGCGTGCATGGTGTTCCTAAGAAGATCATATCTGATCGAGGATCTCAGTTCACTTCACGGTTCTGGGAGCAGTTGCATGATTCGTTGGATACGAAGCTGCGCTTCAGTACTGCTTATCATCCTCAGACAAATGGGCAGACAGAGAGAACCAACCAAGCGTTGGAGGATATGCTTTGAGCCTGCGCTATTCAGTATGGTACCAGTTGGGATAAATGCCTGCCGTATGCAGAGTTTTCGTATAACAACAGTTATCAGGCCAGTCTGAAGAAATCTCCTTTCGAGGCCCTGTATGGTTGGAAGTGCAGGACTCCGCTGTATTGGGATCAGATTGGCGAGAGGCAGGTGTTTGGTCCGGATATCGTTGAAGAGGCAGAACAGTTGGTACAGCAGGTGCGAGAGAATCTGAGGGTCGCTCAAACTCGTCAGAAGAGCTACGCGGATGTTCGTCGTCGAGATCTGACCTTTGCAGTGGGTGATCATGTATACCTGAAGGTCTCGCCGATGAGAGGGATTCGCAGGTTTAATGTGAGAGGGAAGCTAGCCCCTCGATACATTGGTCCGTTCAAGGTGTTGGAACGGAAAGGTGAGGTGGCGTATCGTTTGGAGTTGCCTCCCAACCTCTCAGGAGTGCACGATGTGTTCCACGTGTCTCAGCTGAAGAAGTGCTTGAGGGTGCCAGAAGAACAAGCACCATTGGAAGGGTTGGAAGTACAGGAGGATCTGACCTACACCGAGCATCCAGTGAAGATTCTGGAGACGTCTGAGAGAGTTACCAGAAACAAGAGGATCAAGATGTGCCGTGTTCAGTGGAGTCACCACACGGAGGATGAGGCTACTTGGGAGCGAGAAGATGAGCTACGGAAGACATATCCCGATCTGTTTGCTAGCTAGCCTATTCGAATCTCGGGACGAGATTCCTGTAAGGGGGGTAGGTTTGTAACACCCTGATGTAATTTTCCCTAATTTTAATGAATTTGTTTGGGCTTAAATAAAATTTTCCAGAGTTTTCTCTAATTTACCTTGCACTTAAAGTAATTTTAAAACGCAAAGAATTAAAATTTATTTTAGGTTCAACATGTTTGTGCATTCATGCTGGTGCATAAGTTTTATTTGGTTGAGTGCATAGGGGTTGAATTCAAATAGAATCGAGTTGGTTTGAAAAAGAAAAGGGAGGAAACAGGAAGGTGGGTCAGTCATTCTTTCTTTTCTCAGTTATTCTTTCTTTTCTCAGTCATTCCTTCTGTTCTCAGTCATTCCTTCTATTCTCAGTCATTCGTTCTTTTCTCAGTCATTCTTTCTTTTCTCAGTCATTCCTTTCTATTCTGAGTCATTCCTTCTGTTCTCAGTCATTCCTTCTATTCTCAGTCATTCTTTCTTTTCTCAGTCATTCTTTCTTTTCTCAGTCATTCCTTTCTATTCTGAGTCATTCCTTCTGTTCTCAGTCATTCCTTCTATTCTCAATCATTCCCTCAGCCTGACCCCACCTGTCGGCCCCTTCTCCCTCCCCTTTCTTCTCCGGCGCAACTCCTTCCCGAGATCCCCGGCGAGCCTCTCTCTCTGGGCCCGCACGCCAAGGCAGCGCCGCCGCCCTACAAAAGGAACTTCCTGAGCCCCCAGAACCCTAACCCCAGCCCTGCAACCCCGGAGACCCCAGCGCCGCCGCCCTTTTTCCTCCGCCGCGCAGACGCCTCGGCCTCACCGTCGACCGGCCATTCCGTTGCACCCCGGACCACCACATCACTCGCAAAGCTTCCCCTCGCCATCCCGAAGCTCCAAGAGGCCAGCATCGAAGCCCTACGCCTCGGCATTGACCGAATTTTCCGAGGAAACCTTCTCCGGTGAGCTGCTCCGCTGTCGGAATTCCTCGCCGTCGTTGCATCCCGACCCGTCTTGACCCTCTGACCACCTCCACAGGAGTCCCCGGAGCCGATCTACGCCAGCCAAGGACCCCGGCCACCTCGGCATCACCCATCCCCGCGGGAGCCCGATCCTCTCCGCCGCCGGACGTCGTCGTCTTCCTCACTCCGTCGTGTCGCCGGCCTCCACAGCCCTCGGTGAGCCTCGCCTCCTACCCTGGTCCTTTTGCACCAGAAGTCGTAGGCATTAGCTAACCGTAGCGCCCAGAACGCCGCTCGCCGGCGTTGCCCTTTGCCCCGAGCCGCCGTGCATAACCACCGTCTCCGCGAGCCCAATCAGATCGGACCGGTCCGATCCAGATAGGACCATCCGAACCCCGCTGTTCAGATCGGACCGTCCGACCGGAATGCGTCCGAACCGTTCGATTTAGATCCAACCGCCCAGATTAGAAGCCGCGTACCCCTTCAGCTGTGGCAGTTTTGTTAAAGAGCCCCTGAACTTCCTTGGAATCAACCCGCAGTCCACCTTCGTTCAAAGAAATTCCAACTAGGTCGTGTTTTTTACACCGGAGCCCTTGAGTTCTCTGAAAATTTGGGTCCGCCGTCCATGCCCTGTGTTTTCACATGCTAGCCCCAGGTCTAACCTTTAATTACGTTGAGGTCCCTGGTTTTTGCCCAGAACCCCCCTGGAAGTTCTGTTTTCTCGCAGAAAGGTCCCCGGGCCTTGTTTTAACCCTAGATTTCGCGTCTTAGCTCCGTTTTAGGTGTTCTTTAGGTCCACGCGATCGTTGTAGCGCGTAGAATAGTTCTAGCATAGTTTTGTGTGCTGTTTCTATGTAATGTTGTACTATTTCTTATATTTTGTCCTTGTTTGCATGTATGTGTATGTGCTGGATATGTTTTGGCGTTGCGATCGTGAGTAGACGCGGAGCCTTTGGACCAGTACCAGGAACCGCCATCTTCTGAGCAGTTTGAGCAGCAGCAGGAGAGTTTCGAGGAAGGCAAGTATAACATGAACCTCCTATCACTTTTAATGCAATTTCATACTACATTTTAATTCTGTATGCCTATAAGGACTTTCCTAGCCACTTTATATCCTTTATATACATCCGTTGGGTTGCATTTTGGTTAGTTGTGCTAGGTTGCTGCGCTATAACATATCTTGGTCCTTTTTAATTAATTTGATTAATGGTCTTATGCAACTTAATTCTGGAGCCGACCCTCTGTGCTGTGTGCTTGAGTGGTTTGTGCGTCCTTAAAAGATGTTTTTATTAGAAACATGGTTTAGGGGGTCAGCACGGTGCTTAGTGCTTGGTTGGCCACTCTCCTTAAGGACCGGTTCATAGAGCGACAACCTGGGACAACCGCGCAACCACAAGACTGGAATGGGACGGTCTTGACTTACTAATTAGGTCATGTTGGTTCGGGAGTAACTTACCTGCGTGGGCAAGAGGGGTGGTAGGCTTCAATGGTCCCTGCTCCTCCGGCTTGGTCTGTGCTGTGTGTCTTGTACCCCCGGAGGTGGGCCCCATCGTTGCTGATCCAGAATCCTTAGCGGTTACACCTTACCAATGTGATCCTTTGTAACGGTCTCGTAGTGTGCTTGCTAGCCATCTCACCTAAGGAAGTGTGATGAACAACTAGCATAGCTCACGACTTGTGGGTAAAGTTGTGCAACCTCTCGAGAGTGTAAAACTGATATATCAGCTGTGCTCACAGTCATGAGCGGCCCAGATCCTCCTTTTGATTAGTGGGGTTATCAACCTTTGATTAGGTAGATTCCCCGGGTGGTTTCGGTTTGGATGGTTCTCAGTAGTTCTTAATTAATACTGATTAATTTTTATGAAATTTGGGTTTATGGTAATTCATCTACTTATAGTAAATAGTTTTAATAAAATTTGCCAAGACTAAAAGCTAATGCAGTTGAGTCAGCTAGCCTAGAGCCTCATAGTTTGTGTTATACTTGTTGAGTACTAGTTTGTACTCACACTTGCCTCTCTACTCTTCTGTTCTATTACGGATATCTTCGACTGCTGCTCAGTGCCCTGCAACGTGGAGGATTACGTCAGCGGCTTCGACAACTTCTAGGCGTTTGTCTCCCAGTCGACGTCCCTGTGGCGCCCAGCTCTTCATGTATTTATTTTACGCTTCCGCATTCCTTGAACTGATTCTTGATTCAGTTGTAATAAAGATATTCATTTTATAATTTATACGCTTTTATTCGTCACATGTGTTGTGATATCTTGATAATCTGTTGTATATATGCGTGACTTGATCCTGGCGCATATATGATTGCTCGATTTATGTTCTTATAAATCGGGTGTGACATGTTCTAACCATGTGCTCTATGTAACCTTTGCTAACCTAGATAAATTCCTTTAGGACCTTGTTTGTATACCTATGCTCCCGTTAACCTCTGGTTTATTGGTTATTCTTTATTCATGAGATTGGTTTGTGTGGGTGTCACATTATCCTTATTCATATCATTTATCATGACTTACCTGTGACAGTTCATTTATTTGTAAGATAGGCTTATAATTTGTTAGTGTGAAGTATGTGTTTGTTAGTATAACTCTTGTGTGTGTTATGTGAAACTTTTGAAAATTTAAAAGTACAAGTAAAAGGGGTATTTTTATAATTACAGAAAAACCTAGGTTGTTTTTGCAAAATGTATTTGGATTAGGGTAATTTCAAAATAAGTGAAGGGTGGTTTTTGCAAACATTTTTTCTTATTTTGTTCCTTGTAAAAAAAATATATATTTATCCAAAAGTTTCATTTGAAATGTGTATGTTGAAGTGTGTAAAAATTTTGGGTAAAGTGGTGAAAATAAGGGTATTTATGTAATTTTATAAAAGCATAAGTCCTTTTGTGCAAATAGTTGATTTACAAAAGTAACTTTCAAAATTACTCAGGGCTAAAGTGTAAAAGGTGCAAGTCATTATGACATGTCTATCCAATCATTATGACAAGTCTATCCCGTCATCATGACGTGTCATAAATGCTTGCATTTAGGTTCTGAAATTTTATGAATTACACCTTTACGACAAAAGTAATTCAAATCCAACTTTTGTTCCAAATTTTTTGTGTAAAGATATAAGTTTTGAGTTTTTGAACTTGGGCCCTAAAGCAATGTTGTAGAGTTTGAAAAACTCTCCAACTTTCATTTTGGGCATTTCTTCATTAGGGTTTTAAATCAACGGGAAATTTTGTTTTACAGACAGGTCCCTGCAGTTTTTTTGAAATTGCGTATAAGCCCTTGGGGAATACCATCTGTCCTTCTCGTCTCCTCCTCCTTATCCTGGCATCCCCCTTCTTTTTCTTTTCCCTTCACTGGCGGCTGCATCCATTCTTTCACTCTCTCTCGTCTATCTCCTCCACACGGCTCTGCTGGGCGGCGCCCAGCGGCTCCAGGCGAGCGGCCGGCAGCAGGCGGCTGCAGCTCGCGGGCGGAGCGAGCTGGCGGGCGCACGGCCGCGTGGCTGGCGCGTGGGGGCCAGAGCGGACGGCGCAAGGCAGCGCGCGGGCCGCGGTAAGCGCAGGTGCACGGGCGGGCGCGGGAGCTGGATTTGGCGGCGCGCAGCAGCGCGCAGGCGGGCGGAACGCGCGGGAGGCGCTGGCGTTGGCGGAGCGCACGCAGGGCGGCGGCCAGGCGTGCGAGCGGTGCGGGCTGACGGTGGCCCAGGCGTGCGGAGCGGCGCGGGCTGGCGGTGGCGCAGGCGTGCGGAGCGCGGCCGTCTCGCGGCGCGGCGGCTCAGGCGGAAGAGGAGCAGCGCAGGCTTGAGCGGAGCAGGTGCACGGCGCGGGCGGGCCCAAGGGCAAAGCGCCGGCGTTGAGCTGGTGGCAGGCACTGCGCAGGCGCAGGGCGTGAGCGCGCGGCTCGGCTGGAGTGAGGCGCGCGAACGGCTGGTGAGCGCTGGAGTGCAGGGAGCTGGCGCGTGCGCGACAGAGCAGAGCGGGCACAGCTTTTGGCGGCACTGGAACAGGTGGCCGGAGCAAGCAATGGCGCGCGTGCGAGCGGAGCTGCGGCCGTGGCATGGCAGCGTGCGAACAGGAGACGGGCGGTGTAAGCAGACGCGACGCGGGCTGAGAACGCACGCGGTACGGGCGTGCGCGGAAGCGACGTGGCAAGACAGGAGTAAGCGCGGATCCGGCAATAGAAGAAGGAGGAGGAGCTATACAGAGCATCGACGAGCAGAGCAACGGCGTGCAGCGCATGGCGTTGTCTCCGCTGGGCGAGCTCAGGTTGCTACTGAATTGGTGTACTGGAAGGTCGCGTGCGGTGCGGGAGGTGCTGCAGCGCGACGATTCGAGGCGGACCCGCCCAGGGGGCAGTAGAGTCGCGCGTGGGGAACGTCGGAGGTGGTCGAGGAGAAGGCAACGGACGAAGTTAGGTGGCACTACGGACTGCTCGTGGAGGGTTTGGAGGTGGCCAGGGGCGAGCAGACCACGATCCTCGTGGAGGCGGAGAAGCGCTTATGGCGTGGCAAGTTGGAAGGAGAAGTTGCAGAGCAGAAGCGGCGCACCGGAAGTGCAACCTAGCTCGGCGAACCTACAAGAGGCTACGCGGGTGTGCCGGTCATGCTTCAGCGGCACACGCGCGTGAGCAGTGAAGGCTTAGCCGTGAGCAAGGAAACCCTGAGGTTCGCGGAGGAATCGGCATAGCGAACCAAGCCGGTTCTATCATCTCGTCCCAGGGGTCCATAACGTCCGGCAGATCTTTTTCCTCGTCGATCGTCCGAGCGAGACCACAACACCTCAAGAAAGCTCGTGAACCCTCCCATCGAGCCTCTTCGGATCCCTTCGCTGAAACATCATCGCCGTGGCAAAGCCGACTATTGTCGCCACGGATCACGTGAGGAATGTCTCTCCGGTTATCTTCCACCCACGGCAACTCTTCCCGGCAAACTTCTTCGTCACCCATGAAATCTCGTCACCATCGAGCTCTTCTCGTCGCCAATTCTGTTCACCGCGGGAATTCATTTTCCGCTTGTTCTTCTCCACAACCAAGGTTTGCCCTAACCTACTGAATCTTCCTAATGCCGGCGACTCCTTTGCCGGAATATCGTCATTATCTTCCTGTTATCTGTTTTCCCGGACCAGTGACTTGATTGCTATGTTTTAGAAAGTTCTAGGATGTTCTTTATAAAATTTCCAGAACTTTTTTTATTTCAAATCAGTGAACGTTTACAAGTTTTATGTTGTGCTCTTGAATTGAAAGTCTTGATTTGTGGTATGTTGAATATTAGGGAATGAGTGCTTTATTTGTACCTTATATTGTATGCATGTGATATAGCTGAAAAGTAATCATAGGATGTATGTTTTAAGTAGAGATGTGTGATATCTAGTTAATCCTCTTACCCGAGTACTCATATCCCTGCCATCGAGACGTTATTCTGGTCTTGATTGCAGTCTTCTTAAGGTCCTTTCCGTATAAAGATCCTTGTTAATTCAGGTGTATTTGCTGCTTAGCTAATACATCTCTGTAGCTATGCTTCAGTGGCGGCTGTTAGCTCAACCGCTAAGCATCCGTTTCCTTGAGTCTATGATGTTCCTGTGTAACAGCTGTCAGTCGATGCTTCTACCATCGGCTGGTTAGCTGATACGGTTGTTACCTTTCTAGTATCGGCTACTGCCAATACAGTTCTTTTGTTCTGTCCTACATCGGCTGCACATAGTCGATATATCGGAGATGCACACACAATCTTAGGGTTCTTGCTATCGGCCGATCCAAGCCGATTTCAGTTGCTCTCCATATTGGTCAAATGGAGCCGATCAATCTTTAGTTTTCCCATCCTTATCCACACACTTCTATCAGTCGATTTATCGACTGAGAGGTCAGCTTTATACTTATCGGTCACATACCCTTAACCACACTCCAATCGGCTATACGTCACTCAATTGTTGTGTTGACGTAATCGAGCCGATACAATCACACCTAGTTACCTAGGATAACACTTAAGCACATCTCAGTTAAGACACAACTGCTTTAGGAATCACCCCTCTGCTGAAGTGATCGATGCTTTCATCGATCATCTAGGGACCCGATGCACTCATCAATCGGCTAAACCCCTGTTGTTCCAATCGGCTCTGTTGTAATCTCCAACAAGTAGCCGATTCTAATTAGTTATCCACCTAAAGCTCTATCTAAGTTAGTTCAGATCTTTCTTATTGTTATGTGAGTAGTATGAAAGTTGAATTGCAACTTTGTTGTGAGGTAAAATAGCTTCGTGTGCACACTTTGAATGTAATGTTGCATTGCATGTAGATACGACTACTTCCACAAACGGTGCCTACAAGATCTTCCAGGAATCTACGGAGGTTTTTCCTGAAGACCAAATGAACATCACCAAGGGATTAACTGAAGCCCCGAACCAAAGTTCGGAAGATATTGACATTTCTGACTTCAGCCCCACCAGTAAAGGCAAGCCCCGGACATAACCTACTATTTTATTACACTGCAATCTATATCTATCTACGTATTCTATGCATTAAGTTCTTAGGAATTGCTTGAAACCCTAGATGCATGAATCCTAGGAACTGATGTATTGCACCTGAGGTCATACCGACTAGCTGCTATGCTAATAGGACCGGTAGAAGTCGGGTGATTTCCTGTCACTCACGCGATATAGGAGTTGTAATATTTACATTCCTGTTATCACTATAAGGATGACGGATGGGAGTTTTGTAAGGTATCATGGTTGAGGTGATACCCCGTCTGTGTTGTTGAAATTGATAAGGTCGCAGTGTGTGCCGATCGGGGTTAAGCGTTTGAAAGTACTAACCACATGCCGTGAGTTTTGGGTAAGCGGCAAGCCTAGTAGCCAATCGGCCCGAGGAGTGGACATACCTCCCACCACTCGTCTTGCTTCTTCTGGTTACTCATGTTCGACGTGTGGGAATACGTGTTGCAAGGGCAACCAGGAGTACGGGTTTTGTAGTCGCGCTACAGACGTACGTCCTGCACTTTGGAAGTGCGTATGGTCCTGCAGTCGCTTGTGGTGGACCTGTCCACGAGTCGGAATGAAAGACAAACGGTTGCTTCGGAACTATCGTTGGATGTTCCAAGCGTGTGTGTTAGGTTTACCTTGCAAGGTTAAATTCGATTCAGAATCGCCGCTTCTCACGATGATTGAGACTGCTTGATCCCTTTATCACACAGAGTAACAAGAGCAACTATATGTTGAGTAATGCTGATGGTTGATATAAAGAGCTCTACCTTGCTTGAGTAGATATAGGTGCTTATCTAGAATGGATAATCAATTAGAACCTGAAAGCTAAAAGTTGAAATTAAGGATCTACTCCTATTGCTTTTCAGCTGAAACTAAATCCAGAACCATTATAAGCCTTCATAAGTCTAGTTACATGGCTAAGTATACCATGAATGGGTAAGCCTTGCTGAGTATTAGTATACTCAGCCTTGCTAGTTTTATGTTTTCCAGGTAAAGCCTTTGAAGACCCTTCTCTTCCCCTGTTTTGGCCCTGTGCTCTTCCAGAAGGTTGGTCCGTGGAGTAGGATCCACCCCCGGCCAACATTGGTGATATCAAGTGATGTCGTGCCCAGGCTTAGCATGACATCCGTCTCGACGACGTGTTGTGAATCATCACGTGTGTTTTCCGCTGCTAAAAACCACAACTTTAACAGTTTGTAATAATTTCTCTAAGTTTGAAATTTCGTACTTCTTTTGGAAACTCTTGTAATGTAATTCTCTATGATGTAAAATGTGATGGTGATTGTATCTCTGGACTCACCTTCGTGTGAGGTAACCTTATATGATCCTGTGTATCGGTGGTTTATCGGGACGTTACCCGACAGGCCAAGGGATTATACCGTTTGAAGCACGTTGGAGCCCTCGGGAGTGGACTCGCGTACTTGAGCTGGTATAATTCAGGTTGGTTCTGCCACATTACCCCTGTATGAAATATAGTCTATAGCTTAAGCATTTTGTCCTAATTATGTACCTAGTAAACTCTTTTACACCATGCCATCCTATGAAAAAAATATAAATAACGATACCCGAATACTCTCCGGTTGAAATGCTACAACGGTATATCCGCGCGCTTACGGATCCATTCTGTAATCATTAAGACATACCACCATGGTATTTCTGGCGATGTTGCCAGGGACTAACAATCCTGGTAGTGACGCTAAGAAATGCCAACAATCAACAACCTCCAAAGTTCCATTAGACATCATGAAGTCCGTCCCACTTCTGATTGCTCTCTTCCAATAGTCAACATGTGGAGATCCATAAGCCTCAATAATGGTTCTTGGAGTGTCATCAACAAGGTACACAATGAAGTCATCATTAAAAGACTTTTCAGTCCTATCTCTTGCTCTTTTGAGTCACTTCATTATCATCCTTCTCATTATTCTCCTCATGCAATATTTTAAAGTGTACTATTATATCATTATTTTTAGAAGTTTGAATAATTAATTACTAGGACTGTTAGATGTCTCTTTCATGGGAAAAATGTTTCAAACAACGTGACATCTTTGGACTTTCTGATCATACCAAAGTGCTTGTCAAGGTACTCCGGATTTAATTATCAAGAATCTATATCCAATACTTTGAAAAATATAACCTAGAAAGACACAGTCAACTGTTTTTTCGAGCTTGTGTTTCTTAGGAATTTATATATTAACCTTTGCCAAGCAGCTCCAAGTGCGCAAGAATAAGAGTGTTAATCTTTTATTGTTTCCATTCCTTGAATGGTGTCTTTTCTTTATTTTTCATAGGATCTATGTTAATAGTATGACAAGCAGTTATCATGGCTTCACCCCACCATTCCCAAAAAAGTCCAGCTATTTCTAACATTGCATTAACCATCTCAGTTAGAGTGCGGTTCTTCCTTTCAGCCACTCCATTTGACCTAGGGGAATGAAGTCTCATTCTCTCATGAATATTGCCATGTTCCTCACAAAATAAATGGAACTCATTTGAAAAATACGCTCCACCTCGATCCAACCTAACACGTTTATCTTCCTCTGAACTACAGTTGTTACACATCTTGAAAAAAATGAAATGCCTCATCCTTTGTCTTAAGCAAATACATATAGTAGTATCTAGTTGAATCATCTACCAACATCATGAAGTATCTCTTTCCACCTTTAGTCCACACACCATTGATTTCACACAAATCGGGATGAACTAATTCTAACGGTGTCAAGTTCCTCAAATTTGCATCCTTGTGAGGCTTGTGGGGTTGCTTAGATTGCAAACACACTTGACACTTAGAATTCTTGACCAAAGTGATTTTCGGAATTAAACTCAAATTAGCTAGCTACAATATATAATGGAAACTAACATGACAAGGCTATGAATGCCAAGTATTAGATTCATCATCATTACACACATGATTCACAACTTTATTACAAGTCAATTGGACAAATAGAAACAAACCATCACAGTCATATCCTTTTCCGGCAGAGAACCCAAATTTGGACATAACGCATTTGTTCAACTCAAATACTAATTTAAAACCATCCTTACATAGGAGAGATCCGCTAATAAAATTTTTATTTGTTGAGTGGACATGCTGCATATTCGTCAGCTGCACGGCCTTCCCTAAAGTAAACTTTAGATTGGTCGTACCAACACCACGAACATTTGCATTCGAACCATTCCCTATCAACACTGATCCATTCCCTATGACCTGGTAAGAAGAAATAAAGAAATATCAGCACACACATGTATATTGGCCCCGGTGTCAATCCACCAATTTGGTAAATGACAAACTGAAAGAACAGTAGCATGATTACCCTACCCCGACGTTCCCTTCTCAGCATCACTGATAACAACATTAGCATACATTTTCTGCCCTTGCTGCTACTTGTACTTGTAGTCTGTGCAGTCATTTGCCCAATGGTCAGAACCACTAAACGCAAAGAATTTTTTGTCGGTATTTTACCGGCAAGCCAACCTAGGGATACCCTAAGGTAGTAGATTTGTAGGCAGGGTGTTGCCAAGATTAGGAACTCGAAGGTGCAAGCAACACAACGCTTAGACAGGTTCGGGCCGCGATTTGCGTAATGCACTACATCCCGTATGGTGGTTTGTATTGCCTTATATTGGTTATTGTTTGGACGGGGTCCCTGCCGGCCCTTATATAGTCTGGGGGGACATGGTTACATGGAAATCCTAACCACATACGAGCTTAGAGCCCTACCTGAGTACTACTCGGGTAGATTCCTTCCGTTCCGACTTGTTCTACTACGGTACAAGTGTGACACCCTAGGTATCTAGAAGACTAAACAAAGATCCTTAACATGAAATCAGGCATAAAAGAGCAAGCAAAGTATAAAACAACCTATCAAAATCTACCTTCCAAGCAAATGAATTTGTGTGTATGCATATATGCATATACATGTGAACTCTTGCAAACAAACCCTTGTAACTTTCAGAGTTGATCACAACTGACTCTAAAAATTTAATGGCACATCTATCGTAACAACAGCAACAAAAGTCTAGTTGAACTCAAGGGCTAACAGTGCAAAAAATTCACATGAAATGACATGCCATTTAAATACTAGTTTTTAGAATTTCAGAATAACTTTTTATACATTGCTCAAATGAATGTAGTCATAAAAGAGAAAATATATATCTTGAAAAGTTGAACAAAAATGGTATTCAAATGGTTTTGTTTTGACCTTAGAAAGAATGAGTTTTAGCTTCTTTTTTACCCAGGCCCCTGCTATTTTTGCTTCTTGCGCTTAAGTCCCATCACCTTCTCCCTCCTCTCTCCTCCTCAGCCCCCTGTTTCCCTGTCGCATGACCGCGGTGCCACCTGGCTGCTAGCGCCAGTGACGCAGATGCACCCCTGGTTTTTGCCTCTGGTCTCGCCTTCCCCAGCGGCTCGAGCCCAGGCCACCATCCTCCCCCTCGCGCCTATAAAAGCCCCACCCAAGGCCCCTGAGTTCGACGCCCCAACACCCAACACCGGCGAGTCACCACCTGTGCATGGACGTACCACTCTGCCCGATCGGCCCTTTCCTTCGCCCTTAAGGCAGTGCCAGCTGCCCAGCTCGCTTCCCCTTCCCTCGCCCTACCTATAAAAGGGGCAGTCGAGCCCCTTCCTGCACGCACACCCGAAACAGCCCACCATTGCCGCTGGCAAGCTCGAGTTCATCATGGAGCTCCCACCCCCAACCTCCCTCCACCCAAAATGACCCTCCAGCGGGCTTCCCCACCTCCTATTGGAGCTTCCAAGCCCGAGCACGTCACCCCTACCCCGTCGGAACAGTGCCAGCACCGCCACCAACTACCGCCACCTACTATCCACCGTGGAGGACCCTGCTCCGGCCGTCCCTGAGCCCCACCAACGCCACAAATCAGTGTGCCCCGGCCCCCTCTCCATTTCCCCCACCTTCCTCCTTGCCGCTGACTAGTTTTCTCGCCGAAATTTGGCCGACAGTCGCCGTTCCCCTACACAAAGGATCCTTTTGCTTCGATTTCAATCTTTCTGAGAAGATTTCTATAAAATCTCAAGGACTCATTTGTAAACCAGAACTAGAACTTTGGAAAAACCAATCTATTAACTTTGAAGATGCAAAACCACTCATAGAAAAATTCTAAAAATACAAACTAAGATGTTCTGGACTCCATAAGTTAAGATCTACAACTTTGTAAAAAGATCCTGAACCATTTCTACATAATTTTAGCTGTAGATTTAAATCAAATTTAAATATCTTTTAGTTGTTCCAAGAGTTTCAGGAAAGATCTACTCTTGAGTTTTGGATGATAGCTTCAATGCTAAGAGTAAAGTCTTTCATAGAAATTTCATGCGTTGAATCCAATCACAACCAGTTGTTTTGAGTACTTTTGTTATAGGCTAGATCCCTTTAAACTAAAATGTTAGCCTCTGGTTCTTACATAGGAAAAATCTGCAAAATTTACAATAAACTACTCATGCAAGTAAGTTTGTTCAGTAAAAAGTTGAGCACCAGTTCTTGCATGAGTTGTTCTATACAAATAGATCTTGATCCTAACAGTAGCCGTTTAATATATCTTTCTTGATTAACCTGTTGAATAAAAATGGCTAAAACTTTTACAGTGAGTTTGTACTTAAGTAACGAGCTCTGCATAAAAATCTCAACCCCAGAAACTAGCTCTATGAGTAGTTTTGCAGGAGCTCTGCATAAAAATCTCAACCCCAGAAACTACCTCTACGAGTAGTTTTGCACGAGCTCTGCATAAAAATCTCAACCCTAGAAACTACCTCTATGAGTAGTTTTGCATGAGCTTTGCATAAAAATCTCAACCCAGAAACTACCTCTACGAGTAGTTTTGCTTATACAAAACTTACTTTTAAAAATGGCCGTACGACATGACAAAACCACTCGCTCACTTAATGAAGTTAGTTAATCCAGATAAGTACTTGATAAATGACTGCCCAGGGAAAAGAAAATGAAGTGCTTGACTACTTAACTTGAGTTTTGTTGAATGACTACTTTATAGTGCATTAATTATTATCTTGTACCAGTAAAACCACTCATACATGTGCATTCATATAGAATCAACTACTCTCACCGATGGAATCTACGATCTGGTGCCCGAGTCTGAGAGTGAGCAGCGCGAAGCTCAAGTTAATCTAACTGAAGTCGCTGAAGAGCCGAACTAAAGTTTGGAACTACCCCCGACTAGTTTTGCCCAAGAAGGCAAGCCTTGGTGCATAATCCCACTATTTTAATTTATGCAGAGAAAAATGCTAAGGCCGCAGTGTGTGGTAGTGGTGGTTAAGCGTTTGAAGGTACTAACCACATGTTGAAAATATGGTACTCGATAAGCTTAAGTACCTGATTGGCCTAGCAAGTGGACTTTACTTTCACCCTACT
Source organism: Panicum hallii (assembly GCF_002211085.1). NCBI lineage: Eukaryota > Viridiplantae > Streptophyta > Magnoliopsida > Poales > Poaceae > Panicum > Panicum hallii. The sequence continues at coordinate 15,139,584 of NC_038049.1, forward strand.
TGAATGAAGTTCAGTTGGATATATACATGCGAGTGCAGAGCGTGGCTCTGTAGTCGGGGAGGGTGACCCTAATCCACAACCCGGAACCAAAGGGGAAAAGTTGCTTGGGGTGACCCTTCGGTACTCCAGGCGTGTGTGTTAGGTTTACCTTGCAAGGTTAAGAAATTCGATTCGAATCGTCCATTTCTCGTGGTAATTGAGACTGCTTAATACATCTGCCACATAGAGTAACAAGAGGAACTATGGCTATGATAAAACTTGATGGATGATTAAATGTTTTCCACCATGTTTTCTTAGAGATAGATGCTCACTTAGAATGGTTAAATGGACTAGAATGTTGAAAGCTAAAATATGAAATTAAGGACTTACTCTTTGTTGCTTTTCAGCAAAAACAAAACCTTAGAGCCATGCATGCTTAGTAGTCGGTATTTACATACCACTATCGAGTAAGCCTTGCTGAGTATTAGTATACTTGGCCTTACTTGTGGCTATATTTTCAACTATGTCTTTTGAAGATATGATAGTTGGTTTGCCTTGGCCGAGTACTTTGCCGACTGGTTGGTCCGTGGAGTGGGATCCGTCCCCAGTCAACATTGACTCTGCCGAGTGATGCCATGTATGGGCTTCATCGTGGTATCCAAATCGACAATAGAGGATCGTGTTTTCTTTCCGCTGCTTTAAAACTCTGAATCAAGTTTTTATGTTTTGAACTCTGAAGTACTCGTTTGATGAACTTGAGTTGTAATAATTGATGTCAGACTTGTGAAGATTATGGAATGTTCTAATCTCTGGACTTGCCTTCGTGCGAGTTATGTGTACGCTTTGTTTCGATTAAAATATTAAGTGGTCGCATCGGGATTTACCTGACAGACTATCAGATTACTCCGTTTGAAGTGCATTGTAGTCGGTTCATCTTTATGGATGATGGTTAGTGCACTTGAGCCAGGTTAATTCGGGCGGTTCTGCCATGACGAGCAGTTACAACTGATGTAGGGCGTGGGCTATGGCCCATCCCTTATCCTAAAATATCTACGCCATGTGCGCAGTCCCGTGGCCCCAGGTCTAACAAGCCCCCGAGCTCTTTGTAGTCGAGTACTGGAGGCTTCCGAGTACTTCTAAAGGCGTCTTCGAGTTCTCTCGAACTCCATCTTAAAGGTGTCTTCCGAGTACTTCCTTGACTGCATCGAGGCTGTAAGGTGCTCATGCCCTGAGTAGTTGTCAAGTCTTCTTTTATATGGGGTTCAATTAAACTTGCACTCCATATGGACTAGCCCCTAAGCCTTAAGTTGAATCGAAGAATTAGGCTGAGGGTCAAATTAGTCTTGAATCTTCCATCCTTATCTTCCAAAAGATTTAAAAAATAAGTCGCTAATGACACATGTCCTGCAACCCTCTAGCCTTGAATCCAAATTTCTAAGGTTTGGAAAAAAGGATCCAAAGAATCGTAGCATGCAATATATGATGGTAAGAATTTGATTGTTAAGATGGGCAAATTGGTTCAGAAATTCGAAAACTTCTTTTTTCGGAATGAATTCTCTGAAAAAATGGTTAAAAAATAACTTCTCCCAAAAACACCCTAAATTACCGCTCAAATCAAACCTTTTTCCTTGATTTAATGGCTAGATAAGACCTCTAGGTTAAAAATTTGAAAATCCCCTTATTTCGGAATAAAATTCCTGAAATAATGGTTAAACAATTATCTTCCCAAGATAAATCCTCAAAAGCCTCTTAAATTGGTTCTTCTATGAATCTTCCGAGTAGTTTTGCGGCGTCCAGCCTCCGAGCATGAGAGCTTAACAATCCGCCAAAAGCACACTGAGTGCCCTATTGAGTCCAGCTCGGAGCATGCGAGCTAGATGAGTTGGTGAAGGTACGCCAAGTAACCTTATTGCGCCCAGCCCCCGAGCATGGGAGCTAGACGAGCCGTCAAAAAGCATGCTAAATGTCTTGTTTGCAGTCGAGATGAGGAGTTGAGTTGCTGAAGGCGCGTAATACTAGTCAAAAACTAGTAAACGCAGTATTATAGGAGCGATGCCCCTTCAGTGAACTACACGTAGTACTAGTTGAGAAATAGTAAATGGAGTGTTACTGGAAGTATAGGAGCAAGGCCCTTTCAGTAAACTAGGAGTAGTACTAGTCGAAAACTAGTAAATGGAGTGTTACTAGAAGTATGGGAGAAAGGCCCCTTAAGTAAACTACGCATAGTTTAGTAAAATACATGTAGTACTAGTCGAGAACCAGTAAACAGAGTGTTACAGGAAGTATGGGAGCGAGGCCCCTTCAGTAAACTACGCATAATACTAGTTGGGAACTAGTAAACGGAGTATTACTGGAAGTATGCGAGCGAGGCCCCTTTAGTAAACTGCGCGTAGTACTTGTCGAGAACTAGTAAACGGAGTGTTACTAGAAGTATAGGAATGAAGCCCCCTTCAGTAACATAGAATACTAGTTGGGAACTAGTAATCTGAGCGTTACTGGAAGTAGGGAGCGAGATCCCTTCAGTAAACTACACGTAGTACTAGTCGAGAACTAGTAAATGGAGTGTTACTGGAAGTATGGGAGTGAGACCTGTTCAGTAACCTATAATACTAGTCGGGAACTAGTAATCTGAGTGTTACTGGAAGTAGAGATAGGTGACTGGAGATCAATTGGCAAAGGAGAAATAAATTTTGCTCGTAGCTTAGTCGATTCCTTGGGCGGGCCATGAGAATTCACATGTTGCCATGCAAAAACGTCACAGTTGGCCCGAAGGAAGTGACGACGAGGTCCTTCACATGATTTTGATTAGTTCCTTGGGCGGGCCAAGATAGTTCGTATGTTGCCATGCGAAGATATCTCGGTTTTCCCGAAGGAAAAGATTACGCAATCCTTCACATGCGTTGTTACGAAACTGGTCGTGGTGTGAAGATGACTCGGTTGGCTAGAAGGAATTCCTAGGCGAGCCAAGACAGTTCGTACGGCGCTAAAATGTGGATGAACGGACAAAGGCCCTGTTTTGTGTAAATTCATTGATTCCGTGACCGAGTGGTTGAACGGGTTCTTTGGGGAAAAAACCCCATGTTTTGAGATAAAACTCAAGACAATGGTTAAATAAGTTCCCTAAAGATCTCCGAAAAATCTCCTTGAATCGGATCTCAGTCTTCGTTGAGTGGTGGAGCTCCTAGGGCCCTTCGGAGGGTTTGACATTTAAAGGTGGAATGCTTGCTCTTCGGGTGCCATGGGCATCGGTTGTGCAGAGCCTCCTTGAATCTCTTCTTCAAGTTGAGGGTTCTCTTTCTTTGCGTGGGTTGTTCCCCTACTTCTAGCTTACGCTTATGAGTTGTACCAAGGTAGTCGAGGAGGATATGATAGTTGGTGGGGCTATAGACCTCCACCTCATCGCGCTCCTACTGCCTGGCGATGATGACGTTGCAGGCGTCTCGGCCAGCATTGATGATAGTGCGGAGGTCACTCGTGGAGGAGTCATAGGGGTTACCTAGCCCTTGCTGGTGCTACTCGACTATGCAGTGCCTGCGTTCGATGCGCTTTACATTTCTGAGCTTGCAACGTTCCTTTCACACGCCATCTTCATTTTCCTTCTTCGCGGTGTCAACGGTGTTGAGAGCGAATTTGGGTGGCCTGCATGTGTTGCAATTCGACATTGCAGGGGTGTAGGAGATGTAGTCATCGTCGTCAAGGTAGTAGTCGTCAAGTTGGACGCGATCCGATCCGTCTGCCTCCATCAATGGGATTTCTTCAATGAAAGGCATAAAGACCTCGCGATCTGGCGAGGAGCGTTTGGCCATCCACCCCTCTTCTTCATCGGAGGAATCGAGGGGCCTGCCTTCCTAGAACGGTAGTTCATCAAGGTTAATGGCGTAGAAAGATGGGCTGAGGTTGTGTAGCTTGGAGGACTCCGTGCACTTCCGATGCCTGAGCCTGCTGACCAAGCTGATGGTGCAGGAAGGTGGGCTGAGGTCGGGTAGCTTGGAAGACTCCGTGCCCTTCGATACCAAGCCCGCCCGACCAAGTTGATGGCACCCTCAGGCCCTGGTGGCAGCTTGATAAAGGCGATGCATCGTCATTGAAGTCCGAGTAGTCAACGGAGATGGGAGCCCTCTGATAGACGGTGGCTAGTCCTCCTCCGACTTGTAGTAGACGATCCAAATCATCCTCCGACTCATAGAGGAACTTGTGGTACGGGACCTCGGACCGAGGCGGACTTGGTTCGAGGGGTTCCAGATTGTCGATAAAGTTGTCGATTGCACGGTTGATGTCCATGGCGGGTGCTTTGGGCTGCTTCTGATTGGAAAGCTGAAGACTTGTTTCCACAAGCCCGATGCATTCTGTGATGTTGCAGTCGACTCGATCAATACCAGAGTAGATGTTGCCAGGAGCAGCAAAAAAAGTGCGAGAAATCTCAAGGCTAATTGGGGAAGCTGATTACCGGAGTGTTGAAGGGCGGGCTCTGTGAGCTTGATGCACGCAGCGATGTTGCCGTCGACCCGGTCCACTCAAGCGATCAGGTCGTCAGTGTTGACATGTAGACGTGGGATCGCTCCGAGGTGACTCGCATGGTTTCCGATTAGATCGGAAATTGAATTCCGCCGAGACAGTCGGCGAGATCGTTGGCGTCGTAACGTGATGGTGTAGTTGGTGCCTCCAGCTCCTTGGTGTCGGCCAGGCGGCTGTTGTAGCCACCTGAACCGTTGGCGATGTAGACCCAGGAGCCGAAAACAAAAGTTGTGCCCCCGTCGAGCACGTCGCTGGTGAAGTCGAAAGATGCCATTGAGTTCTCCGGTGGATGCTCGATGAACACCCCTACCTGACGCGCCAGCTGTCGGTGTTTTACCGCCAAGCCCACCGAGGGATACCCCAAGGTGGTGAGTTGTAGGTGGGGTGTCGCCGAGATTAGGAACTCGAAGGTGCAAGGAACACAAAGTTTAGACAGGTTCGGGCCGCCAAGAGTGTAATACCCTATGTCCTGCGTGGTGGTTTGTATCGCCTTAAGTGTATATCTGCATGAGGCACGAGTTGTCCCTTATGTTGTGGTTTGAGGGGTCCCTGACCGCCCTTATATAGTCTGGGGAGACAGAGTTATATGGAAATCCTAGCCAGATACGAGTTTAGGAGCCCTACCCGAGTACTACTCGGGTAGTTTCCTTCTATTCCGACTAGTTCTACTACGGTACGAGTATTACAACTGATGTAGGGCGTGTGCCATGTACCATCCCTTATCCTAGAATATGTACGTCATGTGCACAGTCCCGTAGCCTCGGATCTGACAAGGTATAAATAGATATATCTCTATATTTTAATTAGCGTCTCCAACTTAATCATTGTTGTTGTTAAAACATAACTAATTAATGATTACATATATGGCTCGGGAAAGATGGCTTAATGTGTTTTGAGTGGAAACATGTCTTATATTTTTGTCAAAAAAATCATATCTTGTATTGGAGAAAAATTGAAGACGCGGAATGGAACTTAAAAGGAGTGTTTCTAGTTTGCCACAACTTTGTGCTGGCATACTTGTTCGTCAGGTTTTTGAATCTGAGAATCTTCTTTACCTCACTGCTGGTTTAGGAACCATGAAGGTTATTAATATTATTCCCAGTGTGCTGACAAGCATACAAAAATTCTTGCAGTTGGTACCTATGTTCCCCTGTCTCACGATTGGCCCCAAGATTAAAATGGCCAATAAGATGAAGGCAATGCGAAGAAATTTGGAGGAGATCACAAGACAACACAAGGATTTCAGTTTCACGCCTGGCAGTACAACCAACGTTGAAAAAGTTACTGATCTGCGGGAGACATCATCGGCTGTTGAAGAAGCACTAATCGTAGGGAGGACGGAAGAGAAACAGAAAATATTGGCTTCCTTGTCTGAGAACCTGGCACAAGAGATCACCATCCTTCCTATATATAGCTTTGGAGGCATCGGCAAGACAACCTTGGCAAAACTAGTTTTCAGTGATGCCCAGTTCAATGATTACTCTCGGGTATGGGTATATGTGTCCCAGGCCTTCGTCTTGAAAAAGATTGGCAACTCTATAATTTCACAAGTATCTAATGGCAACAGTTAAATAGCTGAAAAGCAGATGATAAATAAGCGTCTTCAAGAGCTACTAGCTGGTAAGAAGGTTCTGGTTGTTTTAGATTAGATGGCATGTGGAGGGATAACGAAAATGAATGTCAACTGGAAGATTTGAGGGCTATGCTAAGGATTGGAGAAGGCAGCAAAGTGGTGGTCGTAGTAACCACACGCGACGAAGGCATAGCAAAGGAACTTTGTACCATTCAACCACACAAACTAGCTCCATTGACAAATGACATGTGCTGGACTATAATAAACCAAAAGAGTGCCTTTGAATCTAAAGATTGCAAAGAGCAGTTAGAGCATATAGGAAGGGACATTGCAATGAAATGTGCAGGTGTGGCTTTGGCGGCTCGATCACTTGGATACATGTTGCGGTCCATGACTTTTGATGAATGGAAGTCAGCGAGAGACAGTGATATCTGGAATGTTTCTGCTACCAGAGACACATGTTCTGCACAACATACAGTTCTTGCATCCTTGAGGTTAAGTTACAACTTACAACAGTATGCCATCATAATTAAAGCTATGCTTTGGCTACTGTGCAACCTTTCCAAAAGGTTACAACATAGCTAAAGGTGGTCTAATTCACCAATGGCTCTATCTGGGTTTGATCGAGCTACGAAGCATATTATCCACTCGGCAACTTGGAGAAAATTATGTTCGGCAGCTTTTGGGGCTGTCCTTCCTCCAAATTTCAAAGTCACCTTCAGTGAGTCGATACACCTTACAGTTGAGCACTAACATTACATGGAACTTACATAATGCATGCTTTCATCAATCTTGTTTTCATATCGACTAGCTGAATCTACAGGCCGACCCCACTACGTATTCCTTTATCCTCCACATATAGCAAATACATGCAGGGAGAGATGAGCATATAGATAGGCACGGTTCAGCAATCATAAATACAGTTCCTACAAGTCATCTACTAGTAATGGCAATAATCAATCCACGTTAAGTTACACGAAGATTCCATGATTAAAGTTAGGGAAGTTGCTATTTAGATAAATTTGGTATTATGAGTGAAACATTGTGACATATTTATAGTGATAGTTCAATTTAAGCACCCTATTTCTTTTCACAAAAAAAATATATATATGCGACTCCTATCATAGTTCAATAGAGAAAATCTGACATCTTGAGCTCTATGAGGTAGATTGAAACACCTCTTGTGCTATTTTAGTAATAGGGTATGAAATAATAGATCAGTAAGTGCTAGGTTTCAAGTTAATATCTCTAAGGGAAATCATTTTTACAAATATCAGCAGATAAGATCAAAATCAGGTAACAAAATTTGGATTCACAAAGTATTGGTAAAACGGATGCAACAAGAGCTAACATGGCTCAAGCTAATGCTTCAATTAAACACATTTGGAATACACATAGAGGTGCAATGCAAAAGGGAAAGTATATCATCAGGGAAAATTTATCGGGTAATGGTAACTGAAGTTGATCATAACTAGATAAAAACTACCTAGTATGCCTATATGCAATATATTATCTGTCGGATCAAAATTTATCCATAAACTTCTAATACTTCATGGAGATATCTATGTTTTTTGATTCAAGGTTGGAGGTTTGGTGACAGAGTATGGCAACTTTCTGATCTTCACAGCAGTGAGGGGTGCATCTCACATGGTGCCATCTGCACAGCCAGACTAGATTCTTAAGCTATTTCTATCAATTATACTCGGACAAGACTACCAAACACAACAAATCCACTCATTAAGTGTTCCTAGAAAAGAAGCTCATGATAGAAAAAAGAAGCTTAGGCTTTTTTCAGTTTTGCTACAGCAGATTAGTTCATAAAGATCCCTAGGGTGCTCAATAAGTTCTTTATTCTTCATAAGGAGAAGAAAAATAACACTTCCAAGTATAGTGATTATCGCATTTACATACATCATCAGATTGCAATACTGAAGTCTGGAACATAGAGCAATGGTTTAAGCACCTATGTCATGGAGCATATTGTGCAATTTGCCATGGCAACTACACCAAAATAGTTCAGGAATAGTCGTTCATTATAAAGGATGGAAGAGTCATTCATTGTAAAGGATGGAAAAGGGTCACTCACTGATAAGATATCTAATTCAACTGTTATAATGCTTATTGTACTTGAGGGTTAGTGTTTCTGCTAATGCTAGACCTGACATGTTATGCAATTAATCTTATTTTCAGTGAATGTAACAACTTGAATATTGATCCATAGGCTCTATTTTCAGGACAAGATACAAAATTCTGCAGTAAAGTTGCCTTGTCAATGCTGTGTTAAGCTCGATTAACAATAGTTTCAGTCGGCAGAGACAATTCCTTTCCTTGACTAGAGTTATTTTTTCTGAACAAATTCTGCTCGATCAGTGTGCAAAACCACATGGTCCAGAGAGTAAATCTGCATCTGGAGTAAGATAATAAATTAATAAGAGGCTTATCTGCATTGGAGGGCATGAAGAATGCAATGAAATGGTAGGTTAATACCTGGAGAGAGCACACAGCTTGGAAGCTGGACGTCTCCTTGCTCCCAGAAGGCCAAAAGATGGCAGTAATAACTAGGAAAAACAATCTTTGTTCTCTGCAGTACTAAATTGTTGTCATGAAGTGGATTCAGGCCAAAGCCACTGCTGGACGGTGCCAGCAAAGGTGCCTGGCAAAGCAATTTGGAGTTAATTAAGCTTACCAATATCGCATTGAAACTCTGACTACCGCTTACCAATAGAGAATTACCATTGCTCTAATTGACTCATTGACTAATTGTGAGCTGCCGTTTGGAGAAGTTTATCAGTTCTCTTTACTCTCATATTATCACAATGTTCAGAATCACTTGGTTTGAGCCACCTGCTGTGCAGTTCAATGGCATAAGACACTAGTGCTAGTGCTACTGCCGTTGCAGTCGAATTAGAGCAGACATTTGTTGCCTTTAATGAATCACCCATTCACCCTTAATTCTCCCACCTTAGCACTTCATGATTCAGCATGGCACTCTGTGATCATTAAAGGTTCGAGGTCCTCCAACATTGGCAGACCAGCACATAGAATTCCTTGCTGCACATCATTTTTTTTTTTATTTTGAAGCATGCCAGCAATCAAGAAAGGTCAGTTGCTTTATCCTCAAACCAATCTGACTCTGTCAATACCTGACCATCACGAATTCAGTGGACAATTAGCTCACCGTACATGCTTAGATGTTCGTCTTCAGATTCTGAAGCTCCCATATTCTTGAGTAACCGATCTAAAACCCAGAGCATCCGCCACCTCAAGTAGCACGGAAGGCTAATGGGCTCTTCCCTTCACATCAACCCAACTACAACCAGGCACCATCCTGCCATGGATATCCCCAGGCCCATCATCAGCTCCCCTTCCTTTGCACAGACAATGAGCCTGCTCCGTAGATCACTGGCCATGTTCACGGCCACACCCTTCCCCCTCATGAAAAGATCCAGGGCCTAACACTCCAACAGCATCATCCAACATCCGAGCCTTGGCGTACATCTCCAGCAGCACACCGGAAATAACAACATTCTCTAGCAACCCCGAGCCGGACAGCGAAGCCGTGGAGTCCGGCGCCAACAACCCGCGTCCCGCAGTTCTGTCGGCGCACGGAGCACGGCGGGAACGGCGTACCTGTCGGGCCGGTGTCCCGCCCCGAGGAGGCGCGCGAGGATCTCCAGCGCCGCCACGGGAGGAGATGCCGCCAGCAGGACGTTGTACGCGCGCATGGACGGCGAGGGCATTGCATCGAACACCGCAGCGGCAGCAGAGCAGGACGGGGTCGTGTCCAGGGTGGCATCCGGAAGACGGCCACCGACCAGGTCCTGGGCGTGGAGCTGCGCGCCCGGGGAAAGCGCCGCGCCAGACGCCGCACCGGCGGAGGAGGGCCGAGAGGCGGCCGGCGGTGGCGGCGGCATCTCGACGGCCGCCGTTTTTGGAGGACGACGTTGCTGTGGGCCTGCGGACTGCGGTGCCTGGGTGTGCTAACGAGAGAGAGATGAGAGGGCTTTGCCATTTGCCAAAGACCGAGTGGGCTAGGCCCAACTCGACGAGGCGTAGTAGCCCAAGGCTTTGAAGCCCACTCAGCTGCTAATCACCTGTCGTCGTCGTTAGGAAGCGAATTCGTCTAAGCAGGGAACGGGAGTGTTTGTTTAGTCCCACATCGGTTGACTTCGGAGGACGGCGAGCAGGGGAATGGCATAAAATGGTGAACCGGTGCCCCTTGCCGAAGCATGATCCTTCAGGCAGTTAAAGGGACATGATGAGTGGTAAAAGCTCGCATTTTTCACTGCGAGAGGGGTGCCTGCTCCAAAATAAGCCTGTTACGACAACAGGGCACTCACAGCGTTTACCATCTGATCCCGAAACTAAAACAAATCTAAATTTTTGATCTCTTAATAAATTTCTTGATTATTATTTGATTTGAGTAGTTGATTTAGTTTTTTTGATATTTTCAGTTTCAATTTTTCGTTATTTGAACGGGGCACTCACTAGAAGCTATTTGAACTGTAGTGTGGTTACTGTAAATTCAGTTGATTCAAAGAAGATATTCATTATTTTTGCGGTGTAAATTCATTTGATTCGAAGAAGATATTCTTTTTACGGTCAGTGAGCCAGTCCTAGAGATCTTAATATATACTTGATAAAAAAAGTATGAAAAGTATCCCACTAGAATCGCAAGATTTGACAAAACTTAATGTGAAAATAAGACACATGTAAACGGTTTATTTCATGAAGCTTGACATATGACTTTGTTAGAAAAAACGCAAGAAATTTGTAAAGCTATGAAGGATTTCCTTTTTGACATAAAATCTCCCAGACATATAAGCAGATCAAGTAAGAATTCTTTAATCAAACCATATCTCCCTGTACAGTCACTTAAATATTATGGGTTGCCTAGGAGATGATTCACAAATTCAGGCTCAGCAAAGAATAGCATTTATGCAAGCAAATCAAACTTGAAGTATGTGATCAGAGAGCACCATTTGCGTGCTAGTTGTTTTGGTCTTGTGCACATGTCTGTGGGTGATCTCGAGCCTATGTGCGTCAAAACTCCGAGACATCTCCCCACACTTTTTCTTGTTCCTTACTTTATTCACAACACGATGAAAATAAAATAATAGTTCTATGGTTTTAAGAACCATGGAGCTCTAAACTTTATTAAAATTCAAATGTTTTTTAAAGCAAGATTCAAGAGTACTTCAGCTCTAAACCAAGATAGAATTAAGAGAGGAACTTATTATGAGATACTTTCAAACCTCCCCCGCACTTAGATTTTTGTCGCTGAACAACAAAATCAAGTGTGTGGGAACTCGGGATGCCGAGACGGCCCGAGTTCGGAGATTGGATGATATTCTACCAGGAATCGCTGCTTTTGCATAGAAAATCCAGCTTTATTCCTTGCTTTGTTATACCTTTAGCATAGTCCACCTTAAAACTTGTATACGGATGGTGACGCGGACCTAGCAGAATCCGACCTGGAGTTCGACCCCAATGGTGACGGATGGTACGATTAAGGCCCGTGCTACACTCAAGTCTGCTCAGGATCACCCAAATGAAGGAAAGCCTTGAAGCCTAGCTACCGCTTTCAATTTCCCTTTGCTTCAATTTAGCCCAAGGGGCTTGTAATGGACCTCGTACTACAATCCATTTGGATTATGTAATAATTAAATCCATGTTTGACCTTAAATGCTATGTATGACTGTGGTATCCTCCTGAAATGAGTTTTGTACATGATAGCGTATAATTTTGAGACTATCACAATGGTACAGGGAGTTGATTTATTGCCCCGAGAACCCGGTTCGTTTCAACACCCCTACCTCGACCTGCGAGATGACCGCTAGCGACAAGCCTACGACATCCTCAAGCATCGGGACTTTGGTCATACCAAAGCTTTCGACTCGGACCTCCTTGAGAAAATAGGTATGAACATGGACTTTGCTCGTGTTTGGCATGTGGTTGGATGGGATGGTTTTGTGCCCGTTGAGGAGAACGGTTCTTGTCTCCTCACCATCTAGTTTCTTTGCACTCTTCGGGAGGTGGGTGACAGTGTTTCTTTCCAGCTTTTTGGAAACGAATACTATCTTATTTGGAAATTTTTGAGTCACCACCTTAGTTTTAGAGTGCGCTTGCCAATTTCCCTTGAACAAGCTTGCCGCAATTTTAATCGCCATGATTTTTGGGGTTTGATTTCGGGTCAAGTTGTCCATGGCAAGTTGCACCACAGTGCAATGATATTCAAAATCCAACTCTCCGTTTGATGCACAAGTGGTTGGCCATGACTCTTTTCCCAGGGATGATGTTCGGGCCATGCGCAATGATGAGTTAATGATTTATACGCCATGGTCAACAAGATCAAAATCTCTCCCTTGACGGATCCTATTGATGTACTTCTTTGATTACTTGCATCGCTTCAAGCATTGGTGTCTTAGATGGGAATGTTATTCCCTTCATTGAGGATTAGCATGCTCTTATTGACGAGTCTTATATGATCTAGGGTCATACACTCATGAAAGGCCCGAATGACTTTTTGATTTTTTTTCTCTCTTGGCTATGCAGATGAGATTCCATTACCAAACGCGGGGTTCTATTTGTATAACTGCCACTCGCTAACCTTCCCTCTTGTTCCATAAGAGGAGGCCCGTAGGCATAGTTTTTCTGGCTTACCTAGCAGGATAACAAGAAGCAAGGACAAAAGGGAAGCCACACCACCTTCACAGCCTTAAGCCACCCTATCCACATGAGGCAGGTGGATCGTCATGGCAGAGTGCCAGCACCGAAGAGTGGGCACGGCAGGCCCAAGGGCGCTGGTCCACCAGCTCCAGCTCCAGCGGGATCCCGCACCTCGCATGACATACGGCCTCGACCCGAAACTTCAGCTCCCTCACCCAGCAGATAGGCGAGCTCAGGGTCCAGGACAACGATATTGATGAGTCGCTGAACCAGCACATCCAGATCAACGGCAGCCACACACGGACAAGAGGATCCATGCCATGGAGCAGAGGCAGCTACAGCAGTAGGAGGAGTGGAGGGCTTACTTACATTGGGCGAGGTACAACCCCAACCAGCATCAGTGAGGGTATCTTGTATCTTATATCCTTTACCGGTTTCATATATGCATAAAACTGTGGCAGAACCGCCTGAATTATTCCGGCTCAAGTGCGCTAATGGTCGCTATACAGCTGGCATTAACTCAACGCACTTCAAACGGAACAATCCGTTGGTCTGTCGGGTCTCCGCCCGATACAACCACGGTTCAACAGGATCGAAGCAGGTCTACCTCGCACGAAGGCGAGTTTACAATCACAGAACAGCTCATCAACTTTTATTTTACAGATATTCAAACATTATTACAAACCAGGTTCGAACTTAGATAAAATTTATACAAACCGTGTTTAGACTGACAAGCTGAATAGCTTGCCCAAAATCACAGCGGAAAGAAAAGAGCACGCAATTACACACGTCGCGAAGGTTGACATCATACTCAGCCCAAAGCTTGGTGTCACTCAGGAGGGTCACTGCCAGCCGGGGACGGATCCCACTCCACGGACCAGCCAAAAGGAACAGACGTTGGCCATGCAGGGTTGTCCATGGGATTCTCGAAAGTTAAACCTAAAACAGATACTAGCGAGGCTGAGCATTCTAATACTCAGCAAGGCTTACCCGAGTTTGGGTATACTTTAGCCCGTAACTAGACTCATGAAGGCATTGTAAAGGTTCTGGGTTTATTTTCAGCTGAAAAGCAACAAAGAGTATAACCTACTTTCAAATTTTAGCTTTCAGATTCTAGCTTGATTAGCCATTCTAGGTAAGCACCTATACTAAACAAGCAAGGTAGAGATTATCATCCATCAAGATTATTCCATCAATAATTACACTTTTTACTCGATGTGGCAGAAGGAATAAGCAGTCTCAATCCTCGTGAGAAGCGGACGATTCTGAATCGAATTTCAACCTTGCAAGGTAAACCTAACACACACGCTTGGAATATCCAAAGATCGTTCCAAGCAACCGTTTCCCTCATATTCCAGGTTATGGATCGGGGCCACCACAAGCGACTGCAGGACCATACGCACACCAATTGTGCAGGACATATGTCTGTAGCACGACTACATGATCCTGTATTCCTGTCTGCCTTGCAGAACGTACTCCCACTCATCGGTGCGTGTAAACATAAAATAAAAGTCGAGTGGTGGAGACGTGTCCATTTGTCGGGCCATTCGGGTACTAGGCTTACCGCTTACCATATTTCGTGGCATGTGGCTAGTACTTTCAAACACTTAGCCACCACTACCACACATTTCGACCTTAACCACTTTTAACAAAACAGACAGGGTAAACCTTCAGGTCATGATACAGCACATGACCCTGTCCATCATCCTTATAGTGGTTGCAGAATTGTAAACAAGCAACTCCTATATCGCGCGGGTGACAGGAAATCACCCGACTTTTACCGGTCCTATTAGCAGAGCATCTAAGCGATAAGGACTCGGGTACAATACATTGGATCCCTAAGATTTTATGCAACTAGGGTTTCATTTCAACTCCTAAACGTAATGCAAGATATATAATATAATAATAGAATTGTAATAAATTGAATTACTGGGTATGCATCGGGGTATGCCTTCTTGAGTGGGGTTGGGGGCAGAAATGTCAGAGACTTCCAAACTTGGGTTCGGAGCTTCAGTTATATCCTCGGCGACGTTTATCGGGTCTTCGGAGAAACCTTGGTCTTGTCCTAAGACCAACTCGTAGTCTCCGTCGTCGAGCGTCGTTGACTCTATATGATATGCAACAGTTTATTTGAGATAGTGTTTGAGTAAAATATTTCATTTCACGATAAAGTTGCAATCCAATAAATAACACACATGAACTCATGAAACAAGGGGGTTTAATTTTAAATTTTCATTTATAATTAAGTCATGATTATAATACGGGATTTATTAAAAACAGGAACTAGAACATTTAAATTTGAATTCAAATCCTAAGTTTAAATTCAAAACTTAGGAAATAGAATTATAAAGTTTTGAAAAATTTATTTATATACTAATCATCAACACATTAGGTTATGGTAAAAGATCTAATTAACTAAGCTTAAAGAACATGTTTCACTAATTTAATTTCATTTCAAAATTTGAATTGCCCTAAATTCAAAAGAAGTTGAGCTACAAAACAAAGCTAAGTTTGAAACTTTTACACAAGGTTACACATAGCCTATAGAAGTTACATACTAAAAATCATAAGAAACAAAGTTAAGGTGTAGAAGTTACACACAAAAATACCTCTCAACTTTAGATTTAAAATAGACACAAAAGTATTTTGTTTCATACTAAACTTCATTAGTTAAAGTTGTAGGGTTTGAAATCTAGTTTCCAACAAAACTAGTTTTGCAATTTTTGGATTTTTCTACAATTTATACTGAGTTAAACATGTTTCAGCCATTTGAAAGAAACCTAACTAAAGCTATTTGCAGAAAACCCCCCGGGACTTCTTTCTCCTTCAAACATCCACCCCTCCCTCTCTGCTCTCTTCTTACAGGTGGGACCTCCTTTGCTTCTTCCCCCCCCCCCCCCCGTCCCATGCCCACGGGCCGAGGCACAAGGGTGGCGGCACCGCTCGCCTTGCCGGCGGCGAGCCCGCCTGGCTCCCAGCCCAGGGCCTACAGCCTGCCTAGCCGCCCAAGGCAACTCCTTACCCCCCCCCTTTTCCCCCTCAAATTGCAGCCCTTCGGTGCAGGACTCGGCCACCCGCAGCTGCAGCTACTCGGTCACGGCGGCGACCCTGTTCCGGCGACTCCCGAGCCTCCCAGATGTTGGGATCAGCACAAGGAGCATCCACACCCCCTCAGGAACACTCTCAAGCAAGAGGCTACGCCCCGCAGCGGCCGGACCCAAGGTCCCCGCGGCGGCGCCATGGTGCTGTGGTGCACGGCGTCGCAAGCCGCGTTCCTGCCCAAACTACAGCCCCCCAACCCAACCCACGAGTTCTGAAGCACCACAAGCTCACAAACCACTGGGAACATTGCACATCCAGGGCTAAACTCGCTCCTAAGGCAGGGCTCACCGGAGGGGATCGATGGCGGTGCTCAGAACCGAGCCACTGGTTGAAATCCGGCGAGGATAGGTGCTGGTTTGGCTTGAGAAGTGGAGGAATGGTTGGTGGATGGCTTCACACATCTCTGGGCACAAGGAATTGAAGAGGGAAGGAAGGACGGCGACGGAAGCTCGTCAGAATGGCGTGGCACCGCTCGGGAGCGTTTGCTCGACGTGGAAGAGCGAGGGCCAGCCAGCGAGGGTAATGCGACGGTGGGAGGAGGGACCGGGCGACGCGTGGAGAGGGAAAGCAGGAGGTGGATGGCGGCGCCCTGCACGGCGGCGGCCGAGGGGAGGCGCACCGGCGGCAGAAGGAAGCAGCGCAGGGGAGCAGAGGGCAGAAGGGGCTCAGAGGAAGAAGATGAGAGGGGAAACGTCCAAGGACTCATGTGTAAAATTAAAAAGATCCAAGGACTTCTCTGTAAAGTGAAATTCTCCATTGATCTAAAGCTCAAATGAAAAAGTGCCCAAAATCAAAGTTTTAGAGTTTTTCAAGATCTATAAAAATGCTTTAGGGCTCAAGTTCAAAAGCTCAAAGTTTGCAGCTTTACAAGATAGGTTTTGGATAAAGGTGAAATTTGAATTACCTTGGTCCTTACCAAAGTGAATTTGATCAAATTTTAAACATATTCGCAAAAGTTCATGGAAGGTCATGATGACTTGTACTCTTACATATTAGCCCTCAAGTAAACATAAGAGTTACTTTTACACATCAATTATTTTACATAAAAGCCCTATGGTTTTTGTTTTAATCACACATAGGTCCCTATCTTTACACCACAAACCCATTTTTCTTAAGATTTAACCTATCTTTTACACCTTCCTTCCTATAAAGATATAAACTTAGCACTTAGTATCACTTTTATCCTAGGTTTTAGTGCTACCTCCCATTTCACCCAAATAACACTTAAGGACCTATATCTTATAGAAATTACAGAAATACCCCTAGCCTTTCTGTACTATCCACATATACCATAGCAAGCATACTTATATCATACTAAAACCTAGTGTCCATGTTTTCTAATTACCTGAATGTCACAGCCTTCCCCCCTAAAAAGAATCTCGTCCCGAGATTCCGGAATAGAGGAATTTGGATGATTAATTTCGGAAGTTGGCTTGGAAGAAGTCTGGGAAATTATGCTGAAGATAAGACTCAGTTTCCCATGTTGCTTCTTCTTCTGTGTGATGGTTCCACTGAATCTTGTACATCCTAATGGTTTCCCTTCTAGTACTCCTTTCTTTGGTGTCTAGCACTTTGATTGGATGTTCTGTATACGTTAGGTCAGCTTCAACCTCGATAGTCTGAGGATCGATGATTTCAGTAGGAATCTTGACACATTTCCTGAGTTGAGATACATGGAAGATATTATGGATGGCCGCTAGTTGAGAAGGAAGTTGAAGACAATAAGCTATGGGTTCACAGATTTCAAGGATTTCAAAGGGTCTGATGTATCGAGGAGCAAGTTTCCCTTTTACGCCGAACCTTTGAATACCTTGGGTAGGAGATACTCGAAGATATACGAAGTCTCCGACTTGAAATTGCAATGGTCTTCTTCGTATATCAGGCCGAGATTGAGCTTCCTTTAGATTATCCTGTATAACTTTTACCTTATTCTCTGCTTCAATAACTAGGTCGGGTCCAAAAATCCTACGTTCTCCGGTCTGTGACCAACTCATAGGGGTTCTGCAACGGCGACTGTACAATGCTTCAAATGGGGCCATCTTAAGACTGCTCTGATAGCTATTGTTGTATGAGAACTCTGCCAATGACAGACATTTGTCCCAGTTCTTGTCATATTGAAGGACGCAGGCTCTGAGCATATCTTCCAAAATCTGATTTACCCTTTCGGTCTGTCCATCTGTCTGAGGATGATACGCAGAGCTTCGAATTAAGTTAGTTCCAAGAGCATCTTTGAGTTGTTCCAAGAACCGAGCGACGAATAGTGTTCCACGATCGAAAATGATTGTCTTAGGTATGCCATAAAGACGAACAATCTGATCCAAGTAAATCTCGGCATATTTCTTGGCATTATATGTAGTGTGCACAGGAAGGAAATGTGTAGTTTTGGTTAATCGATCAACGATTACCCAAATGGAGTCATGTCTCAGAGAAGTATTAGGCAAACTAACAATAAAGTCCATACTAATGTCTTCCCACTTCTAAGAGGGAATAGGTAGAGGTTGAAGAATACCAGTAGTTTTCAGATGACTGGCTTTGACTCTTTGGCAGATATCACATTCTAAGACATACCTGGCGATTTCTCGTCTCATACGAGTCCACCAAAACTTTCATTTCAGATCTTGGTACATCTTCGTACTGCCAGGGTGTATATAAAATTTGGATAGGTGGGCTTCGTCCATTATCTGTCTACGGAGCTTATGGTCCTTGGGTATAACAATACATTCGTTGAACCATAAAACTCCTTCTGGGTCTTCTCGGAAGCATTTATATTTTCCTTCCCCTTGGGTCATCTTCTGTTTAATAATTCCAACTCCCTTACTGTGCTGCTGAGCTAGAACAATGTCATCCCTAAGTGTGGCTTCAACTGAGAGATGGTTCAAGTCACCTTGGGGCACGATTTCTAGGTTAAGCTTTCTCATTTCCCAACAAAGAGTTTTGTTGAAAGCTTCAAAATATAAGCAAGAACAATGTGCTTTGCGACTGAGTGCATCTGCAATGACATTGGCCTTGCCTGGATGATAATGTACCTCTAAATCATAATCCTTGATTAGTTCTAGCCAGCGTCTTTGCCTCATATTTAAATCTACTTGGGTAAAGATATATTTGAGGCTTTTGTGGTCAGTATATATATGACACTTTGCACCCATTAGATGATGTCTCCAAATTTTCAAGGCATGAATGACAGCTGCTAGTTCGAAATCATGAGTAGGATAGTTTTGTTCATGAACTCTGAGTGCCCGTGATGCATATGCAATTACTTGGTGGTCTTGCATGAGTACACAACCAAGTCCAGTTCCTGATGCATCACAATAGATGTCAAAAGGTTTTGACACATCGGGTTGAGCCAAAACTGGAGCAGTAGTAAGATGATCTCTGAGAATGTGGAATGCATCATCGCATTTTTGATCCCAAGCGAATTTAACACCTTTCTTTTGTAGTTCGGTCATAGGTTTGGCTATTCTGGAAAAGTCAGGAATGAAACGACGATAATAGCCAGCTAGACCAAGAAAACTATGGATCTGATGGACTGTTGTGGGAGGTTTCCAATCCATCACTTCCTGTACTTTATTGGGATCGACGGATATTCAGTCACCAGAAATGGTATGGCCTAAAAATTTCACTGTATCTAACCAAAACTCACACTTGGAGAATTTGGCATATAAATGGTGGTCTCTTAATTGTGGTTAGTGTACCTGCAGAAGAGCTCATATATATATCATGAACCTTTCATGGCAGCACGACATGAAAGCGTCCCCAAACAATACTGTTCGCTATAGAAACAGCATCTGTACAATTACCACCGTACAGACAACGTTAACATACGTTATCGAAACAATGTATTCACGGGGGTATCGCAAAATGCGGGGGTATGAACAGCGATCGCCATACTCTGCGCCGAACCATATACTCCCAACATGATCAACCTAAGTTGATATATTGGCAGCATCTCAAGTAGGCCACTGCTTGAGAAACAGCGTTCGGTTCGCATCACCGACGGGAAGGCTAACTCCCCAGTTAGCTGAGGATCCTTACCTCCTTACCTCGCGATCGTAGGTGTCGTTACAAAAAGTAAGGTTGAGTTGTACATGAATTTAAATTTTGACAGGAAGTAGTGCTGCAAGTCAGAACTATCTATACATATATAGATACTAATAGCCACCTGATATTTCCCATATAAGTCCCTAGGGCTTTATGTTCTAGGCATCAACCTTAACGGATCCATCGTACTTTGTAAACTCATTTGTTGACCAGTTTTATCCTGAAAACACTTTTTAAGAGCTTTTCCAGATGTAAAAGTAAACCTACAGCTCTGATACCAGCTGTGGCAGAACCGCCCGAATTATTCCGGCTCAAGTGCGCTAATGGTCGCTATATAGCTGGCATTAACTCAATGCACTTCAAACGGAACAATCCGTTGGTCTGTCGGGTCTCCGCCCGATACAACCACGGTTCAACAGGATCGAAGCAGGTCTACCTCGCACGAAGGCGAGTTTACAATCACAGAACAGCTCATCAACTTTTATTTTACAGATATTCAAACATTATTACAAACCAGGTTCGAACTTAGATAAAATTTATACAAACCGTGTTTAGACTGACAAGCCGAATAGCTTGCCCAAAATCACAGCGGAAAGAAAAGAGCACGCGATTACACACGTCACGAAGGTTGACACCGTACTCAGCCCAAAGCTCGGTGTCACTCAGGAGGGTCACTGCCAGCCGGGGACGGATCCCACTCCACGGACCAGGTAATTAGAAAACATGGACACTAGGTTTTAGTATGATATAAGTATGCTTGCTATGGTATATGTGGATAGTATAGAAAGGCTAGGGGTATATCTGTAATTTCTATAAGATATAGGTCCTTAAGTGTTATTTGGGTGAAATGGGAGGTAGCACTAAAACCTAGGAGAAAAGTGATACTAAGTGCTAAGTTTATATCTTTATAGGAAGGAAGGTGTAAAAGATAGGTTAAATCTTAAGAAAAATGGGTTTGTGGTGTAAAGATAGGGACCTATGTGTGATTAAAACAAAAACCATAGAGCTTTTATGTAAAATAATTGATGTGTAAAAGTAACTCTTATGTTTACTTGAGGGCTAATATGTAAGAGTACAAGTCATCATGACCTTCCATGAACTTTTGCGAATATGTTTAAAATTTGATCAAATTCACTTTGGTAAGGACCAAGGTAATTCAAATTTCACCTTTATCCAAAACCTATCTTGTAAAGCTGCAAACTTTGAGCTTTTGAACTTGAGCCCTAAAGCATTTTTATAGATCTTGAAAAACTCTAAAACTTTGATTTTGGGCACTTTTTCATTTGAGCTTTAGATCAACGGGGAATTTCACTTTACAGAGAAGTCCTTGGATCTTTTTAATTTTACACATGAGTCCTTGGACGTTTTCCCCTCTCATCTTCTTCCTCTGAGCCCCTTCTGCCCTCTGCTCCCCTGCGCTGCTTCCTTCTGCCACCGGTGCGCCTCCCCTCGGCCGC
Organism: Panicum hallii; assembly: GCF_002211085.1. Taxonomy (NCBI): domain Eukaryota; kingdom Viridiplantae; phylum Streptophyta; class Magnoliopsida; order Poales; family Poaceae; genus Panicum; species Panicum hallii. The sequence continues at coordinate 15,160,917 of NC_038049.1, forward strand.
CGCCGTGCAGGGCGCCGCCATCCACCTCCTGCTTTCCCTCTCCACGCGTCGCCCGATCCCTCCTCCCACCGTCGCATTACCCTCGCTGGCTGGCCCTCGCTCTTCCACGTCGAGCAAACGCTCCCGAGCGGTGCCACGCCATTCCGACGAGCTTCCGTCGCCGTCCTTCCTTCCCTCTTCAATTCCTTGTGCCCAGAGATGTGTGAAGCCATCCACCAACCATTCCTCCACTTCTCAAGCCAAACCAGCACCTATCCTCGCCGGATTTCAACCAGTGGCTCGGTTCTGAGCACCGCCATCGATCCCCTCCGGTGAGCCCTGCCTTAGGAGCGAGTTTAGCCCTGGATGTGCAATGTTCCCAGTGGTTTGTGAGCTTGTGGTGCTTCAGAACTCGTGGGTTGGGTTGGGGGGCTGTAGTTTGGGCAGGAACGCGGCTTGCGACGCCATGCACCACAGCACCATGGCGCCGCCGCGGGGACCTTGGGTCCGGCCGCTGCGGGGCGTAGCCTCTTGCTTGAGAGTGTTCCTGAGGGGGTGTGGATGCTCCTTGTGCTGATCCCAACATCTGGGAGGCTCGGGAGTCGCCGGAACAGGGTCGCCGCCGTGACCGAGCAGCTGCAGCTGCGGGTGGCCGAGTCCTGCACCGAAGGGCTGCAATTTGAGGGGGAAAAGGGGGGGGGGTAAGGAGTTGCCTTGGGCGGCTAGGCAGGCTGTAGGCCCTGGGCTGGGAGCCAGGCGGGCTCGCCGCCGGCAAGGCGAGCGGTGCCGCCACCCTTGTGCCTCGGCCCGTGGGCATGGGACAGGGGGGGGGGGAAGAAGCAAAGGAGGTCCCACCTGTAAGAAGAGAGCAGAGAGGGAGGGGTGGATGTTTGAAGGAGAAAGAAGTCCCGGGGGGTTTTCTGCAAATAGCTTTAGTTAGGTTTCTTTCAAATGGCTGAAACATGTTTAACTCAGTATAAATTGTAGAAAAATCCAAAAATTGCAAAACTAGTTTTGTTGGAAACTAGATTTCAAACCCTACAACTTTAACTAATGAAGTTTAGTATGAAACAAAATACTTTTGTGTCTATTTTAAATCTAAAGTTGAGAGGTATTTTTGTGTGTAACTTCTACACCTTAACTTTGTTTCTTATGATTTTTAGTATGTAACTTCTATAGGCTATGTGTAACCTTGTGTAAAAGTTTCAAACTTAGCTTTGTTTTGTAGCTCAACTTCTTTTGAATTTAGGGCAATTCAAATTTTGAAATGAAATTAAATTAGTGAAACATGTTCTTTAAGCTTAGTTAATTAGATCTTTTACCATAACCTAATGTGTTGATGATTAGTATATAAACAAAATTTTCAAAACTTTATAATTCTATTTCCTAAGTTTTGAATTTAAACTTAGGATTTGACTTCAAATTTAAATGTTCTAGTTCCTGTTTTTAATAAATCCCGTACTATAATCATGACTTAATTATAAATGAAAATTTAAACTTAAACCCCCTTGTTTCATGAGTTCATGTGTGTTATTTATTGGATTGCAACTTTATCGTGAAATGAAATATTTTACTCAAACATTATCTCAAATAAACTGTTGCATATCATATAGAGTCAACGACGCTCGACGATGGAGACTACGAGTTGGTCTTAGGACAAGACCAAGGGTTCTCCGAAGACCCGATAAACGTCGCCGAGGATATAACTGAAGCCCCAAACCCAAGTTTGGAAGTCTCTAACATTTCTGCCCCCAACCCCACTCAAGAAGGCAAGCCCCGATGCATACCCAGTAATTCAATTTATTACAATTCTATTATTATATTATATATCTTGCATTACGTCTAGGAGTTGAAATGAAACCCTAGTTGCATAAAATCTTAGGGATCCAATGTATTGTACCCGAGTCCTTATCGCTTAGATGCTCTGCTAAATAGGACCGGTAAAAGTCGGGTGATTTCCTGTCACCCGCGCGATATAGGAGTTGCTTGTTTACAATTCTGCAACCACTATAAGGATGATGGACAGGGTCATGTGCTGTATCATGACCTGAAGGTTTACCCTGTCTGTTTTGTTAAAAGTGGGTAAGGTCGAAATGTGTGGTAGTGGTGGCTAAGTGTTTGAAAGTACTAGCCACATGCCGCGAAATATGGTAAGCGGTAAGCCTAGTACCCGAATGGCCCGACAAATGGACACGTCTCCACCACTCGACTTTTATTTTATGTTTACACGCACCGACGAGTGGGAGTACGTTCTGCAAGGCAGACAGGAATACGGGATCATGTAGTCGCGCTACAGACGTATGTCCTGCACAATTGGTGTGCGTACGGTCCTGCAGTCGCTTGTGGTGGCCCTGATCCATAACCCGAAATATGAGGGAATCGGTTGCTTGGAACGATCTTTGGATATTCCAAGCGTGTGTGTTAGGTTTATCTTGCAAGGTTGAAATTCGATTCAGAATCATCCGCTTCTCACGAGGATTGAGACTGCTTATTCCTTCTGCCACATCGAGTAAAAAGTGTAATTATTGATGGAATAATCTTGATGGATGATAATCTCTACCTTGCTTGTTTAGTATAGGTGCTTACCTAGAATGGCTAATCAAGCTAGAATCTGAAAGCTAAAACTTGAAAGTAGGTTATACTCTTTGTTGCTTTTCAGCTGAAAATAAACCCAGAACCTTTACAATGCCTTCATGAGTCTAGTTACGGGCTAAAGTATACCCAAACTCGGGTAAGCCTTGCTGAGTATTAGAATGCTCAGCCTTGCTAGTATCTGTTTCAGGTTTAACTTTTGAGAATCCCATGGACAACCCTGCATGGCCAACATCTGTTCCTTTTGGCTGGTCCGTGGAGTGGGATCCGTCCCCGGCTCGCAGTGACCCTCCTGAGTGACACCGAGCTTTGGGCTGAGTACGGTGTCAACCTTCGCGACGTTGGTAATCGCGTGCTCTTTTCTTTCCGCTGTGATTTTGGGCAAGCTATTCGGCTTGTCAGTCTAAACACGGTTTGTATAAATTTTATCTAAGTTCGAACCTAGTTTGTAATAATGTTTGAATATCTGTAAAATAAAAGTTGATGAGCTGTTCTGTGATTGTAAACTCGCCTTCGTGCGAGGTAGACCTGCTTCGATCCTGTTGAACCGTGGTTGTATCGGGCGGAGACCCGACAGACCAACGGATTGTTCCATTTGAAGTGCGTTAAGTTAATGCCAGCTGTATAGCGACCATTAGCGCACTTGAGCCGGAATAATTCAGGCAGTTCTGCCACAAAAACAAAACAAAAATTTGCAGAACTAAGAAAAAACAAAAAAAATATTTACTTGCTTTCCTATGTGCAGTAAGCATGTGTAATTTTTCTCTATTTAGATGATGAATAGTTGCTCTATTAATTTCCTCTATATGCCTAGTTACAACTTTTTCCTCTCCTACTTTTGAGTTTGTTGGCTAAATGATCAAACCTTAAGCTTGAAACTTGTGGGTAGCAAAAAGCATGATCCAAATCTAAGTTTTTATGAGCTATGATATGGTTGAATAGAGTTTCTATGATCTTCTCCTATGTGATGCTTGATATCCGGAGTATTTAATTTTTGGAAATACAAAAAACATAATAAAGTTTCTCGATGATATGAAATTCCTATCCAAAGCCATGTTGATCATATTGAAAACCTTCCACATATGCAACTTGTTATCTCATTAAATTTTGTCAAATTGTTGTGACCCTTTGTGAGATACATTTCATACTCCCATGATCAAGATCACGTACACGTTTCCACCATATGCTAAGCTTCTACACTAGAAGATAGCAAGCACTTCAACCATCAACCCACAAAATAAAGCTCCATGTCATTTTTGTTGGTGTTTAACCTCCAAGCCCACCGAGGGATATCTCCAAGATGGTAGAATGTAGGTGGGGTGTCGCCGAGATCAGGAACTCGAAAGTGTAAGGAACACATAATTTAGACAGGTTCGAGCCGCTGAGAGCGTAATACCCTACATCCTGTGTGGTGGTTTGTATTGCCTTAGGTGTTGATGTTTTTCGAGGAGGTCCCTGTAACGCCCTAATGTAAATTTCATATTTTATTAATGAGTTTAATTGGCTTTAATAAATTTTCTAAGGTTTTTCCTTGTTTAGCTTGCATATAATTATAATTTATTTCACCAAGAATTAAAATTTATTTTAGTTCAACATGTTTGTGCATTCATGATGGTGCATAAGTTTTATTTGGTTGAGTGCATAGGAGTTGAATTCAAATTTGAGTTGAATTCAAATAGATTTGAGTTGGTTTGAAAAAGAAAAGGAAGGAAATAGGAAAGTAGGTCAATCATTTCTTCTTTTCTCAGTCATTCTTTCTCTTCTTAGTCATTCCTTCTTTTCTCAGTCATTTCCGTTTCTTTCTTGATCATTTCCATGGCCGCTCCCTCTTCCTCTGACTGCTCGGTCCCACCTGTCGGCACCCCTTCTCCTTTCCTTCTTCTTCCTTGTGCCCGACCTCCTCTGTTCCTCCTCCGCCGTCCCGGCCGCTCCCTCGCTGCCCGTGGCCCCGCTCCGCCCCCAGTGCGCACGCTCGAGGCCCACTGACCAGCCCCGCCGGCGCCCTCACCTTCTAGAAGCCGAGCCCTAAAAGCCCGGGATTGCGCAAATCCGTTGCGCGATCCGCTTTCATCGTGGAGTCCATGGCACGCACGCCTAGGGAACCCCCGCCGCCTCTTAAGCACCAGGCCGCCTTCCCTGTGACTTCCCTAAACTGCAACCGCAACCCTAGCCACGCACAGCTCGCTCTCGCCGTCGAGTTTTGCCACGACCGCCATTGCCGGTGAGCTCGGCCTCTACCGAAATTGATCGCCACCGGTGTGTTTCCATCCTCCCTAACCCCGTGGTACCTTTACAGCATCACCACGAGTCAAGCCGTGGGATTCAGGAGCTCGGAGGCGCCCTGCATCCACCCCCTCCATGAGTGCCGCCCCATCTCCACCGCCTGCCATCGCCGCCGACCACCTTGCGCTGCCCCTCCAGTCAATCCAAGCCCTCGGTGAGCATCAGCACGTTCCCCTGGTCCTTTTGGCGCTAGATGTTGTAAAGCTTAACCCGTCCCTAGGCCAGAGCACCGCACACCGGCGAGCCCCACCGAGGCCCGCAAATGCCCTTGGTGGATTACGCATGTCATGCCGAACGTTCCTAGCCCAAAATCTAGTTGATTTGACCCCCGGAGCACCGTTTACGGTGAAGTCCGGCGAACCCTGAGCCGCACCGCCGCGGAACAAGGTCGCCGGCATGTTTCTGCCGCCACCGCTGCCCTTTTAACCTAGTCGTCCGATCCGAAGTGAACGCGTGAGATTAGATTGCGTACCCCTTCAACCCGAGCCGTTAGATCTAGATCCAGCAGATCAGATCCCCCGTGCAGATCGGACCTTACGATCCACAGTGTTCAGATTGGACCGTCCGAACCCCGCCGTTACGAACGGACCGTCCGAACCGAAACGCGTCCGAACCATCCAATCCAGATCCGATGGCCCAGACTAGAAGGTACCCCTTCAGCCTGGCAGTTTTGCTTAAGGGACCCTGAGCTTCTTTGGAATCAACCCGCAGTCCACCCCCGTTCAAAAGTAATTACACATAAGCCCTGTTTTTAGCGTTTAGACCCCTAAGCTTCTTAGATATAGAACCCGCCGTCCAGACCTTGAGTTTTGGTGTGTTAGCCCTTGCGTCTATAGTTTAATTTCATTTAAGTCCTTAGTTTTGCGCAGAACCCCCTGGAACTTTCATTTTTCTTACAGAAAAGCCCCTAGACCTTATTTTAGCCCTAGTTTTCGCGTCTTAGCTCCATTTTAGGTGGTTTTCGCGCTCACGCGACCGTCGTAATGCGTAGAATAGCTTTAGCTCAGTTTTGTGTGCTGTTTGATTGTATTGTTGTACTGTTTCTTATCTTTTGCCATTGTTTGCATGTATGTACCTGTGAGGACCATGCTTGGACGTTACGATCGTGAGTAGACGTTGAGCCATCGGAGGAGTACCAGGAGCCAGCTTCAGAGCCCTTTGAGCAGCAGCAGGAGAACTTTGAGGAAGACAAGTATAACATGAACATCCTATCACTTTTAAATACAATTTCATACTGCATTTTAATCCTATGTGCCTATAAGGATTTCCTAGCCACTTTTATCCTTTACATAAATATCTTGGATTGCATTTTGGTTAGTTGTGCTAGGTGCCGCGCTCTCACACCTTGTGGTCCTTTTTAATTGAATTTGGTTAATGGTATATGCAATTTGATCCTGAGAGTGGCCCTCTGTGCTGTGTGCTTGAGCGGCTCACGTCTCATTAAAATATGTTTCATTAGAAACATGGTTTAGGGGGCCAGCACGGTGCTTAGTGCTTGGTTGGCCACTCTACATAAGGACCGGTTCATAGAGCGACAACCTAGGACAACAGCGCAACCACAAGACTGGAATGGGACGGTCTTGGCTTACTAATTAGGTCATTTTGGTTTGGGAGTAACTTACCTGCGGAGCAAGAGGGGTGGTAAGCTTCTATGGCCCTCGCGCTACGAGGCTTGGTCTGTGCTATGTGCTTGTACCCCCTCGAGGCTTGCTCCATGGTTGCTGATCCAGAATCCTTAGCAGTTACACCTTACTAACGTGGTCCTTTGTAACGGTCTCATAGTGCGCTGGGTAGTCATCTCACCTAAGGAAGTGTGATGAACAACTAGCGTAGCTCACGACTTGTGGGTAAAGCTGTGCAACCTCTCGAGAGTGTAAAACTGATATACTAGCTGTGCTCACGGTCATGAGCGGCCCAGATCCTCCGTCTGATTAGTGGGGTTTGTCTTTGGTGGTTTGGATTGGATTTCAGTAGACTCCTGATAAATTTTAATTAATTATTATGTAACTTGGGTTATGGTAATTCATCCACTTGTAGAAAATAGCTTTAATAAAATTTGCCAAGATTAAAAGCTAATGCAGTTGAGTCAGCTAACCGTAGAGCCTCATCATTCGTGTTATACTTGTTGAGTACAAGTTGTGTACTCACACTTGCCTTCTCTACTCTTCTGTTCTCTTTGGGATATCTTCGACTGCTGCTCAATACTAGGCGACGTGGAGGACTACATCAGCGGACTCGATGATTTCTAGGCATTTGTCTCCCAGCCGACGTCCCTGTGGCGCCCTGTTCTTCATGTATTCATTTTACGCTTCCGCACTCCTTGAACTGATTCTTGATTCAGTTGTAATATAGAATTCATTTACAATTTATATGCTTTTATTTCGTGATATGTGTTGTGATATCTTGATAATTCTATTGTATATATGCGTGACTTGATCCTGTCGCATATATAATTGCTCAATTTATGTCCTTATAAATCGGGTGTGACAGGATTGGTATCAGAGCCATGTCGACTGTAGGACGAAGCCTAGGTAGAAAAGGCCGAGTTTAAGGATTTCTTTTCTCTTACCTTGCTTCTGTAAAACTCGAAAATTCATTCTGCTTCTATTCCTTGAGTCCTAAGCTTCGATTTGCTAGCTCTCTCCCTGTGCTTTCCGAGAATTAGACTGATCTCTTCCGTAGATGTTGGCTTGCCATTTTCTGTCTATCCTCATAAGCCTAGGGTGCCTTGCAAATGAAAAATATGCTAGGGTGCCTGTTTGTTTTAGTCGACTGGAGTGATAAACTCGGCTAGAAAGTGTGGATATTGAGTGTTTGTGATTGTGCAAAATGTTTGATTTGGATTTTTGGTTGATTGCATAGTTTAGAAGTTAAACTTGCTCATGCATAAGGACTTTAATGCAAACTTGAATTAAGTGATAAAACTGAGAAAGATCGTTGGGGGGTAAAACCGTACACTCTTTACTCTCTACTTTATCCTGCCACAGTTTTCTCTCCAGAATCGTACAATATCTGTCTCTTATAAATTTCATTCTGCTGCAAACAGATGGTGAACACCAGGAGCACCGGCAACGGTTCTTGCCAACAGGGGCAGAACAACAAGGGTACCGGCCAGCCGACGCCGATGCCGATGCCTCCACCTCTAACTCCGGAGCAGTTCTTCCAGCTTCAGATGCAGATGATGGCCACTCTGAACAACACTGTTCAGACTCTGCAGCAGATCCACACTCAGCCACCACCTCCTCCACCGCAGCAGCCCCGCGACAGGCGTGCGGACTTTCTGAGGGGTCACCCGCTGACGTTCTCCCATGCGGCTGATCCACTCCAGGCTGACGACTGGCTTCGTTTGGTGGGGCGCCAGTTGGATGTCGCTCAGTGCGATGATAGGGAGCGAGTTCTGTACGCAGCACGGCAGTTGCGAGGCTCGGCTCTCGATTGGTGGGAGTCCTACCCAGCTCGGGACCGCGACGCCCTCACTTGGGTCTATTTTCGGGAGCATTTCAGGAGCCATCACATCCCTGCTGGAGTGATGAAGATGAAGCACAAGGAGTTCCTTGCGCTTAAGTAGGGAGCTATGACGGTGACCGAGTACCATGACCATTTCCTCCAGCTGGCTCGATATGCTCCTGCTGAGGTCGCCAATGATGGCGATAACCAGGAGCGCTTCAAGGAGGGGCTGGACGATCACATGGAGTACGCGCTCATGAACCATCGCTTCGACAACTTCAACCATCTGGTTGACTCTGCCCTCAACACCGAGTGCAAGCGCCGGGAGATTGAGGATAAGAAGAGGAAGATGGCTCCTGCTGCGTTTGGTAGCAACATCCGGCCTCGGTACCAGCACCCGCAGTAGCAGAGGCAGATTCAGTCGTACCAGCCGCGACAGCAGCAGTACCCGCCTCGTCCCCAGCAGCAGCAGCAGGCGGGACAGGGCCCAAGGTTCCCAGTACCTCCGGCACGCTCAGCTCCACCGGCTCCACCCGCTCCGCGGTAGGGAGTGTCTACTCTTGTCGGACAGCAGGCTCCAGCATTCCCACGGGTGTGCTATCACTGTGGCGAGCTGGGACACTATGCCAACGCTTGTCCCCGGAAGGCGCAGTCTGGAAAGCAGGGGCACCCAGCTCAGTCCAAGGCGCCATCACAGGGCAGGGTGAACCACGTGACGGCCGAGTCGGCGGCCGAGGCTCCCAACGTGGTTATTGGTACGTTCATGGTCAATACCCACCCTGCTACAGTTCTTTTCGATACTGGTGCTATGCATTCATTTATTACTCTGTCATTTGCTGAGAAACATCGTATACTGGTATCCTGCATGAAGACTCCTATGGTAGTTACTACACCTGGAGGCAAGATCCATACCTGCTCTATCTGCTCCAGGATTAGTGTGATCATAAGGGGGGTAGAGTTCCGCACCGGGCTTATCATCATTGACACGGTGGGTATTGATGTGATCTTGGGAATGGAGACCCTTGCTAGATGGAGTGTCAGGATTGATTGTGCTCAGAGGACTGTCCACTTGTCAGCACCAGATGGACAGGAAGTCACAGTCAGTGCTTCGGAGCCCTCTGGATTTCTTTGCCAGATGGAGGCTAGACCCACGGATGGTATTCGTGTGGTGTCTGAATTCCCGGATGTTTTTCCGGATGATCTGCCAGGTATGCCGCCTGATCGCGACATCGAGTTTTCTATTGATCTCCTGCCTGGCACAGCTCCTATTGCTAAGCAGCCCTATCGTATGGCACCCGTTGAGCATGAGGAAGTTAAGAAGACCATTGACGAGTTGCTAGCCAAGGGCTATATCCGTCGCAGCTTCTCTCCTTGGGCTTTTCCTGTATTGTTTGTAGAGAAGAAGGATGGCGCGAAGAGAATGTGCGTCGATTATCAGGATCTGAATGCAGTCACCATCAAGAACAAGCATCCACTGCCTCGTATTGAGGATCTCTTTGATCAGCTTCAGGGTGCTTGTGTATTCTCGAAGATTGATCTGCGTTTTAGGTATCATCAGGTGAGGATTCGTCCCAAGGATATCCCGAAGACTGCATTCACCTGCAAGTATGGACTATACGAGTATACGGTCATGTCTTTCGGCTTGACCAATGCTCCGGCTTTCTTCATGCATCTGATGAACAAGGTTTTCATGGATTATCTGGACACCTTTGTGGTGATATTCATTGATGATATCCTGGTATATTCCAAGTCAGAGGCAGAGCATGAGAAGCATCTAAAGCTCATGTTGCAAAGGCTGAGAGAGCACAAGCTGTATGCCAAGCTCAGCAAGTGCGAATTCTGGATTGACGAGGTTCCATTCCTCGACCATGTCATCTCCAAGGGAGGTATAGCGGTGGACCCCGGCAAGGTGAAGGACGTGCTTGACTGGGAGGTACCGCAGACTGTGAAGGAAGTTCATTCCTTTCTGGGCTTAGCAGGGTATTATCGGAGGTTCATTGAGAATTTCTCCAAGATTGCGAAGCCTTTGACCTCCTTGCTAGAGAAGGGTGTGGATTTCTTCTGGACTGATGAGCGTCAGATGGCCTTTGAGGAGTTGAAGAAGAGGTTAACTTCAGCGCCAGTCCTTACTCTGCCGGACCAGAGCAAGAGGTTCACAGTGTATTGTGATGCTTCGAGGGATGGTCTTGGTTGCATCCTGATGCAGGAAGGCAGAGTTATAGCTTATGCCTCGCGGCAGTTGCGCCGGCACGAACTGAATTATCCCACTCATGATCTGGAGTTAGCCGCAGTTGTGCATGCTCTGAAGATATGGAGGCATTACTTGTTTGGGCAGAGGTGTGATATTTATACCGATCACAAGAGCCTCAAGTATATTTTCATTCAGAATGAGCTGAACATGCGGCAGAGAAGATGGCTAGAGTTGGTCAAGGATTATGATCTGGAGATTCACTATCATCTGGGCAAGGCCAATGTTGTAGCAGATGCTCTGAGCAGGAAGAGTCATGTCAACATGGCCATGGCTTTTCAGATGCCTCAGGAGTTATGCGAGGAGTTTGAGCAGTTGAGTTTGGGTTTATTGCATCACACCTCGAGTGCATCATTCGAGGCAGAACCCACTCTAGAGGCAGAGATCAGGCAGCATCAGACAGAAGATAAGAAGCTGCAGGAGATCCGTGAACTGCTCAAGATTGGTAAGGCACCTCATTTCAGAGAGGATGATCAGGGTACCTTGTGGTACAAGGGCCGGATATGTGTGCCGGATGTAAAGGATCTCAGGAAGCTGATCTTGAGTGAGGCTCATGATACAGCGTATTCCATTCATCCGGGCAGCACAAAGATGTATTATAACCTCAAGGAATGATTCTGGTGGTATGGGATGAAGCATTCCGTTGTAGAGTACGTGGCTATCTGTGACACGTGTCAGCGTGTCAAGGCAGAGCATCAGAGGCCAGCAGGCCTATTGCAGCCGTTGAAGATTCCAGAGTGGAAGTGGGAGGAGATCACTATGGACTTCATCATTGGATTGCCTCGTACTCAGAAAGGGTACAACTCTATATGGGTAGTAGTGGATCGGTTGACGAAGGTTGCCCACCTCATTCCGGTGAACACTACTTACTCCGGTGCTAGACTCGCAGAGTTGTACATCTCCAGAATCGTCTGTCTGCATGGTGTTCCGAAGAAGATCATATCTGATCGAGGGTCTCAATTCACTTCACGGTTCTGGGAGCAGTTGCATGATTCGTTGGATACGAAGCTACGCTTCAGTACCGCCTATCATCCTCAGACAGATGGGCAGACAGAGAGAACCAACCAAGTGTTGGAGGATATGCTTCGAGCCTGCGCTATTCAGTATGGTACCAGCTGGGATAAATGCGTGCCATTCGCAGAATTTTCCTATAACAACAGTTATCAGGCCAATCCGAGGAAGTCTCCTTTCGAGGCTCTGTACGGTCGGAAGTGCAGAACTCCGTTGCATTGGGATCAGATTGGCGAGAGGCAGGTATTCGGTCCGGATATTATCGATGATGCAGAACAGCTGGTACAGCAGGTGCGAGAGAACCTGAGGGTCGCACAGACTCGTCAGAAGAGCTATGCGGATGTCCGACGATAGGATCTGACCTTTGCAGTGGATGATCATGTGTATCTGAAGGTCTCACCGATGAGAGGAATCCGCAGGTTTAATGTGAAGGGGAAGCTAGCTCCTAGATATATCGGTCCATTCAAGGTGTTGGAACGGAAGGGTGAGGTAGCATATCATTTAGAATTACCTCCCAATCTCTCAGGAGTGCATGATATTTTCCATGTGTCTCAGCTCAAGAAGTGCTTGAGAGTGCCGGAAGAGCAAGCACCGCTAGAAGGGTTAGATGTACAAGATGATCTGACCTACAGCGAGCATCCAGGGAAGATTCTAGAGACATCTGAGAGAGTTACCAGGAATAAGAGGATCAAGATGTGCCGTCTTCAGTGGAGTCATCACACAGAGGATGAGGCTACTGGGGAGCGAGAGGATGAGCTCAGGAAGACATATCCCAATCTCTTTGCTAGCTAGCCTATCCGAATCTCGGGACGAGATTCCTGTAAGGGGGGTAGGTTTATAACACCCTAATGTAAAATTTCATATTTTATTAATGAGTTTAATTGGCTTTAATAAAGTTTCTAAGGTTTTTTCCTTGTTTAGCTTGCATATAATTATAATTTATTTCACCAAGAATTAAAATTTATTTTAGTTCAACATGTTTGTGCATTCATGTTGGTGCATAAGTTTTATTTGGTTGAGTGCATAGGAGTTGAATTCAAATAGATTTGAGTTGGTTTGAAAAAGAAAAGGAAGGAAACACGAAAGTAGGTCAGTCATTTCTTCTTTTCTCGGTTATTCTTTCTCTTCTCAGTCATTCCTTCTTTTCTCAGTCATTTCCATTTCTTTCTCAGTCATTTCCACGGCCGCTCCCTCATCCTCTGACTGCTCGGTCCCACCTGTCAGCAACCCTTCTCCTTTCCTTCTTCTTCCTCGTGAACGACCTCCTCTGTTCCTCCTCCGCCGTCCCGGCCACTCCCTCACTGCCCGTGGCCCCGCTCCACCACCAGTGCGCGCGCTCGAGGCCCACTGACCAGCCCCACCGGTGCCCTCACCTTCTAGAAGCCGAGCCCCAAAAGTCCAGGATTGCGCAAATCCGTTGCGCGATCCGCCTTCATCGCGGAGTCCATGGCACGCACGCCTAGGGCACCCCTGCCGCCTCTTAAGCACCAGGCCGTCTTCCCTGTGACTTCCCTAAACCGCAACCGCAACCCTAGCTATGCCTAGCTTGCTCTCGCCGTCGAGTTTCGCCACGACCGCCATTGCCGGTGAGCTCGGCCTCTACCGAAATTGATCACCGCCGGCGTGTTTCCATCCTCCCTAACCCCGTGGTACCTTTACAACATCACCATGAGTCAAGCCGTGGGATTCAGGAGCTCGGAGGCGCCCTCCATCCACCCCCTCCACGAGCGCCGCCCCATCTCCGCCGCCTGCCATCGCCGCCGACCACCTTGCGCTGCCCCTCCGGTCAATCCAAGCCCTCGGTGAGCATCAGCACGTTCCCCTGGTCCTTTTGGCGCTAGATGTTGAAGAGCTTAACCCGTCCCTAGGCCAGAGCACCGGACGCCGGCGAGCGCCGCCGTGCAGTTCCGCCGCCGCCCTTGTTCTTGCAGCGCAGAGCCCCACCGAGGCCCGCAAATGCCCTTGGTGGATTATGCATGTCGCGCTGAATGTTCCTAGCCTAAAATCCAGTTGATTTGACCCCCGGAGCACCGTTTACGGTGAAGTCCGGCGAACCCCGAGCCGCGCCGCCGCGGAACAAGGTTGCCGGCGTGTTTCTGCCGCCGTCGCAGCCTTTTTAACCCTAGTCGTCCGATCCGAAGTGAACGCGTGAGATTAGATCGCGTACCCCTTCAACCCGAGCCGTTAGATCTAGATCCAGTGGATCAGATCCCCCGTGCAGATCGGACCGTCCGATCCACAGTGTTCAGATCGGACCGTCCGAACCCCGCCGTTCCGAACGGACCGTCCGAACCGAAACGCGCCCGAACCATCCGACCAGATCCGACGGCCCGGATTAGAAGGTACCCCTTCGGCCTGGTAGTTTTGCTTGAGGGACCCTGAGCTTCTTTGGAATCAACCCGCAGTCCACCCCCATTCAAAAGTAATTACAGATAAGCCCTGTTTTTAGCATTTAGACCCCTGAGCTTCTTAGATATAGAACCCGCCATCCAGACCTTGAGTTTTGGTGTGTTAGCCCCTGCGTCTATAGTTTAATTTCATTTAAGTCCTTAGTTTTGCGCAGAACCCCCTGGAACTTTCGGTTTTCTTACAGAAAAGCCCCTAGACCTTGTTTTAGCCCTAGTTTTCGCGTCTTAGCTCCGTTTTAGGTGGTTTTCGCGCTCACATGATCGTCGTAACGCATAGAATAGCTTTAGTTCAGTTTTGTGTGCTGTTTGATTGTATTGTTGTACTGTTTCTTATCTTTTGCCATTGTTTGCATGTATGTACCTGTGTGGACCATGCTTGGATGTTACGATCGTGAGTAGACGTTGAGCCATCGGAGGAGTACCTGGAGCCAGCTTCAGAGCCCTTTGAGCAGTAGCAGGAGAACTTTGAGGAAGGCATGTATAACATGAACATCCTATCACTTTTAAATTCAATTTCATACTGCATTTTAATCCTGTGTGCCTATAAGGATTTCCTAGCCACTTTTATCCTTTACATAAAGACCTTGGGTTGCATTTTGGTTAGTTGTGCTAGGTGCCGCGCTCTCACACCTTATGGTCCTTTTTAATTAAATTTGATTAATGGTATATGCAACTTGATCCTGAGAGTGGCCCTCTGTGCTATGTGCTTGAGCGGCTCACGTCTCGTTAAAATATGTTTTGTTAGAAACATGGTTTAGGGGGCCAGCACGGTGCTTAGTGCTTGGTTGGCCACTCTCCATAAGGATCGGTTCATAGAGCGACAACCTGGGACAACCGCGCAACCACAAGACTAGAATGGGACGGTCTTGACTTACTAATTAGGTCATTTTGGTTTGGGAGTAACTTACCTGCGGGGCAAGAGGGGTGGTAAGCTTCTATGGCCCTCGCGCTACGAGGCTTGGTCTGTGCTATGTGCTTGTACCCCCTCGAGGCTTGCTCCATGGTTGCTGATCCAAAATCCTTAGCGGTTACACCTTACTAACATGGTCCTTTGTAACGGTCTTGTAGTGCGCTGGGTAGTCATCTCACCTTAGCGTAGCTCACGACTTGTGGGTAAAGTTGTGCAACCTCTCGAGAGTGTAAAACTGGTATACTAGCCGTCTGATTAGTGGGGTTTGTCTTTGGTGGTTTGGATTGGATTTCAGTAGACTCCTAATAAATTTTAATTAATTATTATGTAACTTGGGTTATGGTAATTCATCCACTTGTAGAAAATAGCTTTAATAAAATTTGCCAAGATTAAAAGCTAATGCAGTTGAGTCAGCTAACCATAGAGCCTCATCATTCGTGTTATACTTGTTGAGTACAAGTTGTGTACTCACACTTGCCTTCTCTACTCTTCTGTTCTCTTTGGGATATCTTTGACTGCTGCTCAATACCAGATCATGTGGAGGACTACATCAGCGGACTCGATGATTTCTAGGCATTTGTCTCCCAGCCGACGTCCCTGTGACGCCCTGTTCTTCATGTATTCATTTTATGCGTCCGCACTCCTTGAACCGATTCTTGATTCAGTTGTAATAAAGAATTCATTTACAATTTATACGCTTTTATTTCGTGATATGTGTTGTGATATCTTGATAATTCTGTTGTATATATGCGTGACTTGATCCTGGCGCATATATGATTGCTCGATTTATGTCCTGGTAAATCGGGTGTGATAGTCCCTGCCCGCCCTTATATAGTCTAGGGGGATAGGGTTACATAGAAATCCTAGCTAGATACGAGCTTAGAAATTCTACCTGAGTACTATTCGGGTAGTTTTCTTCTGTTTTGACTAATCCTACTACGGTACGAGTAGTTACAACTAATGTACGACGAGGGCTATGTCCTATCTTTTCTCCTATAATATGTATGCCATGTGCGCAGTCCCGTGGCCCCGGATCTGACAAGCCCCCGAGCTCTTCGTAGTCGAGTACTGTAGGCTTCCGAGTACTTTTGAAGGTGTCTTTGAGTTCTTCTGAACTTCATCTTGAAGGTATCTTCCGAGTACTTCCTTGGCTGCATCGAGGCTGTGAGGTGCTCATGCCCCGAGTAGTTTTCAAGCCTTCTTTTATATCGGGCGTGATTAAACCCGTACGCTATTTGGAGTAGCCCCCAAGCCTTAGGTTGAATCGAAGAATCACACTAAGGGTCAAATTAGTCTTGAGCCTTTCTCCTTATCTTCCAAAAAGTTTAAAAAATAAGCCATCAATGACACGTACCCCACAACCCCCAAGCCTTTAATCCAAATTCTCCGGTTTGGAAAAAAAAGGATCCAAAAGGTCATGGCATGGGTTGTGTAAAAAAGTAAGCATTTGAATTAATGGTTAAAATGGTTAAATTGGTTCAGAAATTTGAAAACCTCTTTTTTCGGACGTTATCCCTAAGAAATGGTTAAACAAATAACTTTCCCAAAGTAATCCGAGATTACCGCTCAAAACAAATCTTATCCCGTAAAAAACTATTCTCATTCCGCACAGTAAACTTGGGCTCGTCGCTGGTTATTTAACCGCGCGGTGACCTAGGATTTTACTCACCCTTTCACTTGTGTTTATTACTGCTCGAGCCTTTCGTCTTCCTCTGTCTCACAGCTGCCGCAACTTCCAGAGTTAGATCTAGGTCATTTGCGTTGCAAGAAGTAGTCACCCAGTTCATCCTTCTCCCTAAAAGCCCTGCTCTGCTGCCTCTCTCATCGTAGCCCCCAAGCGCATGCGAGTGAAGCATCTCATGACCACAAGGATGGCCAGCAACAAGTGAGGTGCCTCCAAGGGGAAAGAAAAGGAGTGTAAGGCTGCCACAACCGCCGGAGACGGGTGGAAACCAAGTTAGTGCTCTGAAGCTGATCTCCAGGCCCTCGTTGATGAGAGTCTTCTCTAGAGCAAGGAAGTCATCCAGTGGTGCCCTGCCACTAGGGACAAAAGGCCTATGAAGGAGTTGTTGAGATTGTTCTTTTCCAATACTTCGTCGACCGAGGATTATCCCTCCCGGCTTCTGATTCTTTCCGTGGTCTCCTCTTTTACTATGGAATCCAGTTGCATCATCTTAATCCCAATTCCATCCTTCACATTTTTGTCTTTGTTCAGATCTGTGAAGCATTCTTAGGAATAGAGCCGCACTTCGATCTCTTAACTTATCTTTTCCACCTCAAGTCCCAACACAATGATAAGGTCTCGTATGAGGTCGGAGGTGCTGGGCTACAGCTGAGGCAAAGGATGGAGAAAAAATACATCTCGTACAAATTCCTGAGTAGTTTGTCAGGGTGGAGAGAGAAGTGGTTCTACATCGAAAACCACGCGCCTTCCCTACTAGAGAGGACTATGGGAGCACTTAAGATCACGCGCGAGTGGTCCAAGCCCTGCAGGGATGAAAGCCAGATCCTAGAATTGCTTGGTATGATCAAAAAGTAGAGGGTTGTGGGTGTTATTAGCGTAGTGGTGATGTTCTCGTGGATTGGCAGGCGGATCTAGCAACTGCATAAGTGGGCAAGGTTTGGCTTCGACTATCTTGGAGTCTTAGACCCTTCTCGATTTTCTGTAGAGCCGATTCAGCAATCAGATGCTGCAGTTTGAGTGAGCTGGGTACTCATGGGCGCTGAGATAGTGCCCTCTGTCCCGAAGATGTACTCTGCTAAGGATCCTCCAAAGCATGTAAGTACCCGTATCTTTCTATACTGCAATCTTGTCTTGAGTGATACTAACTCATCTATCAATTTTGTTGTAGCAGGATGTAGATGTATATATAAGTATGCCGCCAATGCCGGACATCACATGTTCGCGGCATCTGCAGCCATCAGCGTACCAGAAGCCGATCTTTCGTCCTTCCTATGATCCAGTCAATACAGATGATGATCAGGATAGTGACGATGGTTGCACCTTGGCTGAAGTGATAAAAGGTTAGGGTAAGAAGACAGCCTAGCAGACCGAAAGCTCTCCTAGTGTTGATCTTTTGCCCAGCCATCCGCAGAGACCAAGAGCCACCGCTCGGAAGTGCAAGGTGAGCGCCTCACTAGCTGGCGATGACATCGGAGCGTCCAGGTGAGTGCTTGTCATTGCATTTCGAGTATTTTTCCTACTTTTGCTTGGGCATTTTCTGATTGAATTTCCCCCTTCTTCTTGAATTTTTTCGGTAGCTCCCCGAACCCCAAATGTACCAAGGGTACAGTTGAACAGGAGATCGGGGATGAGACTGCAAGGGGACAGGGCGTGCCCATCGTTACAGTGGACCCATCAAGTGGTACTGCTGAAGCCGCGCCGGAGCGATCGCTGCCTCTGGCTGACCGCAGTTTGATGGTGACCGTCGCGGTTGCCCCGCTGGAGAAAATGCCACCCTCGACTGGCGAACCTACGGTGACGAGTGCTCTGGGTACTGGCTGATCGTAGTTTGATGGTGACCGTCGTGGTTGCCCCGCTGGAGAAAATGCTACCCTTGACTGGCGAACCTATAGTGACGAGTGCTCTGGGTATTGGACCAGTGTCCCGAGTACTTAAGAAGAAAGTATTGTTGATAAAGAAGTCTGCATTGTAAGCATCCGAGTGCTTTTCCTTTGTGTATTGTAGGTTCTTATCTGTCTGATAATAACTCATAATGTTGTTTCCCTATGTAGGTTGTCCTCTGCTCTAGGCTTGGAGCAGCCTGGCAATGCCGCGGATTCCCAAGCCCCGAGCTAGAGAAGGTGGTTGATGCAACACCGGTGGCCACGGAACATGTTGAACCGTTGCAGCAGCCAGGTGCCCTTGTCCCCTCACCCACAGGAACTGAATGTGCTGATGAAAGGGAGGTGCCAGTCGCTGAACCAGAGCCGGTGAACGCAGAAGAGCCTCAAGAAAGTTCCATAGGTAGGTTGTTTTGATCTACATTTCATCTGAGTTCTTTGTTGCTTGCATGTTTGCTTATGGAGTAACCATGTGATAGGGAGCCCGCAGCCGCAGTAGCATGACCCTATCGAGCAAGGAGCTGCGAGTAGTTCAACAGTTGTAGATCCAACGCGGCCATCAATTTTTGAGAGCAGCATCCCATTTGGAGCTCAATGATGACCCAATGCTCATAAATGGACGAATGAAAGAGTTCAATGGTTCATTCCAGGATTTGTTCCGGTTCTCGATGGTTAGTTCCCTAAATTGTCCATATTTGCTGTTGTCGAGTAGTATTGCTTCTCAAACTTCTTCTCAATGTCAAACAGACCATGGCCAACCGATCTCGCATCAAGTTAGACAAATTGCAAGCTGTGGAGATCAAATTCAAGCAGTTGCAGACCAAGGAGCAAGAGATCAAACACAAGCAGTAGAAAATGCTAAGGTGCAGTGTGAACTAGATACCTTGAAGCTCAAGCACACCCGAGAGGTCTATCTGCTGAGGAAAGAGATTGAAAATCTGAAGGACAGAAACAGATTACAGGCCAAGTCTTACCGAGGTAATACTCTGTCGACTGCTTTATCCTTGCTTGCCATAAGTGGAGAGTGTCGGCGTTTTACCGGCTGCCCACCGAGGGATATACCCTAGGTGGTAAGTTTAGGTGAGGAGACGCCGAGATCAGGAACACGAAGGTGCAAGGAACACAAGATTTAGACAGGTTCGGGCCGCGAGGTGCGTAATACCCTACGTCCTGTGTGGTGGTTTGTATTGCCTTCGGTGTAGAATGATCTGTTTTGAATGGGTCACTGCCCCCCTTATATACCTGGGAGGTTAGGGTTACATGGATCCTAGCCAATACTAGCCAAGGAATCGTACTCGGGTACAACTCGAGTAGATTCCTTCTGTACCGACTAGCTTTATCTCCTACTCGAACGAGTAGAAAACAACTTAAATAAGAGATAAGACAGGCTTTATCCCTTAACCCTGTTTAAACTACGTTATGTGCACAGCCCCGTGGGCCCGGGTCTGACAAGCCCCCGAGCTCTTCGTAGCTGAGTACTGCAGGCTTCTCGAGTACATTCGAAGCAATCTTCGGCTTCTCTTGAAGCTCCGTCTTGAAGTTCTTCTTCCAGTACTTTCTTGCCTGCATCAAAGCTATGAGGTGCTCATTCCCCGAATTACTTCTTTGGTATGGTGTGCAATTGAAAAATCGCACTCCATATGGAGTAGCCCCCGAGCCTTAGGTTGAATCGGAGAATCAGCCTGAGGGTCACATTAGTCTTGAATCTTCCTTACTTTTCAAATAAATTTAAAAAAATAAGTAGTCGATGCCACGTATCCCGCAGCCCCCGAGCCTTGAATCCAAATCTCTCAGGTTTGGAAATAAGGATCCAAGAATCGTGGCATTGGTGTTACTCTAAAATTCTGAGAAAAACTCTTCACCTTCTGCACAGTGAAATTGAGTCTCCCGCTGGTTTATTTAATCGCGCGGTGACTTAGGGTTTCTTCTGCACTCTCAGTATTCATATGACTCATCTTCGAATAGTTTTGCGGCATCCAGCCCCCGAGCTTATGAGCCAGGAGAGCCGAAGGAGCCATGTTGAGTAGTGCACATCGCCCAGCCCCCGAGCCTGGGAACTAGTGGAGCTGTGATGGCACGCTGTGCTACCTAGAGGGTTGTTGCCGAATCTTGATCTGAAAAAAAAAACAATGCATACATTATGTAGCATAATGCGAAGATACCGAGTAGTACCAAGTAATAATGTGAAGACACCAAAATTTATTTGGTGTAAAAATTGCTGTGTTGAGCTCTTTTTTGGGTCATTTAAATCTCCTGAGTAGTATGCCTGTTACGTTTAAGCACCTAGTCCCATTTTAGCCATTGCTCATAGCATGTATGAGATCTTTGTCTCGTGTACGCATAAAGGCATTAGGCATGACAGAAGAGCCGAGGTTTCACGGATTAAGGCATGTGCTACCCGAGTAGATTAGCGACCGTTAAGAGACAATGAGCAGAAAGTAGTCGTCATGCGACAAAGAGGATGCGCAGTGCGCAAAAGTAGTCAACGAAGTGTAGCTCTGGAGGGTTTCAATGCCCATCGAGAATCATACACGGATAAGTAGTCGGCGAAGTGTGACTCTAGAGGGTTTCATGCCCATCGAGAGACGTACACGGATAAGTAGCCGATCATGGAGTAGCCCCCGAGGGTTTCATGCCCGTCGAGAGGCGTACCCAAAAAGGTAGCTGATCTTGTGAAGAACAAGTCAGAAAAGGTATAAGTCACTTAGCTTGACTCGTGGACGAATGTCGACGAAGCCGTGGAGCTTGTTGATGGAGCTACGACGGTTTGTTGATGAAGCTCGACTAGTCGGAGTAGATTCCGATTGGTGAACTGGAAAGATACCATCGAGTTCGCCGGTGGATCTTCAATGCGCTCCCCTACCTGGCGCACCAGCTGTCGGTGTTTTACCAGCTGCCCACCGAGGGATATACCCGAGGTGGTAAGTTTAGGTGAGGAGACGCCGAGATCAGGAACTCGAAGGTGCAAGGAACACAAGATTTAGATAGGTTCGGGCCGCGAGGTGCGTAATACCCTACATCCTGTGTGGTGGTTTGTATTGCCTTCGGTGTAGAATGATCTGTTTTGAGTGGGTCTCTGCCCCCCCTTATATACCCGGGAGGTCAGGGTTACATGGATCCTAACCAATACTAGCCAAGGAATCGTACCCGGGTACAACTCGAGTAGATTCCTTCTGTACCGACTAGCTTTATCTCCTACTCAAACTAGTAGAAAACAACTTAAATAAGAGATAAGACAGGCTTTATCCCTTAACCCTGTTTAAACTACATTATGTGCACAGCCCCGTGGCCCCGGGTCTGACAGAGAGTAGTATCTAAAATAGTAGAAGTGCTTCTCCGTCTCCTTTTGCTTGCAGAACTTAATAATATCATGAGAAATAAGGATGACGAGATCACTGACTTGAAGAATCTTGTGTACCATCATTCAGATGACACGGAGAAGTTGATTCAAGCCCTCCAGGATGCAGATGTATAACTCATTGAGTATATGATGTAGATCAGAGTGATGACCGCTGCATAAGAGCAAAACAAGAGGGAACTTGAAGAGCTCAAGGGTGGTGCCCAGGTTGTGGTTGACATGGTGGATCCACCACAAGAAGGGGTGGTGAGCAACAAGACGTTGTTGGAATGACTTCACAAAATGTAGAGCCGCTAGCGACTGGGATGTCTTCAGACTTCACCGAAGACAAGTTCAAGGAACTTGTTGAAGAGGTGAAGCCAGAAGCCCAGAAGCTAGTCGATGGCTTAGAGCAAGAGTAGGTTCAGATGTGCAAACATTGAATACTCTGTTGTATCTATGTATAACTATAAATATATGTACTAGATGCTTTCCTGTTGATGTGTTTGGTGTGCTAACTCATAGAGTAGGACCAAAAATCTTAGGACTTAGAAATAGTAGAGACACCCATATAGAGCTACCCAGAAGGCAACGCGTCTAGAGGTAGTCAATGGTTGTGTGTTCAAAAGTTAAACCCAGATAGGGATGTAGACAAACTAGGGTGAAATCATGTTGTGTGATGTCCAAGATTGTTTTGTAGGCGTAGAAACCTCTCCAATTGTATCGTAGTAACTAGAGCCATTAGTTCTAGTGAACTATGTAGGGTAGTACTTGAAGTAGTAGGTAGTGTTCGCAAGTACTCAGTGCTTGGCGATCCGTAGGGCCACTGCGAAGTAGTCATGTCAAAAAGTACTCATGGCATAGCCCCCGAGTATAATTGAAGACTTATTGTGGTTAGCATATTGTTAGTACTCGTGGTTGCAGCCCTCGAATTCTTACAATGTAGCTAAAGAAAAGTAGTCATTTTGAGACTGAATCAATTCTTTATTGATGATAGGATGCTGCGCTGCAGCTCACAACTTTGGGTACAAATTATCTAATAGTAGAAACGGCGTAGGTGCTTGATATTCTAGGAGTTTGGGACCTCCTAGCCATTATTATATTGTAAGCGATACGACACTAGTCACGTAACCTTGAGCACGATGAAGGGCACCTCCCATCGCGAGTTGAGCTTGTGCAGCCCAGTTTCATCCTGGATGCGGCGAAGGACCAAATCTCCAACGTTGAAGGATCTTTCTTGAATGTTCCTATCGTGGTAACGATGAACGCCTAGTAAGTAGCGGACTAACTGGAGCAGGACATTGCATCTGACTTCTTCTGCTGAGTCAAGTTTGACATGTCTTGCATCATCAGCCTCACCTTCTTCGTACATCTCCAGACATGGGGATTGCCACATGACATCAGCCGGTAGTATGGCTTCGAACCCATAGATGAGGAAGAAAATTGACTGTCCTGTGGCTTTGCTTGGTTGTGTGTGAAGCCCCTAGACTACCAATGAGATCTCATGGATCCACTTGCCACCCTTTTTGCTGCTCTTATCGTAGAGTCTTTTCTTCAGTCCATCAAGGATCATGCTGTTGGTGCGCTCAACCTGACCGTTGGCCCATGGGTGAACCATTAAGACATACTTGAACTCAATGGCTCTACGCTCGCAGAATTCCCATAATTCGTGCGAGTGGAAATTGGATCCTAAACCCATGATGATAGTGTTAGGGAAGCCGAATTGGTGCAGGATGTCACAGATGAAGCTGACCACTCGATCTACAGAGAGCTTTGTAATTGGCTTGTACTCGATCCACTTCGTAAACTTGTCGATGGCCACCAACACATGAGTAAAACCTCCTGGAACAGTTGTCGAGGGTCCTATCATGTCCAGGCCCCAGCATGTGGCCAAGAAGGTGGTATGGTGATGAGATTGTGAGCCGGGATGTGGGGCTGCCTACTGAAAAACTGGCAGTTGGTACACCAGCGGACAAGTTCTTTGGTGTCTGCCAAAGCCGTCGACCAACAGAATCCAGATCTGAAAGCCTTCCTGACCAGCGTGCGAGAAGCAGCATGGTTCCCACACACGCCTTTATGGATCTCCTGGGTATTTCTCTGTCTTCCTCCGTGCGCACACACTTCATGAGTACGCCAGATGCTGTTCCACGCTTGTATAAGTTGTCACCGACTGGAACATATCCTTTGCTCCGCCTTAAGATACGTGCAGCTTCTGCGCTCTTCTCGTCGATGTCGGAGGGTAGTTTGTGCTCCTTTATGAAGTCGATGAAAGTCACCCGCTAGTCAACCTTGATCAACATGACCTCTCAGTCGGGTTCTATTGGACCCTGAGCAATGGTGCTTTGATATGGTATCTTGATGGATGGGTGATGCAGCTCATGGACAAAAACTCCTAGTGGAACGTTTGATCGATCAGAGCCCAACTTCGAGAGCACGTCCACCCCCACGTTGTTGTCGCAAATCACATGATGAATTTCCAGGCTCGAGAACTTATTCTCGAGCTTGCGTATCTCTGCGACGTACATGTCCATGGTGTCCTTGTTGATATCACACTCCTTGTTGACTTGTTGGACCACCAGCAAGGAGTCGTCGTAGACAAGCAGTCACTTGATACCCAGAGAGACTGCCAGGCGTAGCCCATGCAGTAGTGCCTCATACTTGGCTTTGTTGTTTGAGACCTCAAATAGTATTTGGAATACATATTTGAGTTATTATCCTGTTGGACTGATGAAGAGTACTCCGACGCCACCGCCTCCGAGCTTGAGTGAGTCGTCGAAGTACATCACCCAATGCTCTAGCAGGTTGGTTGGAGCTTCCACTTGGTTTTCTCGCCATTCTGCCATGAAATCGACTAGTGCTTACGACTTGATGGTGGTGCAAGGCTTGAAGTTGAGAGTAAGAGCCCCCAGTTCCACTGCCCACTTGGAGATAATGATAGAAATATGTCCTAGAGGTAATCATAGAGATGATCGTATTTTGTTGTATCCATGATGTATTATGTATTCATTGAATATCCATGAAAGGCAACTTGTATTGATTGGCAACTATATGAATTGTTTGTGAGACTCTTTACTTGTATGGTTATTCTAAAGTTGTTCCTAGTCGGAGTTCATGTATGAACACACATGAATATTAGACTAGCACATATACTATTTGATGACTGTGTTTCACAAGTCATAGACATGGAGATGTCAAACTAATAATGTGGGTGCATGTATGACATGAGGCTGGACTGACCCAACTCAAGAAATAGTGATTTCTCATTACACAATGTGTACGCTGTGTCCCTAGACCTCAGATTGTCACATGTGCTCAAGATATGAACCGACCTACTTAGGAGCCATCAAACGCTACTCCGTAACTATGTAGTCATAGAGGTGGTTCTTGGGTTTGTCAAGAAGCATGCTATGAGACATGGTCAATCAAGATGGTATTTGCACTTCTCTGCTTGAGAGAGATATCTCTAGGCCCCTCAACTGATCGGATCAAGAAATGCATGGCCGTGCTAGGTTTAAGTGTTAACCAAGGATTCCGGATCACTGCAACGAGAAAGAGATGTCAGCTTGGAGCTAGACCAAATATAGTGAGGCAAAGGGAATAACATGTAGATGAGATTGTTACGACTCGTCTGATATGATCTTTGCATGCCCATAGGAGTTGACACGTCTTGCTAGAGGCCACTGTCAACTATTGGTCGAGTAGGAGTACTCGGGCCATGTTTGTTCGCGCATGAGTCCATAGGGTCACACACTTAAGGGGCTGGAAGCCTAATGAGGATATGATCCAAATTAGACTAGGCTTAGGTGCACTAATGGGCCTCGGTTAGGAAGCCCATTAGTGGGTGCATATAAAAGAAGGGGTGGGGGCGCATGTAGGGGTAACCCTAATTCCATGCCTGCTGGCAGCCGCCTCCCACGCCTGCGCCCACAGTTGCCCTCATGGACCTAGCATTCCCGAGTGCAACGCTTCTTCCCCGTACGTGTGGATACCTTGGAGGTGCTACATCTGCTGCACGAGGACGAACCGCACATGAGGAGGTCTTGCAACTGCACTGCCGGTGACTGACTGCACTACCCCGACGCGCTACAGAAGTTCCACACCCGCACGTCTAGTGGTAATTCCATGATCTATAACAGCAGTTTTCCTGGTTTATGTGGTGGAAATTTTGTTTATCGCTAGCGTAGCCACCTCATATCCCATCAGATATGTCCAGTGGCATCCCGATTGTGGAGTATATCCGCCATAGGGAAATCAGTGACAACTGAGATCTTGTATGCGTCGAAGTAGTGGTGAAGCTTTCTGGAGGTGATGAGTATAGCGTAGAGTAGTTTCTGAATTGACAGGTAATGAAACTTGGATTCAGAAAGGACTTCGCTAACGAAGTAGACTAGCCGCTGCACACCGAAGGCATGGCCTTCCATCTGGAGTTCCACCATGATTGTCGTGCTGATGACGTGAGTAGTCACGGTGATGTAGAGTAGCAGGTTCTCACCTGGTTGTGGAGCTATGAGGATGGGGGGCGACTGCAGATGATGCTTGAGGTCTTCCTGCGCCTGCTCCACCTCCTCAGTCCACTAGAACTTGTCTTGTCATTTTAGCAACTTGAAGAAGGGTAATCCCCGTTCTCCAAGTCGTGAGATTAATCTATCAGGGCCGCCATACAGCCTGTGAGCTTCTGGACATCCTTGATCATCCATGGAACCCCCTGTTTGTAATGGCGGTGATCTCCTCTAGGTTTGCTTCAATTCCTCAGTGACTGACGATGAAACCGAGCAGTTTCCCTTGCGGTACGCTGAAGACGCACTTAGTCGGGTTGAGCTTCCACCGGAACTTGTGCAGGCTGTTGAAGGTTTCTTCGAGGTCGGAAATGAACTCATCGTGGGTTTTGGTCTTGATGACCACATCGTCCATGTAGGCTTCAACATTACGATGTAGCTAGTCAACGAGGCATAATTGGATAGCCCGCTGATAGGTGGCTCCTGCGTTCTTCAGCCCAAACGACAGAGTTGTGTAGGCATATGCACCGAACGGGGTGATGAACTCCGTCTTGATCTGATCTTCTTCCTTGAGGGCAATTTGATGGTAGCCCGAGTAGCAATCAAAGAAAGAGAGCAGGACACAGCCAGCCATTGAGTCAATGACTTGGTCAATGCATGGGAGTGCGAAGGGGTCCTTCGAGTAGTGTCTGTTGAGATCAGTGTAATCCACACACATCCTCCATTCATTATTATTCTTTTTCAAAATTAGTACAGGGTTAGCTAGCCACTCTGGGTGGTAGACTTCTTTAATAAAACCAGCCGCGAGTAGTTTTGCCAACTCCTTCTAGATGGCCTCCCTCTTGTTTGGAGCGAAGCGTCGTAGTTGTAGCTTCTTCAAAGTGGCTTTGGGGTCGACTTTTAGGCAGTGCTCAATCAGCTCCTTGGACCCGCATGGCATTTTCGGGGTTTCCACGCGAATATGTCGTGGTTGGCCCTAAGAAAACTGATGAGCACGCTTTCCTATTTGTCACTCAAGCTGCCTCTAATCAAAGCTAACTTGGATGGGTCACCTTCTCACAGCTCGATGGTCTTGATGCCGACGTCGCTGGGTTGGGTTTTACCCTGGACTGGCTGGGTCACTGATAGGACACCTCCATCTCTATGTCGGCGAGCTTATGTGCGGCCACAAAGACTTCTGCAGAAGGTTCTGGCACGCGTGATGTCACGGCGTACTCGATCGCCTTTTGGTCGCAATCATATGACTTCTTCAAGTCATCGTGGAATGTGAGTACCCCTGCCTTGCCTCGCATCTTGAGTAGCAAGTAGTTGTAGTGAGGTACGGCTATGAATTTTGTCAAAGCCAGTCTACCGAGGATGTTACATGGTATGACAACTTGAAGTCAGACACCTCAAACTTGATGTACTCCGTGTGGTAGTTGTCTTTGTTCCCAAAGGTAACTGGCAGGAACACCAAACCAAGTGGTGTAGCCGCATCCCCTAGGACGATACCATAGAACGGAGCCTTGCTGGGGGTGAGCATCTTTGTGATGTCTAGCCCCATCTTCTTTAGTGTACTCGCGAAGAGCAGGTTGAGGCCGCTCCCACCGTCGATGAGTAGTTGGGTCAACTGTGAGCCTGCCACGACAGGATCTAGCACGAGAGAGAATTTTCCCAGCTCGGAGAAGCTGGTCCACTAATCCTCCCTGGAGAAGAAGATTGGGACCTCGCTGTATATCAGAGGTTTCTGTATGGCCGGCTCCACAGAGAGGATATCGCGAGAGTTAGCTTCTGCGCACGCTTGGAGGGGAAGCCACCGTCTCCACCAAAGATGATGTTGACGACGTTCTTTAGATCTTGGAAATCTTTGGCCCCTGACTTGTCCTCCTCATAGTCATCCTCCTAGTCTTTCCGCTTGCCGTCTTGATCAAGGAGTGGGATGTTGAGTGACTTGCCGTCTTGATCTTTGGGGTGTTTGATTGTTCCCTGACTTCTTGCCCTGCAGATTGTGCTCACCAGCCGTGACTTCGTGGTCTGGATTGCATTTTCCGGGGTTTCCTGAGTTGTTCCGTTGGCCATTGTCGGAGTGGTTGTTGTTGTTGCCCTGCTTGTCTTTGTTGCACTTGGGGAAGCGCTCGTTCTCCTCATCCTCCTGGTCGGCCCACCATGGCATCATGTTGCAGAGTTCCACGGTAGTAGTCGGGCGGTTGCGTTCGAAGTCATGGTAAGTGTGCTTCAAAAAAAACTATTCTGGAAGCAGCGGATGACATCCTCATCGGTGATGTTGGCGATGGTGGCTCGCATCTCAAAAAAGCGCCGGGTGTAGGATCTCAAGGTCTCGTTCATCTCCTGCTTAACCTAGGACAATTCATGGCAAGTACCTACTCAGATCATGGATCCGTGGAAGTTGTCGATGAAGGCCCTCTTGAGATCCTACCAGAAGTCGATGAAGTTCGGCTTGAGGATTTCGAGCCAAGTGAGAGGAACGGATTCAATGGCAACCGAGAAGTAGAGCGCCTTGGTAGAGTTGGATCCACCAGACACCTCGATGGCACCGGAGTAGCAGCGAATCCACTAGCATGGGTCTTGCTTACCGTCGTACTTGGGGATGCTGATTGGTTCGAAGTCCTCGGGGTAGGAACAATCAATGATATTGGAGGTGACCATGGGGAAGCGGTCACTATCATCAGCATCGTGGTATATGTCAGGTCGGTCTCTTCTCCTTGCCTCAACGATGCACTGCGCATCGCAACCATCATTGATCTTCTACCTCAGATCAACTGCAGGAGGGTTCTGTAGGCTAGCCTCAGGCTAGGCTTCACTGTGAGGCCTTTTGTTGTGCTGGCTGCGGGGTGGTCGCGGAGGTTGCTGCACCTCTTGGTCGACGTTGCCACACGTGGACTGCTGCCCTTGGCGATTGTCGTGGCTGCCCTAATTGTCTTAGTTGCGCTGGTGGTTGTCCCCCTCCCCCCCGGTCTAGCTCCACCTCCGGGGGTGCGACTGACCTGTGCAGATTCACTGTGGCGCTCGGATCTCGAGAGGGTGTTCCGTGTCGAAGACATGGAGTTTTGCTCATCGAGTTGCACGAGCGCGCGCTGGGTCAGGTACTGCAACCTTTGCAACTGGGGGTTAGGCGGTAGTTGTTGAACTAGGAGCGCTGCCTTTGCAATGGCGCCGATCGGGGTGTCGTACTCCTGATCTTCGGCCGCTACGAAGGCGTTGTTGAGGTTCCTACGGTACAGCAGGTTGCCTGTGCGGTTTTCCTTATTTCGCCTGCGCTTGGCGTGCTTGGCCTTCTTCACCCGCCGGATGCTCTTGTGCTCTTTGTTCTTGTCCTAGGGAGAGTTCGGCATGCACTCATTGGTGGATACATCTGCGAGTAGTTCGGCATCCTACTCTGGACCTAGCTCGTTGTCCTCCGCATTGCAGAGGGAAGCCATGTAGACTTGGCGATCCGGTGAGGTCTCAGCCGTATGGTTGTACTCGACTAGCTCTGTGCTGTCCTCTTCCTCTTTAGTGATGCGACAAAGGGGCTTGCCTTCGTGGAAAGGCAGTTCTTGCGTGAAGGCCACAAGGCGGGAGTCGTATTCGAGTAGCCTAGAGGGCTCCATGCCCTTCCAGTACACGAACCGGCCTTGCAGTGTAGTAGTTATGGTCAGACCCAGCTGACTATCTGAAAAGGATTCGGGGTCTTCGTCTGAATCCGAGTAGTTGTAAAAGACAGCCCCCTCCCCTTCCCCCCCCCCCCATCAAGCGGTGGCTCCCTCGTCTCCGATCTTGAGCAGATGATCTAATTCCTTCTACAAGTCGGAGAGGGACACAAATCGCATAGCCTCCTGGTAGACCAAGGTGGCATTGCATAACCCGAATGAGAATCAGGTATGGCCCTCCTCAGATCGGGTTGAGTCCAATCCAGGAAGTCCTGGTGCAGTACGAGTTGAAGTCTCATTGAGAACGGACATCTTCTCGATCTCCCTAGCGAGATTAAGGAGTAGCATCTAGTCGAGGTTGTCGATGAACTCAACGAGATTGCTGCATCGGGTTGTTGTAGAGGCCTCCAGCTTGCTGATGTTGGCTAGGTGGCTGTTGAAGCCGCCAGACCCGTTGGCGACGCAGATCCAGGAGCCGAAGATGAACGTGTGCCCTCGTCGAGCACGACGCTGGTGAAGTTGAAAGATGCCGTCGAATTCTCCGGTGGATGCTCGATGAACACCCCTACCTGGCGCGCCAACTGTCGGTGTTTAACCTCGAAGCCCACTGAGGGATATCCCCGAGGTGGTAGATTTTAGGTGGGCTGTCGCCGAGGTTAGAAACTCGAAGATGCAAGGAATACAAGATTTAGATAGGTTCGGGCCGCAGAGAGCGTAATACCCTACGTCCTGTGTGGTGGTTTGTATTGCTTTAGGTGTTGATGTTTTTCGAGGGGGTCCCTGCCCGCCCATATATAGTCTGAGGGGATAGGATTATATGGAAATCCTAGCCAGATACAAGCTTAGGAGTCCTACCTGAGGACTACTCGGGTAGTTTCTTTCTGTTTTGACTAGTCCTACTACGATACAAGTAGTTACAACTGATGTAGGGCATGGGCCATGTCCCATCTCTTATCCTAGAATATGTATGCCATGTGCGTAGTCCCGTAGCCCCGGGTCTGACAATTCCATGACTTCTCTCTCCAAAGTTATCATTATGAGAAAATGGATATGGGCTATGTAAAAGAGAAATAAAAGACATGCTCAAGAAAGCATGATAAAAAAGGATGAAAAAGAAGAAAAGAGAAAGATAGCCCTTGTCCTAAGAAAAAGAAAAAGGAGAGAGATGGTCCATGAAAAAGAAGTTCATACACCATCCATCAAAAATATCCACACACATGCACATCTTGATCAAGGTTTATGACTTGCTTCTCCTTTGGATCCGGCTTTTGACTTAGCAAAATATGAGAAACAAGTATGTCTTCAAATTCTCCATACCTATAGCTCCAAAAAAACAAGTCTTTAGAAGTAGGATGAGAAGGAAAGGCAAAATAAAAGCCTTGGTGAGGAATAAAACACATTGAGCGATCTAAGAGATCATTCGAGGAACTTTAAATTTTCTTTTGAAAATATTTATAAAACCTATTGATTGAAGGTTGAAAAAAGGGGTGAGAAAAAGGTGCTCTATGACACCGTTCTGACTCTCAACTGCCAAAGATAAGGTGAAGCTATACACCCCACAGAAGTAAGGTGAAGGGTAAGATCAATGCCAACTTATCCAAAATCATGGTAAGAATATTTTGTTGTGCCTATGGTATAAGTTGGAAACGCAACTTTGTAGCAACTCCTAATCAACAACCTAAGTCTAAAACTTTGCTCGAGATGAGCAAAAGGCTAGCTTGGGGGAGTTGTTGACAGTCCTTAAATGCAAAATCTGACCGTCAACTATACTCATAAATAAAGGAAAACTATACACCTTACTCACATATTTCATTTACAATAACCTAGTTCCACATGTATTGGCCTACAAGTGATTTGAGGTACACAAGTCTGAAATAAGAGGAAAACACGCAAAAGACGCATCAGAAACACACAGAAGCTCGTATCCTGCATCACACTTACAAAGAGGGCCCACATGGCAGGGCAAACGACCTACAAGGTGGCAAACATGAAGAATAAGGATGAGGACTCACCTGTCAGTGCACCATGCGAAGGCGGTGGCTAGGGGGCTCACCATGGGGTCGGCCGACCCCCTAGGTCAGCCATACTTGGTCGGCCTCCCGGGCAGGTGCACTTTGGTGGGAGATTTGCTCTTATCCTCCCTAAGTCTATTTGCCAAGTTTCCATACATACCTTCACCGGGAACCGCCCTTGGAAGCTATAAAAGGAGGAGATAACAACCCTCATTCCACACACCACAACTTGAAGCCTCAGCCTCTAGTATGGCTTTGTGTTCAAATTGTCGGTACTCTATTCAAAATATAGAGTTTATCAATGGTTGTTATGCTATCTTGATAGTTTATCATACCATGCCTTATTCTTCCATAAGTTATGCTATATATGTGGTTAGGCCAGATAAACTAAGGATATTGGTTCGTTGTTCTTTGGGGCTTGCTCTAGCACTTTACTTGTCCATCCAAAGGGCGGGAAACCCGGGGGCGCTAGGGTAGTGACCTCATACACGGGCATGGTGCTCGGGTATACGGGACCTTTGGATATGACCATACTCCACGATGTCGTAGGGGTAGGCGGCAGATGGTGACAGCCCTATCCGTCCGCCATGATTTGTTGTGGTTTGTGAACTCCCCCACATTCAGGTATGGTGTAGGAGTTCTGAAAGATGTAATGGGGCTGGCTGTACCCAGCGTGGGACATTCTCCCTGATATTTACTTTGAGCCCTAACCATGTATCTTGTATAACCCTTGCTTGTATGAATAGATGCCTATAGGACCTCTATTGCATGCCTATGCTCCCGCTAGCCTTAGGTTTATTCTTTATTCTTGAGATTGGCTTGAGTGTGTGTGTCATATTACCCTTTTATCATTTATTATGACTTACCCCTGTATGAAATGTAGTCCATAACTTAAGCATATTTTCCTGATTATGTATCCAGTACTCTCTTTTACACCATGCCATACTTTGGGAAAATATAAATAACGATATCCGAATACTCTCCGAGTGAAATGCTACAACGATATATCCATGCGTTTGCGGATTTATTTGTAATCGTTAAGAAATACAAACACTTCCCTAACGATCTATCAATCATGTTTTGAACAGTAGCAAGCATTGGTTCTTGACCATCAACTAATAAGTGACTAACTTGCTCCAAAGTAACGGGTGGTGCTGCAGTACTCACATTGGCTTTTAACATAGCTTGCTCATCCTCGCTCGAAAGAATGACAACCTCCTTTTCCTTGGAGATCGCGCCCTTCCGATCTATGGAGAAGTGAGATAAGAACCATCGACTTGCTTCTTCATCTTCTTTTTCTTTCTGTCGTATGTTTTCTTCTTCACACTCCTTCATGTAGGCTTCATACGCTTGACGATCCTCGGCCGAGAGTTGCTCAAAACTCGGCCTTTGGATGTTGTTGGCATCCACCTTATTAGGTTTAGGTATCTTACTGGCCATGGTAGCCGACTGATCTTTTTTCTTCCCCAGCGGAGTCGCCAAAAAATATGTTGATGCGAAAATATACCGCGCCAAATAACGATCATTGAACATGCAGAACACAGGGGCGTACCTTGCAGCGCTGCTGCGCCAACCGATCAGACCAATATGTTGGACCGGTCAAACCAGTCTTATCGGGACAGCCCGACGAGGATCCAACGAATGCCCGCTCGGGAGGAATCCCGTCGAGGCAGGTGCACCTTAGGTTTTTCTAGGTCGGCATGACACCTAGAACGTCCTCAAACGCTGTGGAGATGAGAGAAGCACAGCAGATATGGGGCTGGAAGGGCTAGGGTTCGGAAAAGGCAAAAAATGATAAAAAGTAATAGATTGATATGTTTTTGATCGATTGGATGCCCTCAATTGGCCGTGACCCTTTATAATTATAGGGAGGGGAGGTGTTACCCCATTAGGAGTTGAAACCCTAATAAATTTTATGTCAAAATACAACTTCTAACTCGGACTGGACTATCTAAACCGGTCTGACCGCCCTAGCCAACTGGTCTAACCGGTCTGGTCTAGGTCAAGTCTTCCCAAGTCATAACTCTCTCATCCAAACTTCATATCAGACGTTCTATATGATGGGAACGTGAGGGTGCCCGATCTTCTGTCAAAAGGATAACTATCGATTTGTCGACAACCCGACACAAGCGATCCGGCTTCCGATCAACAAGACCCGAGCCTGCAATTGAAGCACCACATCATCTCTTGGTTATCAACCATGCTGCCTGGTTGACCTCACCATGAAGGCTAATCCTTGCCTGCAAATCAAAGAACACAAATAAGAACAAAGAAGAATGCAACAAAATTGCAAGTGAATGATTAAGCTCATAAGGTTGGGGTCTCATAAACCGATGAACGGCGATTGTTCTATGACAGATTGAATCTAAGCAAAACACCAACCCTAATGGTGGGGTAGTGGCTGTTTATGAAGACTCTAGGGTCATGGAAAGACCCCTGGACGCACCCTAATGGGCTCCGACATGATACACGGCCCAAAGGCCAAAATATGGTGACGCAGCACCGAGATAGATTCTAAATCTCACCTTATTTCAACGATTTCCGATTACTACGGAAGAATTTTGATATGGGACTGATTCCATTGGAAGCTCTATCAAATTATCTTTCCATCTATATAGAACGTCGAAATCGGACTCCGTATGTGGCCTGGACGTCCAATCTAAGGCGGACTGTTCTAAGACTCCGAGGTGGGCTCGAACTTGAGTTGTTTTAGGTCTCCAATTGGCTTAGATGCCCAATGCTGGCCCTCTTCACCTCCATTCCTTCCTTCGTATATTTCCTCATCCTCTCCGTGGTTCCTAATTA
The DNA here is from genome assembly GCF_002211085.1 of Panicum hallii. NCBI lineage: Eukaryota > Viridiplantae > Streptophyta > Magnoliopsida > Poales > Poaceae > Panicum > Panicum hallii. Next base: position 15,195,638 of record NC_038049.1, read on the forward strand.
TAATAATATCTTTAGGTAGAAATCTACTCTCAAAATAACTAAAAAGAATACATAGGAACGAGCTCACCTTATCTTTGTAACTAATGGCTGTATGCAAGAGTGTCATATTCTCATCATCCTCCCCTTCTTGATAAAAAGCCGTCCTCAGCGTCGATAGTGCTTGAATGGTCATATCTAAGCATGTCATGTCCTCATCATTCTCTCCTCCTTAAAAGCAAACCGTCCTTAGTTTGATCGTAGTTGTAGAAGATGTTGCACGTAATAACCACCAATGCTTTCCTTTTTGAAATTTAGCCTTTTTGTTGAAACAAAACTAGAGAAACTGGATATGACATGATTAGTGTTGCAGCCCTCTAATTGATCAAATTGTTGCCCAACCAAAGAATATTTCAGATTTGAACAAATATAAAGTCCATGCACCATATATTCTCCTTTGTGATTATATTTGCCAATAAAGTGATATGTATTCCGAGTCAAACATGGCAATTCAGGATATGGAAAAGTCTCTCCTCCAAGCAATTTAGATTACATAGAATATCAAATTCAATATAAACCAGAGTATTTAAAGAAGACAACAATTGTTGCTCATCATGTGCACATGTAATAAGAATAAACACTTTATTTTCAGCATAAGTATATGGCTCAAAAGTATGGGTATCATTAATATGGCCTAGTTGTGGCATAGGAATAAAAGAATCATTGGCACACAACTCTTCTTTATCGCAAGGAACAGCAATCAATTCATCTTGTGACAAAGATAAAGCAAGTAAGGGTTCCACTAGTAGTTGCTCTATAGTAGCATGATTGGTGGAAAAATTCAGCACATCAAGACAATTCTCACCTTCCGTGTCGCACCATGTGCATTACCTTTGCTCTCGTGTGCAGCGGTAGTCGAAGGTGTAACATGACACGAAGGTCTTGAATGTTCACATGAGGCTATGTCATCATGTTGTTCCTCATCCTTTTGTGGTTGAATGTCCTGCAAAAGATTAGGGATAAAAAGAGGTACCACATGTGTGTCCTCCCCCAACGACTTCATCTCATCTTGGCAAATAGGTACATGTAATTTAATATTATCATTACCTAACATTCATTTTTCTGCCCCACAAGCAAGTTCAAATAATTGTGAAAGAGAAGTGTAAGAGTGATCAACAAGAATATTCTGAATTTTAGGTCGAAGTCCATGCAAGAATCTATTCTCAGTTCCTTCTGCACATTCATCTATTTCATAACGTAACATTAAATCTTGCAATTATTTAAAATATGATTGTACTAATTTTCTACCTTGTTTGAGAAACTGAAGTTCTTCACACAAAATAGAGGAATATGTACGAACATAGTCATATCTTAAAAGTTATTTTAACATCATCAATGTTTTGGTATCTCCTTATTTTCACAAATAAACTCCCACCAAGTTAAAGCATATCCCATGAAAGCACTGGTGATAGCTCTAAGACGTTCTTTTTCAGA